>NW_027551569.1:8502689-8555290 GCF_008692635.1 Crocuta crocuta
CCCCCCCCCCCCCCCCCCCCCAAGCCCCTTCACTGCCCTCCACAGCAGCCCCAGCTGTTGATTTATCAGGGCTGGCTGGCTCAGCAGTGCATGGAGATTGCTTTTAATTAACTCTCTTCATTTTTCCCAATCTTCAGGGAGCAGCAGCCCTTTAATGATTTTAATATTTTATCTGGATTTATATCCGCTTTATTTGTTGTTGTTTGACTTCTGCATTTGTTCTTCCTGAATCTCTTCCAGACTGATATATATTTATTTGCCCCTTCCCACAGCCCCTAAGACCTTTCTGGAGAAGAGATGATGATGGATTCTGAAGAAGAAGGCCCCATCTTCCCCAGCTTTCTACCACTTTCACTGGGGAGAGGTACAGGCGTTGGCCTGAGTGATGGTTTGGGTTAGAACCTTTGTCTTAGGAATCCCAGGCTCACCTGAATCAGCTGCAGGAATTTCTGAGCTCCCCATTAAAAAAAAATCAGGATTTGAGAAAGTAAGATCTCTTTGCCTCTTTCGGGCTTGCTACCTTTGTAAGAGTGGGAGCTGCCTTGGAGAGTTGGATGAAAACTGCTTCCTGGGTCCCCAGTTGGCTATAGGTGGAGGTCTGCTGATGACTTTAGGGCAGTGCTGGCTATGGGTGCGAGTCAGATCTTGTGCCACTTTCTGTGTCTTTATTTATTAAAAAAATTTTTTTAAACATTTATTCATTTTTGAACGAGAGATAGAGTGCAAGTGGGAGGGGGGCAGAGAGAGAGGGAGACACAGAATCTGAAGCAGGTTCCAGGCTCTGAGCTGTCAGCTCAGAGCCTGATATGAGGCTCAAATCCACGAGCGGTGAGATCATGATCAGAGCCGAAGCCGGATGCTTAACCGACTGAGACCCCCCCCAGACGCCCCACTTTCTGTGTCTTAAGATACGTCTAGGAAGAGTAAGAGTAGGTCTGGTCTGAAAGAGGACGTTCAGAGGCGCCAGTTGCCTTCTCCACACTCAGGCTGCCTTCTCCCTCACCCCTTAGTTCTGTGTTCCTGTGCCCACTTCCCAACGTGAGAAAACACACCACCATTTGCACACCTTCCTAGCTCCGCCTTCTAGCCTCCTGTTGCCCACAAGGTCTACACTTTCCCCCAGCAGTCCCAGAGGGACCTGGCAGACAGACTTGCTTGGGGGCTCTTTTTCAGAACCAGCTTGTCCGCAAAATGCCTGTTTGGCATCTCGATTTGGTGATGTGTCTTCAGGGTCACCTGTTGCTAGGCAACTACCAACTAAAGTTTGAGCCTGATCTGGGGATGGCAGTGAATTGCCCTAGGTGACTTGTATTCACATTTAGGGACCTGGCTTTGTAATCCTGGCTTCAGGAATAGGAGGTCGAGAAGACATATTTCTACATGTCTTTACAGGAAGAGGTATTGGTTTTTAAAATCTAGCCAGTGCCTGGCACACAGTACACAGATGTTTGTTTTTATGATGAAACTCGTGATTTCTTCCTATCTCCTTGCCCTCATCCTTTTAGCTCTGCTAGTTCTGAAAACCTGTGACGTCAGATACCAAACTATATGTGGGATGCAGAGACAGAAAACAATGGCTTTTATACCACGGTGTGGTGTTCAGGCTACTCAGTGTCCTTCTTCACCTTTCCTTGGTGACTATAGACCCTTTTGAGAATCCTATGCCCCCCAAAGACAGCATATAGATGTGAACATCTGTATAAGGAGTTTGCAGATCTTGAGGAGTCCATAAGTGAATGCCCCAGATGCCATGGGCTCCAGGTTAGGGACCTCAGAATGTGGGGTGTGGATGAACTTTGCGGTCCTGAAGCCAGTTCTGAGAGACGGCGCCCCTTAGACCCCCCAGCAGTCTCGCCAAACTGCTGTGGCTCCTCTAGCCCCACCCTGCCCCACGTGCACACCTGCCTGCTCAACCCCCAGGCACTTCGGAGGCCCCCCCTTTCTCCAGTGAAGTCTTTGCAGACCCTCAGGTAGACTTGGCCACACCTGCCTCAGCCCCAGCGTCCCAAACACACTCTCCTTCCATGGCCACGGAAATTCTTAATTCTGCTTAGCTGGAATAAGACCCTGGGAGGCTGGGGCGGTGGTTGCCTGTGCCTTTCTCATCCCAGTATCTAGCATAGCAGGCATTTAATAAATACGTGTGGAATAACCAAGTAAACGAAGCCTGCGAGCTGACGTAGTGCTCTTCTTCCCTGATTTGCTTCCAGCCCTTTAGAGTTGACGTGTTTCTCATTCTCTCCCTTGACTGCAGGCATTTGGAAAAGGCAGCAGAATTCCTTTCCCCAAATTCTTCAGCTTCAGGAGTTGGGAAACCGGCACAAGCTTGGCCTTGCTTGAGAGCGGCATGTACGGCTATGACAAATGTCAGTGCCATTTGTTCTAGCCTCTTGTTTCTTTACCACTTCATTTTTTGTGGATCTGAGACCCTCTTTGGTCTTGGGAAGTAAAGACAAGTCTTTTTACTTTGCTCTCTCTCTCCTTCAGGGACTAAGTAACCCAGGGCTGGTGAATAGCCACTGATAAATCAGCCACGTTTTTCTGGAGTGTCTACTACGTGTTCAGCTATGTATGGGATTTCCTTTAGCTGTACTTACACCTGAGGACTTTTATGAGTTTTTAAGATAGAGGAGACCGGAGGCAAGAGTACTATAATGGTTTAACCCAACCCCAGGACCTATCTGTCCTACTGAGTTCTGGAGATAACTATAACCCAGTCACTGTTTTCAGATACATATCCTTTGAGACAATGCCTTTTGTGTACTTTCATAGTACCAATGCCTACAAAGATATACCTTTCCCTGTGACTCATTGTCCCAACTATGTTCAATGCAGATAAATTCGCTTGCCAGTGAAACAAACAAACAAAAGTGATGCCCTGGGAATCATGTGGGGGCCTTCATTTTTCATATTGAGAGAGAGAAAAATATCACTGTAACTTTTGTATATCTTCTTACTGCTTCTCCATGCTCCAAATCATTCAGTGTTGAGGCTGTTTGGGAGAATGTACCACCCAGGACAGGCCTGGTTCTGGGTCAGGAGTAAGGTGGAGACCAGAGGTGGTGATGGGCTACTCGAGTCACGTTTTAATTCAGATTCTGATCCATTAGACATCCTTCAATGCAGAGAGCAGGAGAAAAAGCTGATGGTGCACAAAATATAGGTTGTAGGAGCAGGCTTGTACAAAAGTGTTTGTCAACTCGGAAAGGTCATACTGCACTAGCACTTATTCTCAAAGTCACTGTCCCTCGGTCCCAGCATGTGGCCCTACCATACAGAGGGCGCACATGGGGCCGTCAGATTGCAGGCTCATTTCCTTTCTGGGTAGCCACCCCAGTCTAACAGATACTTATACATATTCTGTCCTCATTTTATCTAATTACACACATCTCTGGGGGATGGGAAACAGGTTTGGATCCTTCAATTTTAGGTCAGTTACGCACAGGGTAGCTGAGATGAACGCTAATCTATAGAGCTCTGTGAAATTCGGAAAGTTCCCAGAGTTCCCTGGTCCAAAGCACACCAGGGGGCATTGTTCGCCATCTCAGGGGCCGGAGATCCCAGTCAGCATCAGAGGAGGGACCGAGATCACTGGTTCATGAGGTTCGTGGTTTCTTCTGAGACCAAGCTAGCTCTTGCTACCCTTTGAGCAGTAGGGTTCTTGTTTTCTTATTTCATGATCTGCCAAACTGAGAGAACCCAATAGTGTGGGTTCCTCTTCTGGCAATCATTTGCCACCCAGTACCCAGTACCTGCCTGGAATGGGTTCAGTTTCCTGAGAAAAACAGAACAAAAGGCACTCTGATTGATGGAACAATCTTTATTATTGCCCAGTGTTGCCTGGAGTGCCTGTCTCCTTTTCAACCCAGATGAACTGGTCTGGACAATATGAAAGCTCTGAAATGTCCCCACCTTTCTCCGAGACCCAGATTGGGCAGCCTTGGGCCCCTTCCTGGCATCTGTCCTCCAGGCTGTATTGTAGCTTTTGAAATCACCAGGAAAGAAAAGCCCGCTGGTTACCCTTTTATTTTCCTTTTGCTTTCTACTTCTTATTTCATTTCTTGACTCAGACCTAAGCCTCCCCAGCGCTCTCTGAGCCCCAAAGAGAGGAATAATCCACTCAATGCCTAATAGCAAGGTTTGCTTCTCCAGCCTAGGCTTCCCTCTGACCTCTTGTCTCCCTCATCCCTGCCCCGGTGACACCTTTCTCCTCTCCTCCTGCATCGCACCTTGATCAAAAAGCACTGAAGGGGCAAAAAGAAGGGAAGAGTATTTGCTTTGTCCCCAGGAGGGCACACTCAGTCTCGTGAATGTGGGAGTGGGGAGGGGGAAGGAGGAAAAGGTCAAAGCTTGCACACAGCAAACTGGGTGAGAAGAAACACGGGGCGTGAGGTTACACTGCACTAAATGAGCGGTCCAGCCCCCGAGGGGTCTGTGAAATCAGAAAAGAGAAAGCGTGTCCTGTGGTTGGGGTGTCAGAGAAGGTTTTAAGGAGGAGGTGGCTTTGAGCTGAGTTTGGAAGGACAGTGGATCTGGTCAGGCTCAGAGGAGCAGTGGAAGGCAAGGATGGGGAAGGGCAGGCACGGAAGGAAAGTGAACAGAGATTTGGGAAGTGTTTGAGTAATTCCTTGGAGAATCCCCTTCCTCTGTCCAGGAAGAAAGGCCAGGTGGAAAGGAAGGTGTGGAGGGTAGCAAGGGGGTCTGCTTGGCTGGTTGGGAGCCGGAAGGTGGTTCCTGAACAGAAGGTAAAAAGGGGAACTCGCCCGGGTCCATGTTGTTCTAAGTGGAGTTCCATTTTGGCAGCCACTTCCTGGGAAGCTCTTGAATACTTTGGAGGCCAAGCGAGGTGTCAGGGGGAGGCTGGGTTACCATCCTGTCCCCTAGCAGGGAGCACTGTCCACCTCCAGAGGTTCCCTCACTAAGGTTGAACTGAATCCTCCTTCTTGTTTCCTTGGTAATACGTTCTGGGTCCTTTTCAGAGCACCTCCCCGAGGGGTGGGGTGCAGAGGACACACTGGGGACCCTGCATTGCCGTGAGCCCCCCATCTTGTCAGGCATAGGACTGTGCCAGCCCGCTCATGGGCAGATTTGCTTAGTAGGGCAGGATTGTAAAGGGAAGCCTGTCCAAATGGTAGATCTAGAAAGTCTTTCCCCCTTTCTCACCTTCAGTCACCACGCCCTTTCTTGCAAAACAACAACAATAACCCATAAATAGGGTAAATAAAATATACAAATCCAGTCGAGGGAGGAAAACATAAATGCGCACCCGTGTAGTCAATCAAAGCCTCTGTGCCTCGAGGATTAGTTTTGTGGTTCAGATCGGGGGAGGCGAGGCTGTAGATCTTGAAGTCCTTCTGGGGAGGACTGAGGTGATTCTACAGATAGTGCTTCCCCATGGCCACCCAGCACACGGGCACCCTGTTACCCATTCAAGCGTCCACCTACATGTTGCCCACTCCCCACTGCAGGAAGGCCCAGGGCCCAGGGGGCTAGCTTTCAGGGGGAATCTCGGCATCAAGCCTCTCCTCGAGGTTCCTTGGGGCCTTGGGCTGTGACAGTCACATACTGTGTCCCAGGGAGAAGCAGTGTGGCAAACAGGGGCTATGATGTGGCCTCTACCTTAAATTCAGGCTCTGGGGCTAGAGAGTTGGGGTTCAAATCCAAGGCCCCGGACCACAGGCAGGATTCCTAACCTCTCTGTGCCTCGGTTTCCTCATCTGTAAAGTAGGAATGATAGTTTCTGTCTTCAGAGGGTTGTTGGAAGAACTGAATAAGTTACTGTATGTCAAGTGCTTAGAAGAGTTGGCACATATTACCCTCTAACTGGATGTTTACAGGAACCCTGTTTTTCTTTAAAAAAATTTTTTATTTATTTTTGAGAGAGAGAGAGAGAGACAGCACCTGACCAGAGAGAGGGAGACACAGAATCTGAAGCAGGCTCCAGGCTCTGAGCTGTCAGTCCAGAGCCCGACACGGGGCTCAAACTCACAAACCATGAGATCANAGAGAGCTTCTGACTTCCTTAGAAGAAAGAAGTTCTAGAACTCTATGGCATTATGATTATTCTCTTTGAAGAAATGCACTAGGAGACTGCGAGACAGGTTTATTATGGGATGTTTGGCTCAGGAGTTCAGATTATTGCATGCTGCTTACTCAGGGCTGCTGTTGGGTCCTTCTGAGAAAGAACAAGAGTGTCACAGATGCAGCAGCACCACACATGGGGTGAACTGACTCTGATGAGACTGAACTCCGGGCTCGTGTTTCTAGCCTCTGCTGCTTCCTCCAGAGGGGAGGAAGGTGCCTCCTGCCTGGGTGAGTGCTGCCCCTTCCAAAGCTGGAAGAGGCCTGGAAAGTCGTTCAGACCAAAGCAAGGGGCCGTTGGTCTGCGCACTCTTGCCGGGGTGGGCACCCTTCTCTTCTGTGGCCCTCCTGTCCCGGTGGGTGTGTGTGCTCGGGTTCCCAGCACACGCTTTGGGTAGGCAGCGCTCTGTACTTGACAGGCTGGCATTCCACACTCCAGCTCTTCCAAACACCAGACCCCGATGTTATTTTTAAGTGTCCAAAGTTTTTTCCACGTGGTGTAATTGATGGGACTCAGTAGCCTAGTCAGAGAACCTAAACTTTGGCTCATTTTGCATCCCTTGAATGGGCTGGGTCTGATGACCCAGCAGAAAACCACCGTTTTCTGAATTGACTGTTCTAAATCTTCCCGCCCACTCCACCCCCCACTCCTCTCTGGGGAAAAGAAGCGTGCACAAAGATAACCTGAGCTCGCCTGTTTCTGTGGCTCCAGATAGGACAGAGGAAGATCGTTTCTGTCTGTGACCTTCTCCTCCCTGCTCTCTCTGAGTCCTGCTACTGAGGGACAAAGGTACATTTCCAGAGAGATGACAGGAAGGGCACTGAGAAGGTTGGTCCTCAGTCATTTCTGGCCTCTTTTCCAGCCCCGCATTCCCTGAGGGGTAAGTCACATTCTCATCGTCCTCTGGGGACAGTCCTGGACAGATGCTTTTTTTTTTTTTTTTTTTTTAAAGAGAGCCTGAGATCCCGTGCTGTCTGGTGACCACTGTTGTTGCGATAATGGAGAAGATTCTCAGTCACCCATGTCCAGGAGAAAGTACACCACTTCACTCCGGCCTGTCATTTACGTCATGAATTCTTCAGCTTTTGTTTTTTTTTTTTTTTTTTAAATGTTTATTTATTTATTTTGAGAGAGAGGTTAGAGAGAATCCCATTCAGGCTCTGTGCTGTCTGTGCAGAGCCAGATGTAAGGATTGATCTCACGAACCATGAGATCCTGACCTGAGCTGAAATCAAGAGTTGGATGCTTAACTGACTGAGCCACCCACGCGCCCCTCCAGCGTATGTGTTGTTTCTCTGTGTTATTCACACGTCTCTCCAGACCACAGTGCACTTGGCATTTATCTTATAGTGGTAGAACAAGTATAATGTACCACTTATTTTTGCTCTGGATGTACAATGACAAGCATAATCAATATGGGCCTTATCTTTACAAAGGTTACAGTCCAGTTGGGGNGTATAGAAGGGAACACTGTTTTGGTCTAATGTATTGAGGGAAAGTTTCCTTGAAGAGGCAACTTTTTATCCCAGGCAGAGAAATGGCATGTGCAAAAGTCCTGTGGCACATTAGAGGGAACAGGGAAGGCTGTTGTGGCTGGAGAGCCAGAGGAGAGAAAATAGGGCTTATGATATGGTAAGAGGTCAGGAGGGGCCAGAACACACAGGCCTTGATAGGAATTTTAGAGATGTGTACTTTTCCCTATGGGCCATGAGCAGTTATAGAAATTTTAAGTTAGAAAGTGGCTTGATCCAATTCACATTCTAAAAATTTCCCCTGGAAATACAGGGAGATTGAGCAATATGCCCTGGAAAGGGCAGAATAGGTGAAGTCTGAGGAGACTTTTCTGGTCAAAATTTAGAAAATAAAAATAAGATCTGGGCATGTTCATGAAGGACAGGGCATGAGGCAGAAAAGGCTGTGACACTAGATTTTCCCCTTTAACTGCTTTCCTCGTTCTTATCATTCCCGGTCCCATTTGGTAGTTTAAAGAAACTGACACCCCGTCCCCTACCCTAGAAGTTTTTGATTCTCAGGAGAGATGGAATCTCTTCCCAAGTAGCCTCTGGAGCAGTTTGCTTCCCTCTGGTGTCCCTGCTGCTATTCCAGACTGGTCCTTTGGGCCTCTTGAGGTGTGGACTACCTACACGAGGCCCACCAGTGTGACTGATGAGACAGCAGACTTCCGGGCCTCCTCTCACGTCCGCCAACCAGAATCGCGGTGGTGAGGCCGTGCCCGCTGACTCTAATGCCTCCTCAATAGCTTGAGAACCGGAGTCCTTGAAGCCCTGCACCTGCAACAACAAATGTAGTGATGCTTTAACTGTGTGTGGGGGTTACATGTGGACCAAGTGCTCTGGAGGCCCAGATAGTCTTCTTTAGGCCTCGCAGCAGTGCGCTTGAGCAGACACGGATCTGGTGGCTGTTGTTTCCTAGCTGCCGCAGTTACAAAGTGACGGAGCCCGTGCGAGGAGGAGGCTCAGCGCTGCACGGCCGCCCCCGTGCCTGCCTTTCTTCATGCCTCTGTTTTGTTTTGTTTGTTTGTTTTGAGAGACAGAGAGAGTAGGTACGAGTGAGCAAGGGGCAGAGAGAGAGAGAGAGGGAGAGAGAGAGAGAGAGAGAATCCCTGAAGGGAAAGAGAGGGATGGGGGAGGGTGAGAGAGAGAAGGGGATTGACTTGGGTGGCTTGTGGTCACCCAGAGCAGGGCACGAGCTCACCTGAAGGGGGGCTCAAGCTCACCCGCTGTGGGACTCAAACTCATAGACTGTGAGATTATGACCTGGGCTGAAGTCAGATGCTTAATGACTGAGCCACCCAGGCCTTCATGCCTCTGCTTCCTAGTGTGCAAGGCAAGGTAAATCCTTATAGTTTCTAGATGTAGTTCCTTTTAAAAAAAAGATTCAGCACCTTTTGGTGGGGTGGTTCATGAGATCCATCTAAAAAGTGAGTATCTTAGTTGGTACATGAAAGGGTGGAATTAGGCAGATTTATCATTATTTTAGCTTTTTAGTATGGGAGATAGCAGACCTATATGAAAGTAAGCAGAATAGTATAAAGAACCTCCATAAATCCATCACCCAAGTTCAGTAGTCATAACGGGGGTGGGGGGTGGGCATCTGTTCAGTGGTTCAGACTTTGCCCTGTGATGTTCTCATTTTTATGTCCATTGAATGAAATTCATGAGGGGAGCCTGGGTGGCTCAGTCAGTTGAGTGTCAACTTCGGCTCAGGTCATGATCTCACAGTTCATGAGTTCGAGCCCCATATCCGGCTCTGTGCTAACAGCTCAGCCTGGAGCCTGCTTCAGATTCTGTGTCTCCCTCTCTCTCTGCCCCTCTCCTGCTCGTGCTCTCTCTCTCTCTCAAAAAATAAATAAACATTGAATGAAATGCCTGATAAGAGAATGTGCAGAAGGATCAGACAAGGTTTCAAAGTACCCTTACCAGCTAATGACCAGAGAGGGAGAAAGCTCTTTTTGACTCATTTTGTCCCTTAACAGTACAGCTCATAGGCAAGGCTAGGGCTTGGAACTGCGATCTAGGAAATACCTTAGAGATCACAGGTGGTCTCCCTTACTGTTGAGACACAGTGGCAAAGGCCTGGCCAGGCCTGGGATAGTGGTCGGGCCTCACACAGCTTAGGAAAGGTGCAGAACGGGGCTTGAAGCCCAGGTTCTCCAGCCCTGCCTCCCTTATACACCACAGAGGGTCTCAGTATTTTTTTTCTTGTTTATTATTTTTTTAACTTTAATTTTTAAAAATTTAGATATGTTCAGCCTATAACATTATATTAATTTCAGGCATACAACATAGTGATTCAATATTTATATATATTGCAAAATGATCGCCAAAGGAAGTCTGATGTCACCACCCATACTTAAAATTTTTTTGTCTTGTGATGAGAACTTTTAAAATCTACTCTCTTAGTAACTTGCAAATATACCATTATTAACTACAGTCACCATGCTCTACCTTCTATCACCAGGACTTACTTATAACTAGAAGTCTGTACCTTTTGGACACCTTCACCTATTACCCTCCACTGCCCACTGACTCTGGTAACCACCAGTCTGTTCTCTCGTTCCACGTGTAAGTGAGATCATACTATATTTGTCTTTCTCTGCCTGACTTACTTCACTTAGCATGATGCCCTGGAGGTCCATCCATGTTGCAAGTGGCAGGATTTCCTTCTTTTTTATGGATGAATAATACTCCTTTATGTGTGTATATGCAGACCACATTTTTGTTATCCATCCATCCATTGATAAACACTTATGTTGTTTCCATGTCTTAGCTATTGTAAATAATGTGGCAGTGAATGGAGGGTATAGTTAGTGTTTTCGTTTGCTTTGATAAATACCCATGAGTGGCATTGCTGGATTATAGAGTAGTTCTATTTTTTAAATATATATAAGTTTATTTGAGAGAGAGAGGAAGAGAGAGAGAATGAGTGGGGGAGCAGCAGAATGAGAAAGAAAGAGAGGAAGAGAGAGAATCCCAAGCAGGCTCCACCTGGCCCAGAGCCCAACGCAGGGCTCAGTCCCACAAACTGAGAGACCACGACCAGAGCCGAAATCACTTAACCGACTGCGCCACTCAGGTGCCCCTAGGGAAGTTCTGTTTTTAATTTTCTGAGTAACCTCCACTCTGTTTTCCACAGTGGCTGCACCAATTTACACGCCCACCAACAGTGCACGAGAGTTCCCTTTTCTCCACCTCCTCACCCACACTTGTTTTGATACTAGCCATTCTCACAGGCCTCAAGTGGTAGCTCATTGTATTCTAGTGTTTGTTTTTGTTTTTGCTCTGATGTTTTCCAGCACGAAGCCCATAGGGAGACAGAACCCCTAGGAAAAGCTGTCCAGAGTCCTGATGGTTGAAATACCAGGATTTGGCTACCTCAAACCTTTGCTTTCTCCTTGTGAAAAAGACCCTTAGTGTAGCCTGGAGTTCTCTTGGTCTGGCTAGGAAAGAATATACCTTATAAAATGAGTACTCGAGGAAGTGAGGGAGACTGCACGTACATTCTTCCTTAGCTGTGCCTTTCCTAAAAGTCTAGAAGCTCTAAGGCAAGGTATGACAAGATAGTGGGAGCCATAGGGAAGGAAGGAAGGAAGGAAGGAAGGAAGGAAGGAATCAGTTTCACCAGGCAGCTTCATGGAGGAGGCGAGGCTGAAGGAGGCCTTGATGGGTGGGCAGAAGTTAGGGAGCTGAGAAGCCTTCCCTTTAAGAGGGGAATCAATCTCTTCACGTGGCACACCAACCGGGAATTATTTAGCACCTCCCGAAGTGGTAGGCTCTGTGCTTCACGCTGAGGAGGATACTAAAGAGCAGAGGATACAATTTCTGTTCTCCAGGAACTTCCTGTCTAAGCTGAGGGACAAGACGTATGTTGAATATTAACATAAGTTGAAGACTCTAAGACTCTAAGATGCAAGTTGACTTTTAGGATAAGCCTGAAGAAGAGTGCACCGGAAACCAAGAGTCAAGTCCCAAAGGAGAACACAGTAACAGTGTTAATGGCCGCGGACCCAGTGTCTTCTGTGCATGTGGCCATGAGCTGGCTCCTACAATAACCACATTACACAGCAGCCGTTTCAAGTAATAATTATACTAGTTTTTGTGGGGATGAGCACTGGGTGTTATATGGAAACCAACTTGACAAACTATTTAAAATAAAAAAAATATTTATACTAGTTCCAGCTACCATCTCTTGAACACCTACACTCTGCTTGGCAGTCTTGTGCTGTGTGGTTCACACACATTAATTCGTTTAATACTCCCAGGAAGCAGATAATGTTAACTATTTTATAGAGGAGAAAACTCTAAAGACTTTAAGCAGCTTGCCTAAGACTCTGAGGCACAGGTCTGGGTCTGTCCATGCAGACCAGATAGGGTTCAAAAAGGCACAGTGTGCACGGCGGCCAGAGACAGGGAGAAGGCTGGACAGGCAATGAAGCACCTGGTATAAACTTCGGTGTAAAAACTTCGGTGCTGATCCCTGTAGGTGCTGGGGGTTATTTAAGGTTCGGCAGGGTGGATGCTGAGGGTGATTAATTTGCAGGATGGCTTGAGTGGAGAGGCTGTGGCAGGAACACAGACTGAAGCAACTGGGGTCTATGGTGGGGGGTGGGGGTGGCGGTGGGAATGTGCCTGGTCAAAGCAAGTAATGAAAACCCTCACAGCCCATCAAACTTAATTAAAATCAAATAAACACTCCAGCAAACCCATCTCACACCAAGTAGGGATAGAGATTCCAGATCACTCCTAGGGCCTTAATGCTGGTTTCAGTCTAGCTGCAGAGGCATAAAGCCTCATCGATATATGATATTTGTAAAATATGCGTACGCTCTGCATCGATAGGCTCCCTTACACATTTATGGTTTCTGCCCTCAGCCAGGTCCTTGGTGCCCCATCATAACCTCTTTGCTGAGCCTTTTCCATTTCTTCTCTTCGGCACTCATTACAGGGCTTTCCATTTGAAAACCCACTCCATCCTCTTGCTCTGAACAGATGATTTTACCGCCGACTTGTTTAAGGACATCGAAACCATAAAGCAAGGAACTTCCTTGTCATTCTTGCCCTCTGCCTCCTTGTGGCAAAACCACTTCTTCAGAGGGGCCTCCTCTGAGCACCACGCTTAATGCTGTCCCTACGACAGTTGTCCTGGTGTATTATGCATGCAGCCATCAGAAATTATCTTTACGTATTTGTTCATGTGTCTTTAGTCTGCCTTTCCCCTTGGCATGTAAGTTCTGTGAGAGCACAGGCCTTGCCTATCTTGGCCACTGTAATACCCATGGTACCTAGTATGCAGTAAGTGCCAAGGACATGGAAGTGCTTAAAATAGAAAGAATGAATAAATTCCCATGGCTTCAGCCAGTGCTCACAATTCGACCTCTCCTCCTGACTATCCTACTACCTACTCCATTTCTCCTGGGTCTTCCCTTTCAAACTTATATCCTAAGTGAATAATTCTTCTTTCCCTAAGCTGCTTATTCTCCTCAGGGTTCACTATTATTTGAGTAAAAACCTCAGGGTTGTCTTTGGCTCCTGTCTCTCTTCACCTCCACATACACTTAATCCCTGAGCCCTGTTGACTTGACCTTGGCAGTGTCTCTGGACTCTTTTGTCTCCTCCTCCATTTACCTAGGCGACATTGGTGCTCACAGGGGCACTGGCAGGAGCTTCCTAATTGGCTTTCCAGCTGCAGTCTCTCCCCGTGTCAGGCTATCCCTACCCATAGGGAGGGCTCTTCATAGTTCAGTTCCTTTATACCACCAGTGGCTCTTATTGATTGTAGAATCCATCCATGTACCCAACTATCCACTCATCCCCCCACCCATCCATCCATCCACTCATCCATCCTCACCTTCCGATCCTTCCTTCCTTCCTTCCTTCCTTCCTTCCATCCACCCATCCATTCATCCACCCATCTATCCGTCCATCCATTCACCCACCCACCCTCCCACCCTCCCTTTCATCCATCCATCCACCCATCCATCCATCCATCCATCCATCAACTCTTTACTGAATACCAACTCTGTGCAGCTCTGTGAGAGGTGCTGGGATAGAGAATGGAGAAGACAATGTTTGCTTTCATATATGTTTTCAGTCTTATAGGTGGGGATAGATATAAGTAGTCAAAAAATCATTCAAGTGTTACATGTGCTTTTTATTCATTCACCAAATATTTATTGAGCTCCCACTATGTGCCACACACTAGGTGTTGGGGACACAGCAGTCAATAAAACCAAGTCAATAAAACCAAGTCCTTTCCCTGTGGGACTCACATTCTAGTGGACAGATGTACAGATATAAATGCTATGGTGAGAATAAAGTGAGATAAGGGGTATACATGTGTGGGTTTGCCCCCTTGCACACTTGTGCAGAAATGACTTCAGTGAAGGTGACAATGAGCAGAGACCTGCAGGACTGAAGGTAGTGGNAGTGTGTACACGAAGGAGGGAAGGAATCCATTCTTCCTGGAGGGACTAGGGACACTCCTCAGAGGAGGCAGCCAAACTACCTAGCCTACCATTCACAATTCAGCTCATTCCAACACTGATTCGTGGACCTAGCTTGAATCATGCCAGACTGTGGACTTCCCACCTCCAGGCCTTTGCTTCTCTGACATTCTCTGCCAGGACTTCCCCTCTGACCCCCACACCTCTGCCTGATGACTCTCTCCAGTTCCCACTCACCCTTCAAGGTCAGCGCCTCCTGCAGGCAGAACCGCTGCCTGTGGCTCCCATAGCACTTTGTTCATGCTAGAAGAGCCTATAACATGGGCACTTCTGGTGAGCTGTGTCTGTGCCAGTCACCTCCACCTGCTGGAGCTCCTGGCAAGAAGGAACTGCCTCTAGCACTTTGGTCTCCAGCACTCTGCACTGTGTGAAGCACCCAGTAGGTGGTTTAATGCATATCCAAATTTCGTTGGAAAACAACCCATTTTATTAGCAGACCCCTCTGTATAGACATGTAGGCAGATATACATGAACTTTTTCTACATCTTAGCTGCTCTCCCCCCACCCCCCGCAGTTCCTAATGAAAGCAACAGGGTCATGAAATTAATTTGTCACTCTGGTGCCAGCTTCACTCAGCTGACTTCTGGCCTGGGATGGGGTTTTTAAACACGTGTTTCTCATCTATGTGCTAATTTCTCTTTTCCTTCTCGGTCATTTCTTTCACCCTCAACTTTGTGGGTGGTAACTGCCTTCGGGTCTGGTGGCACCTGAACTTTGTCCTGCATTATCTGAACAGATGCTTTCCAGCTTTGGGCTGAGAAGGGGGTGATTGGGCCCTGACTTGGGAAGGGTGAGAGGGAGTAAAAATGGAATGAGATTTCCTTCCTTCTTGAAATGCATTAGAGCATATTTGTTTGAGAAAGGCCTGAATATATATCTATATTTTGCTATGAACTGAATCCTATGTCTTTCAGAGGATTCTGTGATCTTCCCCCCATGATGGAGAGATAAGAATATTTCCATGTATCCTGAAATTAATTTGTTAATGCAAGTATTTATTGAGCACCCAATACTATTCTGGGTGATAGACATAAAGCAGTGAGCAAAATAGGTGAAATCCTTGCCTTTCTGGGGCTTACAGTCTAGTGGGGCATACAGATGATGACTGAAGTAAGTCAACAAATGAGATGCTGGCTGGGCGCCTGAGTGGCTCAGTTGGTTAAGTATCCAACTCTTGATTTCGGCTCAGGTCATGATCTCATGGTTTGTGAGTTTGAGCCCCACATCATGCTCTGCACTGACAGTGTAGAGCCTACTAGAGATTCTCTCTCTTTCTCTCTCTGCTCCTCCCACCGCCCCCCCCCCAAATAAATTAAAAAAATGAGATGGTGGTAAATGAGGGCAACTAAAGCAGGGAGTTGGGACAGGAGGTTTTTGGGGGAGGACAGTGGCACCACTGAAAAGTGTCATTTGAGGGTCATCTGGAAGAAGCAGATTCAAGGTAGAAGGACTAGCAAGTGCCAAGGTCCTGAGGTAGAATCATGGCTGATGTTTTGAAGGGTAGCAAGAAGGCAGTGTGGCTGGAGCAGGGCAAGAGAGAAGGAGAGTAATATGAGGACTTTGGCTTCTCTTTGGTTTTGGGAACCCACTGGAGGATGTTTATAGTGTCACCCTGGCTACTGGGTTGAGAGTAAATGGAGGAAAGCAGGGGCCAAACAGGACAAGTAAGGAGGCGGCGATGGGTGGGAGCAGGGTGGTAATTGTAAAGGTTGTGAGAGTGGCTGGATTTTGCATACATTTCATAGACAAAGATGACAGCATTTGCAAAGAAGTTGGAGTAGGATCTGACAACAAAGAGGTTTCATGGGTGACTGCAGGGATTTTGGCCTGAGGATGTAGAAGAATGGGATTGTTAAGATGGTGAGACCGTGGGGGTGGGCGTGCGTGGGCTCAGCTTTGCCCTTGGTTGGCTTGAGATGCTGATTTGACATCCAGTGGAAACGTCCGATAGGCCGGCACTGTGGGTCTGCCCCGGTGGGACCTCCACCCAGGGAGGAGATTAGGAAACTGTCCACTGGGTTGGCTCCGGACCTGGATAGCAACCTGGTTGATCCAAAGGCACAGGGAACTATCTTTGAGCTGTGCCACTGAGTTTAAAATAAATAAAATCATTTTAAAAACCGTGTTTGGATTCAATTAAAGAAATATTCACTAGCATCAACTATATGCCAGGCAGTATGGGAGGTGCTGAGGCTATAATACAAGAGTGGGACTGAGATAGTTTTTGCCCTTTGGAGCTTAGGGTCAATGGAGAAAAGTGTGTAAAGCACACATTTTTATTAGAACAATGGTAAATCCACAACTAATAGGAGAATAGATCCTGTATCTCGATGAATAAATGAAAACATTTACTCATGACACTCCATTTCCATTGTCATGATAAAGCAAGGGAATTTGAAAATGTGGTTTTCCGGATGGAACTTTTTTGCTTAGAAATTTGATTTCGAAGGCCTCGTGACCAAGTGCAGGTATAAGTGATCACTGAACAATGTTAACCATTTTCCCATGACCAAGCACTTACATAGGAGGCCCGTGGTTATAGAGATTATGGAAGTCATCCCAGGCAGGGAAGTTTTGTTTGAAAAACTGCTACAATCATGCATGCTATTCAAGTGTTACTTAGTTTAACGTCAAACGTGGATGAGAAACATTTGTCAAAGTGGCGACAAAGGTTACAGAAATTCTGATATGAATATGATGCTGGTGAGCCTGGAACGTTGTGGCCTGGCTGCCCTATTGTCTGCTATCATTTACTTACCTGGTGGTCTTTACCAGTTTGGTCTTTGTGTCCCATGAACTGGGAAGCTGGATTGGGGTAGGGAGCTGGGTGGTTTTCTCTCTCTTGGGATCAGATCATGTCTTTCCTTATTTTGGACAAGATCCCAGGTGATTCAGGGATGTCTTGGAAAATGTACCCCTGACCCTAAGTCTTGGAGGTTAGGAAGGAGAGACATCTATAGTGGCTCCATGCCTAATGTGAAAACTGTGAAGGTGTCAGTTTTGTCTTATTTACCACCGATTCCCCAGCACCTGACTCAGTGCCTGGCACAAAGTAGGTGATTGTCAAGTATTCATTCAGTGAATAAATGAAAGGTGCCTCCCACCCCACCAGTCAAGCTGTTCTATCTCTAGAGCAAACAGAGTCTGATGGTGGCTGACTTTGAACAGCAGTGTGTGGGAGTATTGCTCAGGCCCATACCCTCTGGACCCTGGGCAAGGGTAAGGTCAGATAGAATGGCCTGGGCACCTGAATATACCAACAGACTCGATGGGTGATTCTAGAAGGTTTGGGGGAATGGTGTGGGAGTGGAAGGAAGCCACAGAGGACAAATGAAGTTAGACTATGATAGTTAACCAAAGAGTTAGCCAAAGATAGGGAAATGCCCAGGCAAAAAGTTTGCCAGTGGGGGGCTTACCTTAGCTTTTGGGAAATATCCCTACCCTCCCACAGTGGGGGTTATTTTGAAATAAATCCCAGACATCATTTATTTTATCTGTAAAAATTTCAGTATGTATCTGTAAAAATAAAGGTTCTTTTAGAAAATATAGTCACAATTTCATCTGAGTTAATAAGAACTTTTTTTTAATTTTTAAATTTTTATTTGTTTTTGAGAGAGAGAGAAAGAGCCCAAGCATGGGAGGGGCAGAGAGAGAAGGAGACACAGAATCCGAAGCAGGCTCCAGGCCCTGAGCTGTCAGCACAGAGCCCAATGCAGGGCTTGGACTTGTGAACCCTGAGATCATGACCTGAGCTGAACCTTAACTGACTGAGCCACCCAGACACCCCCTGCCCCCAATAATTTCTTAATATTATAAAATATCCAGTTAGTGATGAAATACTTTATTACACACACACACACACACACACACAGATACACAAACATACTTATATATTATTTTTTGTTTTAGCAGTATTTAAAAACGACTTCATCAGTTTTATGGAAATATATATTTGTTACTAAAAATTCAAGCAACACAAAAATACCAAGGTGGGAGCAAAAATGGACTTCATTTCGGATACCTCTCCATGCATATGTTCACACAGAACAAATAGAAAATGGGTATAAATGCTGTCAGATACTTTTTTATATTAAAAGAGTTGCTAAGTGTTATTTTAGAGCTGAAAGGGCACCTAAGGCTTTTGCATAAGGCAGGGCTGGACTGCAGACCTCTGGAGAGCAGGGCCATGGACCCAGGTCGTCCATGACTATGGTTTGAATGGAAGGGGTCCTTAAGAAATCACTCAGCCGTCTTGTGGAATAGGATGGCCCATGAGTTGAAATCACTTGCTGAGATCCGACAGCTAGCAAGGGCCCATGTAGGGCTGGGAATCCTGCTTCCTTGCTCTTTCTCCAGCCTGGGATTGAGCTGTGCAGTAAAGTGGTGCAGTGCACCAGCTTGGAGTCAGACGCCCCCGGTCTTGATTCCGCTTTGGAATCAATCGCATGACTTCGTAGCTGTGTGACGTCTCCTACCCACACAGCTTACCTACCTCGGAGGGCTGTTACAAAGAGTCAATAAGATAATGCTTAAAAAGCTTATGACATAGTTCCTAGCATGTACCAAGTGCCAAATAAACGTTAACTGTGATTGTTATCATTATTTGTGGTAATGGTGGCAGCAGAACTAATAGTATTATTCTTTTCTTATTCTACTGGAAATGTCAACTGGAACTCAAAGAAAGCTCAACCCTCCCCTTCTTCCTTCCCCTTCTACTCAGGTTCAGATGGAACCGAGTTTATAACTTCGACTTTTGCTTCATTCCTGCCATTGGTAAGGAAAGATTATTACACGTGGGAATCCTTTTCCTGTATTGCGTCAGTTTCTGGTGGGTAGATTATGTTTTGTGGTCAAGGTTCATGTGTCTTCTGCCTGTACGTAGTTCAGCGGTGCTACCTTAACAAGAGCTTTGCAAATAATTATTCTGAGCTCTTCAAATAGAAACTCTGGGCAAAGGGCTGGGTGCAAGACGTCTGGCCTTCGGTCTGCTGAGTTAGCAGCTCTTCCAGGGCCCTCCTCCAGGCCCTGGGTCTTTCAGGTCACTAATGGAATCTGCTGGAAACAAATTAACTCATGAAAAAAGGGCTAACAAATCACTCCAGCTGTTGGTGTCTGCCCCAGCATGGCTGGCACTTCCCTGTCCACTTGTAAGTCCTCACCCTGCCTTTCATACCTCTCTTGGGGAGCCCCACTTTCTCTTACATGGTTAGTGAGGAGCATAAAGGCTGTCCTGGAATGCTAGCCCCCCCACAGCAGAACCGTGGCCTGTGCACGTGAGAGGGCCCATCTGTGCAGCCCGACGTGCCCTCCTGTGTGGGAGGCTTGCGAGCTGGCTCCACTTCTGGGTTCACACTTCTGGGTTCGGGTTGGCTTAACCACTTGCTCCAAGTCTAGGCTGGGAAGAGGGGGCCAGGGAGGGAAGAAAACAGCTACGCTCTTAAGCCTGGGCATAGTCTCTTCTTCCCTGTGTGCTCTTTCAGAAACATTGTTTCCTGTGGGGTGGGATCCATGCTCCACACAGGTCTGCCCAGTCCCCCTGCATTCCTGGAATGCAGCTTCTCTCCTCAGCCCCCTGCAGAGCTTGGGGGGCCTTCACAAAGCCAGTGCCAGGCTGCCACCTTGACCCTTCTTCTTCCTCTCTTTCCTCACCCCTCTTGGCTCCCCCAAAGGGCCTCATGGATCCCTGAGTAAATTGAGAATGTTCAGGGAAGTGTGTGTGTGTGTGCCCGTCTGCCTGCTGGCTGTCACAGGTGTGTTAAGACAAGAGGGAAAGATGCTCTCCTTCTGCCGCAAGGAGGGGGAGTCCGGGGAGAGGGTTCTGTGGAGCTGGAGAACCACCAGTGGCATCTTGTGATATCTGCAGAGGAGAATTTGAGTAATGGAACTGGGGTGTGGTGGTCACTGAGGATGTATCTGGGATGGAAGGAGCCATAGACACCCGCTCCCTATGCCACAGGTCGAGAAAGTTAAGAGGAGTCATGTGATGCCTGAGGCTGTCACATTGCGATGAGCTATGAGAAGCCCCAAAGAATAGGCCAGGCCATAGAAGATACTGTTACTCTCTTGTTTCTGTCTGTCTTCCAGTTCACTCTGCTCTTTAGTAGCAGTGGGTGATCTAGATTCTAGAACATAAGTTTCCTGACAGTCCTTGCCTAAGAATAGAAATTATACCCGAGTGCAGGTAAGTTGGTGCTCCTGCTAATGCCTTAAACCATTAAACACCCCTGAGTTATGAAGCCCCCTCCAACAGCACCCAGGGGTTCACTCCTTGGTCTTGGCGCTGTCTTTTCTCCTCGCCTAGGGACCCAGGGTTGTGGATGTTTGCTCTGGACCACATTTACGCATGGGTTATATAGCGTCCATTACCTCCCCTGGACCCCACCATGCCTTGGCCAGCAGAACTTTGAGAGTGTCTTAGCGAACTAAGCTGTGTAGAAGCAGGGTGAGCCTTAGGAGAAGGTTCGTGGCTGATATGGAGGAGGCCCGTGTTTTGTGTCTCCCATAAGGCCAAGTCTTGTAGGTGCAACGTAGAGAGGTCTTCAGAGACCAGTAGCATGGAATGCATTTCAGCGTGTTGAACAGGGCCATGCTGCTTCTACAAACCACACTGCCCTGGTCAGGTCACCAGTCTGTGCCTCAGTTGCTTTTTCTCTAAAATGGGGCTAATAATAATAATGATGATCCATTGTCTCACTACAGGTAATGTTGAAATGGCCTATGTGAAATCTCTTTAGAAACAAGACAAAGGGTGGGCTCGGTTCCTATTTCCCTCATTTGTATTATCATTATTATTATTACTTGGTCATGGCAGATAAACCATTTGAAATTTATCTCCTTCATCTCAGATGAAAAGGTAGAGAGGTAAGTACACATCATCTTTGCTTAATAAATCAGAGCGATCGTCACTGGGGAGTCAGTGCTGGAGCTGGGAGAAGGGGGGCCCTGGGCCTCCCGGTTTGGTCTGCCTGCTCTTCCTGCCTGTTACGTTTTCATATTCCATATCAAAGTCTCCATCGTTCTTTCAAGTCCTATGTAGCCTGGGCTCTGATCATCCGGGGACTGCAAAATTCTTACGAATATTAAAGGGGAGGGTTTTCTTAGCCTGCTTTCTTTCGTTTCTATGTCAGTATCAGGATGGAGAGGGCAAAAGTAGAATAGGAAGGACATCTCTGCCCCAAAAGGAATGCATCCTGGTCTATTGCAAATTTGGGTTCCATCTGGTGACTTTAAGGACCGTGAGGAGTGAAGTGTGACTGGTAACTGATTAGCTGCAGAACTTCTGTGACTGTGATTTGATTTCAGGGTCAGGCTGGAATGGACAATTAGATCCTGCTGCCTGGCTCTACCAAATACCTGGAGTCCGAAAGACCCCGAACTTGCATTTTCCTGCATTTCGGATCCCTGATCACTGATTTGCTGAGAGCAACTGTATCTAATTTTATTCATGCAAAAAGCAGCAGTCAGTGAAAATCCTGTAAATGAATTTGGATTTCCTATTGGCCTCATCACTCCAATATTCCACCCCCCACCCACTTCTTTGCTAATTACTTTGCAACTGGTAAGGGCTCTTACCAGTTTCTCAAGCTTCCGACTGAAATATTCTCTAGATAAACACTTAAATGATGGAACAGGTTGGTATCACTTTGAAAGTCCATTCTTTAAGAGAAGAAGAAGATGATCTTAATAATTGGAGGGTCTCCAGCCTTTTGGCTGGTTCTGTGAATTTGCGTGTTCAGGCCAGTGATAGGGACGGGGGCGTGGGGACAGGAGCCGGGTCCCACTAGTGCAGAATGGCAGCCTTTCAGCTCTGTTTCTCAGGCTAGTCTTTTTTTTTTTTTTTTTTTTCTCTCCTCAGTCTATTCTTAAGCCAATCTGGTCAAGAAGCCTGAATCATTTTCCTAGTCTTGAAGCTGTTTCTGACTTAGTTTTGCCTGATGTAGCTTCAGACTCCTCTGTAAAGTGAGTTTCAAGGAATTGTACTTCCTCAGCTTCATGCATTCTGGATGAAATGACCTGAGTGTTGACCTGAGTGTATTACAATGAAAGTTTGTAATTTTTTTTTTTTGTAAAAGACAGCAAGATGTTTCCAAAACCTACTGACTTACATTGCATAGGCATCGGGACAGAATGCCACACTTGGAGAAAAATAAAGGATCTGAAGGTAACTTTTTCATTTTATAAAATTTTAAACATTTTCAAAGTAACATGCTGATTGGCAAAAATGCATAGAAGTGCATAAAACAAGACGCAAAAGAACAGAAAAAATAAAGACTTCTTCCCCAATTGCCCATTTTGCTCCCTACTGTTAAGGCCTTTGTTGTTTGTTGTTTGTTTGTTTTTGTTTTTTTGTTATTTTTTGTGTATATCCTTCCAGATATTTTCTTTTTCTTTCTTTCTTACTTTCTTTTTTTTCTTCTTTTAAAATTTTATTCAAATCCAAGTTAGTTAACGTATAGTGTGATAATGGTGTCAAGAGTAGAAGTTAGTGATTCATCACTTCCAGACATTTTCTTTTTTTTTAAAGTTTATTTATGTATTTATTTNAAATTCATTTGTAGGGTAATTTCCTTTATTTCTTTGGCTATATGGTAAATTGAGAGAGAACTCATTCTGACCCTTTAGGAAAATCCTTCCTACAAACATTTAAATATCTCTAATCAGCCTATAATTTGCACATGGCCTGGGCTTTCTTTAGTCAGGCAAACAGTATGTAGTATGTGGCAAAGAAAGTTAACCTAAGTTTTTAACAAGGTGCAGGCTGACCATAGAAATCAGTGTGTAAGGTGACAGCACTGCCTGTGTGTGGAGAAGAGATTGTGGGATGTGTTTTTAGTAACATCTGATCCGGGGCGTACAATTTCTCCAGGTATCTCAGAGCAAAATATTAAAGGTCGAATAAATGTGTAACGTGAGAATGTGTGACGTTTATTGCCAGACACAGTGACAGACGGTGATCCCTGAGAGTGCAAGGTGTGGGAAGCTCTGGATGGTTCTCTTAAGATGGAAAGACCAGCCAGGCAGAGCAGCCCCTGTGTTTACAGACACCCACCTCCCCCTTTCAAGAAGGGGGTTGGGTTTACCAAAACAGGCGCAGTATGGCCTATTGGATCCAGATTTCAGTTTTTCCTCCTCCCATAGACTTCGTGGTCATTAGGCTGAAGAAGTTCCCATAATTTGAACCCTTTCTCTGGACCCTGGCCTGGGGCACACCTAGGACTCTGGCTGTGTTTCACTTCGCAGCCTGTTCTGGGATGGAGCAGCGGCAGACTTGAGGGGCACCCTCCAAAGCAGCAGTTTCTCTGTCGCCTCCTTTGCCCCAATTCTGTGGGTCCATTCTTCTCCCGCAACTTGACTCTCTCTGGAGAACCAGATCTGGGGCTCAGAGCCCAGTGCTCTGTTTTCTCCTCCACCCTCCCCTTCAACTACCTGCCGCACCTCTTAGCTTCCACATCCTCAAAAGGGATAATGTTCTCCTTGAAAGCGTCCTTTGAGGATTAATTGATGTGTGCTCTATGCTTTGAAGAGAGAATCCTATCAAGTCTCTGCTGTCCTCAAAGCTGGTCCCAGTTCCAGCTGGTGCCACGCCTGGCCAATGGGGACGCAGCACGAGCCAGCCTCTCATTGGCTGCCTTTCTGGGACATACCCTTGGCCTGATCATCACCTTGCAGTAGAAGGGCGACTGCCCACACAGGAGGCACAGACCCTCACGTGGACATTTTGTACTTGGAGAAAGAGTATTTGCATCACAGTGATCATCCCTTGGGAAGTTAGTTTGTGGCTGTCTGTGACATTTTCTCATTTGGAAATTGTTCTTTTCTCTTTCTTTCTCTCTTTTAAAGCTTTGTAAGTGTAAGAGTAGTTAGAATCTGCCACTGCTCAAAGAAGTCCCTTGGCCAGGCCATTTATATGGTGTGTGATTTGGGGGAGGAAAAGGATGTTACCTGCTTCATGATAAGTACTTTCATATCCATGAATTCTTTGTTAGGGTTGTTTAATCAAAGAAATGGAAGCTGCAATCTCCTTATTGGAAAGATCTAGATAATGCAGTGTGAGTTAAGAACCTGAGGGTTCTAGGGAGAAGACTGTTGACAAAAGGAAAAAGGAAGGTTTGTTTTAAGCACAGAACAAACAGGGAATCAAAACAATCTTAAGTCAAAGACATTTTAGTTGTCTTGTCGTCAGAGAGGATGAGGCTGGAGGGGAAAGCCAGCCAAGCACACTTGGGTCCTCTTCTGTGTCCTCAGATGGGCATCAGGACATGGCAGGGGATTGAGGACCTGCTGCTGATGGTTCCAATGGGGGTATTTCAAGGGGAGCCTTCATTTTCTGTCATTCCCCTCCAGCACCTGATCCCCATAAAGTGCCTCAGGCTCTTGGGGGCTTGTTTTAAGCACTGGTCTTATTAATAGAAACCACTGCTTGCCTGTTTTAAATGATATTTCTTGCTTCTTGCAAAATTGAAGGTCTGGCAACCCTGACCCTTCACCCCATCAAGGCAGGCACCGGCCGCTGCTGTCCCTTTTGATGGGACAGTGGGGCAGAACAGACGCTTGTCTGGTTCACCGACTGGGGCACATGCTGACTTCTGACCTGTCTGGGAAATTAGTGAGGGGATGGAGTGTTAGTCCAGAAGCATGAGCTGAGCACAGACATGTACACACCTATGCACACACCCGTCACCAGGACGCAAGCCCAGAAGGGATTACTTAAAGAAAGGTCACCTCTTAGCAGGTTCAGAGTGTGTAATCCACATGACAGTTTTGAGTCTTAGGGTGAGAGGAGAAGAATCAGATGATCATGGCACACAGTGCAAGAGACGCTTGCACGTGTTGAAAAGAGAAAGTGCTGGGGCGCCTGGGTGGCTCAGTCGGTTAAGTGTCATGACTCTTGGTCATGATCTCACAGTTTGTGACATGGAGCCCCTCATTAGGCTCTGTGCTGACAATGTGGAGCCTGTTTGAGAGTCTCTATCTCTCTGCCCTCCCCTGCTCATGTGCTCTCTTTCAAAATAAACAAAACTTAAAAAAATTTTAGAAAAAAGATGGGGCACCTGGGTGTCTGACTTCAGCTCAGTTCACGATCACATGGTTCATGAGTTTGAGCCCTATGTTGGGCTCTGTCCTGACAGCTCAGAACCTGGAGCCTGCTTTGGATTCCGTGTCTTCCCCCTCTCTCTAGCCCTTTGCCGCTCATGCTCTCTCTCTTCCTCTCTCTCTCTCTCAAAAATAAATAAACATTGAAAAAATTTTTTTAAAAATTGAGAAAAAGAAAGTGCCTTTCTCTGTTATGCCTGTGTGTTTGGAGCAGCAGTGTGGAAGAGTGTGGTGACTTGGCAAAAGCAGGGACAAGGGGCCTATATTTGAACCTCTGTGATGCCCTGGGCAGGCCTGGGGTACCCAGGGGCTTGTTCAGTAGAGTCTAATGAGAGCCAGCCATAGATTTGTGCACGAACTCAACTTTGAGACCTGGAAGAATAATTTCTCTTCTCCCTTTCTCAGTGTGCTCATCAGCAAAATGGAGACGCTACAACAGGCACTGCAAAATCAAGTGCCTACAGGGGCCAGACCTGCTGTGTAAGTGGGTGAAGGGATGTCTGGATGGGCAAAGTAGAATAAGGAGTGAAGAAGATGGTGGTAAGCTAGGCGTTCATGCCCATCCCGCGGGATGTCCAAATTCAACTCCAGCTCCCTGTCACATGGGAAGGTGAATCCGGTGTCACCAAGACTCCTCACTTTTTAAGGGAGGCTCTAAATCTGAATTTGTATGTGAACTCTAACAACTTTTGATGTGATGAATTCAATTTTCAAAAAGCAGAGTGCAGCCAAAGAAAACATATTTGGGGGCCATATTTGGCTTATAGGCCCTAGGTTTGCAGCTTCTGGATGAAGCCTGCTTCGTGTCTCCCTACTTGGCTACTGACGCTACTTTGCTGAGTTTCTGGTGTGAGCAGGAAGGAACTGTTGTAGATGAAGAATGGCCGTGAGGACAAAGTTGGGGCACAGCTGAGGAGTGAAGCTTGGACCGCACCATTCCCAGGGTGGGCAGGCAGATCTGCACCTGCTGGCTTCAGGGAGGGCTGTTCAAGGCCAGGCAAGAATTGTGCATGGAGCCAGGCGGGAGGGCAAACCCAGGCGAGGCAGCTGAGGGAAAGGGCATAGGCTGTGGGTGGCAGTGGTATAGGAAGAAGGGTGTGGAGGTCAAGAGGCAGCAAGGACAGCCCAGGAGAGAGCAATAAGGAGCCCGGTGGACCGTGGGGCTGAGACTGTTTGCCCTCTGCCCTGTGCTAGCCCGGGTAGGGGGGTGTGCAGCCCCTCACCAGCCACACCCAGGGGAAAAGTGTCACAGCCACATTGGAGGCTCTGTGCATTGTGCATCTATTCAGAAAAGCACAATACTTGGGTCTGGCCTTCCAAACTTGTAATCATAGTTGGGAATATAAGCCTGTCATACATGAAGAGGCAGAGTAGCATGATGGATGAGAAGAGAGTAAGTTTAGGTCTCATACAGCTTGTCTTTGAAGCTGACCTTTGTCAGTTATTTGCCGGGTGGCCCATGTAAGTTAGTGAACTTCTTTTTGAGCCTGGCTCACTCATTTGGGAACAATAATAGCTCCTACCTTGTAGGGTTGTCATGAGGATTAAATGCAAACAAATGCCTTAATGTGTGTGAAGTGCTTGGTACGGGACCTGGCACAAAGTAAGTGCTCAAATTGGGCTCATTATTATTATAAGACAAGCAGTCACCTCAGCTAACTTGTGGTTAAGCACAAAATCCTTCGTCTCAGCAGAGAATCGACAACAGATGCAGTAAAAGTTTACTCCTCCCCTACTGGAAATGCTTCCCTAAACATAGACTCTCTGGCCTGAGATCCTGTTTGCCAGAAAAGCAGGGGACATTGTACCCACCTGGATAAGGGTCATCTACAGAGCTTTGCTAAGTCTATTTGTCCCCAGTACCACCTGGTTTACATAATGGTGTTTTCATTCATGTAACAAATATTTCTGAGTAACAACTATGTTCTAAGCACTAAGAAAGTGTTTTGGGGGTGCTGAATAGAATAAGATAAGAGTTGGGCCTCAAGGTGCTGAATTTAATATAGAGGGTATGCTGCTATAACAGATCTCCAAAGAGAATGGCTAAATAAGACAGAGGTTTATTTCTGTCTAACGTAAGCCTTAGGGTGAGCACACCAAGCTGGCAAAGTAGGTCCATGAAATCATTCACAGGCTCCGTTCTTTATTTTGCATCTCTAATTCTGTGTTTCAGGATGTGGGTAGTAGGAGGTGACAGAATCCAAGGCAAGCAGTTTGTAATTAAAGAGCTTCCACTGACAATCCATTGGTTGGAGCTTGGTCATATGGCTGCATCGAGCTGCAAGGGATGCTAGGAAATGTAGTTTGGAGCAGACGGCCTTGTGCTAAGGCAAAACTTGGGACTGGAATTTATTATAAGAAGGAAGAAGGGAGAATGAATACTGGAGGGAAGTTAGCAGTTTATGATTCAGGGAGATAGGGAGGCAAATGAATGCTCCTAATAGTTAAGTGCATGCTCCTCTTTATAGCACCAGCTGTAATCCTTGAGTTGAGAATGACATTGTGGCTCTCATTGGAGTTTGGGATTTGAAATCACACTTCTGGTTTCTCAGGTCTGTCAGTTACCACAGCATTATGCAGTGTTGGTGGTATAGTGGTGAGCACGGCTGCCTTCCACATACCCCAAGGTTGGTATAAGAATGAAATAAGTTGGGGTGCCTGGGTGACTCGGTTGGATGTCCGACTTCAGCTCAGGTCATGATCTCACAGCTCATGAGTTCAAACCCGATATCAGGCTCTGTGCTAACAGCTCGGAGCCTGGAACCTGCTTCAGATTCTGTCTCCCTCTGTCTCTGCCCCTCCCCATCTCATACTCTGTCTCTATCAAAAATAAACATACATTAAAATATTTTTTTAAAAAAGAATGAAATAAGTCAACCCATGTGATGCTTTTAGGATATGGTCTGAGCCCGAGTCAATGGTCAGGAAGTGTAAGCAGTTACTGCCGGGGAGTGAGGATGTGTCAAGAAGGTCAGTACTTAAGGAGAGCTCGTGGACTGGCTACCTCTCTCAGTTTTATAGCTTCCCGTAGGCCTTTTCTCTCTAGATGCAACATTGGGCCTTGAACCCTTGGCCCTTCTCGTCACTGAGAACGTTAATGAAGACAAACAAAGCTATCTGAATGGGCTAGTGTTTTGAAAAAATAGAATCAGCTTCTGTTTGCCTGGACTGGACCTAGGGGATGATTTTAGATAGGATATTTCGAGGTCAGATTTCTATAGCTTGAGTAAGAGCCAGTGAATTTAGTCTGTGGTCTGCAGGCCTCTGCGGGAAGAGTAAGAGCCCTTCCTGTTGGGTGTGTCTCCAGGTAAAGAGCTGTAGAAATTATTTTAAAACTCTATTTAGATAAGCAGTGAACAGTAAGGCCTCACAGGGGCTGGGGGGGTCCTTTGCCCTTGGGGAAGACCCTGATGGCCTGTGTAGGCCCCTTAGCAAGAGGAGAAAAGTAGAAAAGCCACCCCCTCAGGGCACTGCACTGGCAGGAGTTGGGGTGTCCTCTTACTGGGAGCTGGTGTTCTATCATATGCAGGGGGTATCGTTTTCCATCTTCTGCAGGTGTTGTGTGGAAAGAGAACCTTCCTAGCTTCAGAGCAAGAGACTTAACTTGCCTTGGCAACTCACACGGTGGGTAGATTTTAGCAGAAAAATAAACAGATACTTTGCACTGTCTCATTTTCGGAGGTCTGAGGAGCTTTCATACCTTTTTAATCCCCAGCTTTTGGGATCAGACCACACTACTCTGGAAGAAAATAGCATTGGATGCTGTCTCACAATGGGCACCATTTTTGACTCCCTAAAAGCATCCAGTTAGCTCCCAGGAAATGGGATGGACATAGAGACAAAGTACGTGTGTTGGAAGACTTCTGTGTGCTTAGGACCCCATCTGTGCTTGTGGAGAAGCTGGCAGAGGTGGACCAGGACTGTGAGTGGAGCATCTGAGGGCCTGGGTGGGAGCTGACCTCATGGGTACGGAGTCAGGTGGTTGTATTCCTCCTGCCTGCCTCTCGTAACCTTAGCTGACCTCTTAGTCTTGACTTCCTGGTCTCATGAAGATCCTACGGCTGGATAGCTTGGGTCTGTAGATGCCCATGTCCTGGGGTTTTCACCCACAGTTTCTCCAGCTCTGTGAACCTCATGTCCTCTCTCATCGGTTCCCAACTAGGCCTTCACTCTCCTTACTACTGGGATCAGTCTTTTATTCTCCTTCCCTTACGGAAAGCTTATCAATAGGGTGGGGACAATAGTGAGCGCTGATTAAACCAGGGTCTCCAGTCCTGGTGACCTCAGCTGAAACTGTGAGGTTATCTCTGCACGAGATTATATGCTTGGTCACCAGGACGTGTATCACAAGGGATCACATGTGTCTTCTGTGCCTAAACCATACACTATCCATGGCATCCAGGCCCCACAAAGTCATATTAAGAATAATAAATCCTGAAATTCTCTTGAGATCATGATAATTTTACATCGTATTTGGGTTTGTGTGCGCATGTGTGAAAAGTGTGAATTTGTGAAGTGTGAGCATTTAAAATGTGCCATACATGTTGTTGTAATCCTGCTTTGAATTTCTTCATGTTTTAATCACCTGGGTACCTGGGGGGAGGATCTCCTCCTCTGAGAGGCCGTGTACATATACCTGCTATAGATCAGGTGTGAGCAACTCTTTCTATGCAAGAGGGCAATTCAGGAAAAATAAAGTATTTACAGGTCATCTTTGCCCCTTAATCAAAATGAAGAGAGCTTTACTGAGTCTCATGACATGGGTGGGTGGGGCATCAGAAATTTTTATTCTTACAACTTACTCTACTGGGTAGAGTAGTATCAGTGAGACAAGGGACACTGCTTTTTGAGTCCTTGAAAATTTAATATCCAGGTGTTTGGAAACAGTTTGCCAACTTTTCATTGTAAAATTAGATGGCTGGATGCCTGTATGATCCTTGTCACTGAATGGACTAACCCCAGAACCCTCGGACTAGTGTTTTCTGTATCTCAGTATCTCTCTTGCTCAGCGTAATGCCTAGTGCACAGTAGGGGCTTAATAAGTGCTTATTAGGAAGCAGGAGGGCATAATGGTTAAGAACACAGTCTTTAGATAGCCTGACTACTTCTGTCACTTACTAGCTGTGTGACTTTTGGCAAGTTTCTTAACCCCTCTGGGCCTCAGTCTCAGTCTGTAAATTGAGAATTATATCAACCCCTGCCTCACAGATGGTGACTGAATCAGTTAATACATGTGAGCACTTACAGCAATGCCTAGCACATATAAACCTGCATAAGTGTTAGCTGTTGCTACAAATATTATTACTGAGCTGAGAAGAAACCCAAGTTTGCCTGTGGTGCTAGAGCTTTATAGAGACTCTCTTTCCATCTCTAGCTTCTGCTTCATTCCCATTAATGGGATTTTCACTCTAGTCTCTGTGAACATATATTTGATTTCCATATAAAATAATTAGGCCTTTTCCCTCATTCCAAACTTTTTTTTTTAGGGGCAGAAAAGCAAAAAACAAAAACCCTGAATATTTTTGGAGCAAACATGGGTCCATCTGTAACAGATAGCACATTGGATTAATAACCTGAGTGGAGGCTGCACGTCTAGATTTGGTGAAACTGCTCTTTTCCAAAGAAAGCGCCAGGTTCTCTGTTCTGCTTTCATCTCTTCTCACAGAATGTCTGTCCTGCATGCTCAGCTAGTCTGTCTGGTCTTCGCATCGACAGGAGAGCTCTGGGGAATGATACACGCCAGATACAACCTGGCTCCAGGAGCCTTGTCTGCCTGATTACTTTATTTGTAATCACCTTTATTTTTGCTCATTGACTTATTTTTTAAAAAGTTTTAAATATTGAAGTATAGCATACTCACAGAAAGGTACACAATGTGTTCAGCTGAATGCATTTTGACAAGTTGAATTTCTTTGTGTCCTCAACACCCAGATTAAGAAACAACAGGATGGAAGCCCAGCTGTGTCCCTCCCAGTTACTACCTCACCCCTTTCCCAGCCCCACCAAGGGTGACTCTCCTGGCTCTGACCCCACCTGATGGAATGTTCTAGTATGTCCACTTCTGTGTCTGGATTTCCCCCTTCAACACTATGAGATTCATCCATAGTGTTGACTGTAGCAGTAGGCTGTTCTGCCGTGTAGTATTCCATTGGGTGAGTAGATCATTTCTCTGCTTGTTCTACTCTTTTTAAAAAAATTTTAAATGTTTATTTTTGAGAGACAGAGTATGAGCGGTGGAGGGCCAGAGAGGGAGACATGGAATCCAAAGCAGGTTCCAGGCTTTGAGCTGCCAGCACAGAGCCTGATGTGGGGCTTGAACCCACAGATCGCAAGATCATGACCTGAGCCGAAGTCCAGCGCTTAGACAACTGAGCCACCCAGGCACCCCATGCCTGTTCTACTCTTGATGGCCATGTGGCAGTTTCTGGCTAGAGACATCTATGAATCTCACTGCGAGGAACATGCTGGCACCTGGCTTTTGGGGGCCTGAAGTGTACGTACACGTACCTGCCAGTGGGATAGCGAGGTCATGCGGTGGGCGTGTATTCAGTAAATGCTGCCAGAGGCTCTTCCGGAGAGGGGTGCCAATCATCCGCTTGATTTTGTTGAAGAAAATGATTCTGTATTCAGATTTGCTTTGGGTTTTAAAGCAGAATAACCCTGCACTGGTTTTGTCATTTTGCCATTCCTATTTCTCCCCTCTCATGCGTGTGAACCGTGCGGCCACCGGACAAATTCACTTGAGTTCCTGGAACTGCCTCTTTGTGCAGAGGCTCTTGAAATGGAACTGCTACCTGAACTGGAAGGTTTAGAATTCCTCTCCCACCCCCCCACCCCCCCAAAATGTCTNAGGGAGATACAGACTGAAACAGGCTCCAGGCTCTGAGCTGGCAGTCAGCACAGAGCCCGACGCGGGGCTCGAACCCACGAACCGCGAGATCATGACCTAAGCGAAAGTCGGACCCTTAACCGACTAAGCCACCCAGGCGCCCCTGCTTTGTTTTCAAGAACAGGAAATACTAATCACCACATCCCTTGTAAAAAAAAAAAAAAGTCATTTCCCACCCTCCCAATACTCCTCACACCCTTTATTGAATGAGATGTAGAGTTTAGGAAGTTTTGAGTAAAAATCAAACATCTGTGAGATTACTAATTTCCTCAAATTTGCTTGCTGGGTCGCTCATCGCATAATTTCAGTTGTAGTTGCCCTTCTTTGGAATTCGAAATAGCTGGGCAAATGGAGAGTCAAAAGTCCCTCAGTCTAGCTCTGACTTTTGTTTGTAAACAGCCATGATGCAAGGTGCTTCGGTAACGTAGAAGGACAGAAGGCCTTCCCGTCCAGCCTCAGAAACCTTATAAATAAGGACCTCTGAGTCTTAGGAGGAATTTAATCGAATCTGTTCGTTTTGACTTGCCCTCCCCTCTGTGACCCCCAAACACAAGCTGGAAACAACATCCCATAGAATAACAGCAAAAATATTACTTCACATACTGCTTCCTCATAAAAATCACTCACACAAGGACTCTCAGATCCTGCAGTACCAGGCTGTTATTATTTATTTTACAGATGGGAAAATTAAGGCCTGCAAAGGTGACTTGACACCGTAGAATCCTGGAAAAACTGGTGGCTGGAGCCAGGTCCTTACCTGGGATTTGCCCTTCTGGAAGCAGGGGGTCTTTTCGAAAAGGAGTGTTAAGGATGAGTGGCTATATCGAAAGCTCATCATGAGGTCCTTTTGATGGGTGACTTTCATATCCTGGAGGTTGGTATTTTGTCTGGTCAGAAAGTGGTCTTCCAGGGGCGCCTTTGTGGCTCAGTCGGTTAAGCGTCCAACTTTGGTCTTTGTCATGGTCTCATGGTTTGTGAGTTTGAGCCCCATGTCAGGTTCTGTGCTGACAGCTTGGAGTCTGGAGCCTGCTCAGATGCTACCTGGGGAAAGCAGGACTGAGGATGGCGGTGCTCATGTGGGAGAACAAGGTATAGCAAAATAACATGTGAAAAAATGCCATTTGAATACATTGTATATATATATATATGCATGTATATGTATACAAATACATAAAAAGTACATGCATAAATTTAAAAGTCAAACAAAAGAGTTGTTCTAGTAAGAACAGGGCTGTGAAGGAGCACCTGAGTGGCTCAGTCAGTTAAGCGTCTGACTTTGGCTCAGGTCATTATCTCGAGGTCTGTGAGTTCGAGCCCCATGTCAGGCTTTGTGCTGACAGCTCGGAGCCTGGAACCTGCTTCAGATTCTGTGTCTCCCTCTCTCTCTCTGCCTCTCCCTTGCTCTCTTTCTCTCTTTCTCTTTCTCTCTCTCCCTCTCTCTCAAAAAAAGTAAACATAAAAAAAAAATAATAGACCTGTGAACCCTATATGGGTCAGTTAGCTTGGCAAGAGTGAGAGCTCAGCTCTGTGGCTGAAGGCATCACCCCCAGGTCAGTTGTGTTGAAAGTGAAGGACGTTGGTCAGAAGAGACTCCGGGAAAATGTGCGGGTGTCTGAGCACAGACACACCGCTGCCTTTGGTAAACCAATAATCGTAGCTACCATCTTGAAGTGCTTAGAATGTGCTGGCATCTTCATATTTTCTTGAAGTTAGATGTTTTCATCCCCATTTCAAGATGGGGAAAACCGAGGGGCAAGCAATGGAAGGCCACATAGTGAGTGAGTGTTGCTGGGATTTAAGCTCAGATCTGATTCCAGAACTTCTGCTTTTCAGATTTCCCTCACAGCTTGGGGTTTAGTGGGGTGATCAGGCTGGCCTGCTTCGATCCACACCGAGATTTCTGGGAGGTCCCCTCTCACAGGTGTGGGTCCTAAAATGTAGCTTTTGCTGCGAAACCCAACCAAGCCCCGGTTCAGTGAATGTTTCCTGTGTGTTCTTGTTGGCCTGGTTTTGGATGGCAAAGCTTCTTACCTGGCTGAGGGAGAGCAGCCTGTTCCGACCTCCATTCCCAAGGGAGCAGGGCTGCCTGGAAAAGTAGGGCACGTGGACACCCACCTCAGGACAGGTGAAAGGCAGGCTGGCTTGTTAAGGAGGAGGATAGTTTTACCACATCTGACATCTGGCCCCTGAACAGTCTTGGCGGCCAGTTTGGGAGTAAATGCTTGGGCTTTCGTGGGGCTCTCTCTCCCACCCTTCCTTTCATCCCTCCCCTGTATCCCCCCCGCCCCGACCCACTAAACACAAAAGAATTAACAGTGGTGGCTGGTTTGGTGGCCTGGTACTGTGACTTCCGCCCAAAGCACTGAGGGCTTGTGCTGTTGCCAAGGGTGCCCCGAAGTGAGTATTTAAGATAAAAAGCTCAGCTCTGCCAGTTGATGTCACCTGTGACCCGCTTCTCTTCTTGGCCTTGGTTTCCTCATTCACAAAATGGGGATCAGATTTTTCTCTTGCTTACGATAAAAACAATAGATGATATATCATATGTTTGGTTAAACAGTCAGAAGTGCGTTGTATATTTAGAAAGACAACACCAGTTCTGTGTGTTAGGTTTTGGCTGCAGACCGTGGCGCTGCTGATACCAAGAGTCATTGCCATGTTTATGAAACAAGTCTGGATATTTCTAGTCTGTTTTCTACAGGGGGCTATGTCTTCACGGTGACATCTGTGACTTCCAGGAGTAGGGCCATTACATAAAGGTGAACTTGGCTGCAGAGGGTGGGCTGGCTGCAGGGAAGGCCTCCCTGGGCCCTCCTGCCCGCTGTCTGAGGCAGATGGAGGCCAATCCCCTGGTGAGGCTGCAGCAGCTGGAACTGGACCCACTGCCTGCTGCCTTCGTTCACCGCCCGCAGAAACCCCGCAGGGCCTGGGAGGGGAAGACAGAACGAGGAGAAAGCATGCAGCCGGCTGTTGCCTTCACCTGAGGATTTGGGGCCAGGCCTGCCCATGCCGCACTCCCTGCCCACAAGTTGTAGACTGAGCCTCATGGCCAAGGACAAATGGTCTGGTCTTTCAGAGCCTCACTTTCTCATTTTAGTGGAGCAGAATCCTTTTGAATGAGCCTGTGTAGATGTCGTGATTGTGAACAGTAATCTTGTCACTAGTTTCTTAAAGGCTGGGACTAGGACTCCGGTACCCAGCGCAGAGCCTGGTGCACAGCAGGAACCAGAGGAAAGCTTTCCCTTGTCATAGAGCCCCTAGAGGTGTACGGCTGGACAGTCTGGGAAGTAACCATTTAGGAAAGTTTTTCCCTTCCTTTGCCTTCCTCTGTGCATGATGAAGTATGAGATTTGTGCACCTTTCCCTCTATCCTTATTCTTCTTTGCATTTATTTTACTTTAAAAGTGATTTTCTTCTGACCAATGAAATAAGGCTGATAGGACCTAACCATACAGCCCTCTCCTATTTGCAGTTTTGAGTGGAGAAGGTAAAACACTATGCCCTGCTTTGTTCTTCTTAAAATATAGGGATAGACTGACCTGCATCCTGGAAGCCTCTGCCAATTCTTTTTCCCATCAGGACTCTGTGGAGTCACCTGAGGTTCCCGGACAGAGTGGTTTCCCTGGGTCTAGATAGGATGAGGGCTGGAGTTGGGCTCCCAGGCACTGGATAGTAGGGTATTCGTTGGAGAAGAGGGGAAAAAGAAACCCACACAAATGGAATGGTAAAGGAATGACATCACAGTAGACATAGCAACAGCAGGGTAATCATAATCTCCACACAAGGTGGTCAGAACCCCAAGGGAAAGCCTAGTTTCATTGTGTTCCTTTCCCCATCGGAGCAGGCAGAAGCAGGGAGTCATGGAGGAAGGGTTGCTTATCCAATGGCTAGAGCAGGCCACAGAGTTTGCTGTTCACTCCAGACCTGCTTCCCCGCTCTGACAGTCAATCTCTCGGGGGTAATGGTGTGCCAGCTCGAAGTATTTGCATTCTGTTACTTTATGATCCAGGGTGGCCCTCAGAACTTGGCTGGAGAAGGGGAAGAAAAAGAGAGGTAAGCGTGTCAAAGGAGAAAGTAGAGAGATGAAATTGTCCTCAGGAAGTTTTGTGGGATCCTGGAGCTCCATCCTCGGGATCTCCTGCCCGCAGGCATGGAGGTACTCTGATAAATGCACACACGGTCCATCTCCTGTCCCTTACTTGCTTCTTTGGGCTTTGACTTCTGCCACAGATGTTGTTGAGCTGGGTATAAACCATATACATTGTGATAATTTCAAATTCACTTGTGTCCAAAGCCCAAAGCGATTTGTAATAACTCCCTAAGGCACCATGTGGATAAAGCAGCTGCCTGTATGGTGAGTGCTGGTATCCTGGGACAGCTGGGAACATTGTCTCAGGAGGTCATCATGAACACAGTGCCAGGGTTGTAGGTGTCGAAGGGTTGAATAAGGGCCATAAACTGGGAGATTCCTATTCTGGGGCTTTGGGGAGCTCGGGGTCCAGAAATCATTTCTCTCTTCCTGTCATTGTGGGATAACTATAACAGGTCATGCCTGGTTGCAGTTTCTCTGTAGGTCAAATCATGGTTGCCTAGTTGTCTCCCTGTCACCCTGGCATTTAGAAATCTGAAAAGCAAGTGAGGCAGCCCGAACAAGGCATGGAGAGCTATCATGAGGCTGGATGTCCATCTCTGCTCTTGAGTAGAACCACTCACGCCCAACCTATGGGCATTATTTAAATTGGACACTTAAAGATATTTAAGAGTCTCTTGGGAAGCATACCCTTTGGTTTCTTTGGTTAGAATATCTGGACTTTTCTTTATGTAGAATATCTGGACAAGCTGGAGAAATCTCTTACCCAGCTGTTCTTGGCTATGGGTAGTTTTGTAAAGTGAACTTATTTAATTCTTTTTTTTGAGGTAAGATTCACATAATATAAAGCTCACCATCTTACCTGTGTACAATTCATTGATTTTTAGTTTTAGAATGTACTAGTCAATGGTTTTTAGGAAATCTACAAAGTGGTGCAACCATCACTACTACTTAATTACAGAACATTTTCAACACCCCAGAAAGAGATTTTGTACTGATTAAGTAGTCATTCCTCATCCCTTTCCTGCCCTCCCCCCAGCCCCTGGCATCCACAAGTCTTCCTTCAGTCTCTCTTGATTTCTGTATTTTGATTATGTCCTGTAAATGGAATTAGTCAATATGTGTGGACTTTTTTGTCTGGATTCTTCAATTTAGCATGTTTTCCAGGTCCAACCATATTGTAGCATATATCAACACTGCATTTTTTTTTAAATGGCAGAATACTATTCCATTATGTCGTATACTACATTTTATTTATCTGTTCATCAGTTGATGGACATTTGGGTTATTTCCATTTTTTCACTATTACGAGTAATGCTAACACGAACATTCATATACAAGTCTTTGTGTGGACATATGTTTTCAGTTTTTTTGACCATATACCTACGATTGAAATCGCTGGGTCATATGACAACTATATGTTTAAGTTTTTAAGGAACTGCCTCTGTTTTCCACAGTAGCTGTACCATTTCACAGTCTTACCAGCAACGTGGTGGCAATACTTCCTTGCTGACCCTTGTGATTATCTGTCTTTCTAGCCATCCTAGTGGGTGTGAAGTGGTGTCTCGTGGTGGTTTCGATTTGCATTTCTCTAATGGTTAATGATGCTGAGCATCTTTTCGTGTGTTTTTCGACTACTTGTGTATTTTGTTTGGAGAAATGTCTATTCAGATCCTTTGCCTGTGTTTTAATTGAGTTGTTTGTCTTTTTGTTTCAAGAAGAGAGTTTGTTTTTATACATTATTGTTATTTCCTCTACACTATCATGGTGTGACCAGCCTGTGGAGATGGAGAGGTAGAGTGGTTCACTTAAAAGCAGGCTGAGGTCTCTGCCTCTTAAGCCACTCCTCAGTGTTCTTGGGGAGGTCTCTTCTTTCTTCCCTACCCTTAACAGCTTTCTCCCTGAGAGTTTCTATTCTTAAACCAATTCTTATTTGCTGTCAGTTCCTTCCCAGTTGACCTCATCCACACCCATGGCATCCACCACCATATATATGTTGATTACTCCCAAATGTGTATATCCAGCTTGGACTTCTCTCTGGAGCTCCATACCTGCCTATCCAGGTGGAACTTCAGCATGTTCAAAACCTACTACATTCCTCTTCTCCTGGGTTTCCCATCTGGAAGACTGGCGGCATGATTTACCAGGTCAGAAAAGCTGGAGGTCATCTTGGACTGCTGCTTCTCTCTCTAGGGCACATCTGCCCTCTTCCAGTCAAGTCCTGTGCATTGGTTCTCTTTAGAAGCTCTCTCTAACTTGTCCTCAGTTCTTCATTCCACACTGACTGCCTTAGTTCAGGTCTTCGTCATTCCAACTAGAGTCCCTAGTTTTTTTTTTTTTTTTTAAATTTTTTATTTATTTCTGAGAGTCAGAGAGACAGTGAGAGCAAGGGAAAGGGTCAGAGAGAGAGGGAGGCACAGAATCTGAAGACAGGCTCCAGGTTCTGAGCTGTCAGCACAGAGCCTGATGTGGGGCTCGAACCCAAGAACTGTGAGATCATGACCTGAGCCGAAGTCAGACGCTTAACTGACTGAGCCACTCAGGTGCCCCTAGACTCCCTAGTTTTGAGTTACTTCCATCTATGCATCCTCTTCCAGAATGATCCAATTATATTCCTCCCATCTTAAAGTGGTTTCTTATTGCCCAAAGGATAAACTTCCTACTCTTTTGTTGAGTGTACAGGCCCTCTTGGATCTGATCTTTACCTGTCTTTCCGACTTTATATTCCCTTGCTTATTCTCCCCTCAGCTCTTATTTCAGCCGTAAGGAGTTCTTTCAGGTTTCTTGAATGGGCTGTGTTACCTCAAATCTCCAAGCTTTGATTGCCATGCTACTGGCATGAAATTTTTAAAAAATGTTTATTTATTTTTGAGAGGGAGTGAGAGCAAGCGAGCGAGTGAGAGAGAGAGAGAGAGCGAGCATGAGCAGCAGGGGGAGGGGCAGAGAGAGAGGAGGTAGGGAATCCCAAGCAGTTTCTGTGACTGTGACCAGTCAGCCAGGAGTCCGACGTGGGGCTCAATCTCATGAACTGTGAGATCATGAACTGAAGAGAAATCAGGAGTTGGATGCTTAACCAATGGAGCCATCCAGGTGTCCTACTGGCATGAATTTTATCTATGTGGCCAAGGATAGATTTTCAGGGCTAGATTATGGATCCCATGTGGCCCCAATTAAATACTGCTGTAGATAGAGAGCATAGTTGACTGTGACTTAGATGTGGATTTTGATTCAATAATTTATTTATGTGAAAGGATTTCCAAATTGAATGGAAATTAAACTGCATTTTATTGTATTTGTGAACCTCTGTATTGCAAAGGGGATGGACTTTTGGGGAAAGATTCTGACATTTGTCCCATCCATAGCCTGTTGTTACTTTAGTTACTTTCTGAATCAAGAGCACCAGGATACATGATATGACAAGTATATGTATATTTTGGGAGCTAATGGGACAACATTTTTGAAATCAGATTGGATTCCAAGGTTGCCATAGCTACTGGCTACCATGAACACCAGCATCCTATTTGTTTGGAGCCCTACACCTCTAACCTCTTCAATGTCTTTTTTTTTTTTTTAAACTCTGAGGATGTTAGTCCTAAGATAAAGAAATTGAGTAAAACTGAAGGAATGATTCTTAGTCCTTTCTGAATTAAAAAAAAAAAATTTGGTTTCGGTTCTTATTTAGTGCTTTCTCACTCACCCTCAAATTTTTTACTTAGAAAAGTTTCAAGTCTTCCGAAACAATGTGAGAATGGTATACGAATACCGCTGTACTCCGCTCAGATTCACCATTTGCACATTTCCCCCGAATGGTCTTTACGATCCTCTTTGTGGTTTGGTTATAGTATCAGATAGTCTGAAGAAGACCAATGATGCTTGACGGGGTAGAGAAGTTAGTTGCTAGATCCTCCCATGGAATGAATTTATTCTCTCTCTGTTTCCAAATGGATGGAGAAGCCATAGATCAATGGCCCCTTCTGAGAACTTGTTAATCCTCTCCTCATCTGAAGCTGCAAATGTGATCATTTATTTTTTCAGGAAGAGTGAGATTGGGTTCATGATACACCATCCTCTTTTGGGGATGTGTCTTAGCTTCTGGCAAGGCTCAGTGCCAGAACAAAGGCCTTGAACTCTTGGGTTAGTGCTGCCACTGAGTGGGGCACCTGCGGATGGTCCTGAGCAAGTTCCTTTCTCATTATGAGCCTCAGTTTCCCCATCTATAGAATGAGAACTTGGATTACCTGCTTTTTAAGTCCCCACCCTGCCCCATGCTCATGTCCTATGCCCCTGTGATGGCCAGAAAAATTCATTCCTTTGGGAAATTGCCAAAAATACTGTGCTTATGAGATGAACTCCAGAATTTGTTGCTGGCTGGGCTTTGGCCAGGAGCATGTCCGGTTTATAATGAGGAGTGTTTCTCCCCTTGTAAGAGCCGCCAGTGCTCTCTCTGCCTGCTTAGGTGGGAGGTGGGCTTGGTGGGGATGTAGGACGCAGCAGGAACTCTGACCCCCTTGGAGCCTCTCCACCTCTTTTCATATGAGGTTGTCTGTTTAATTTGTCGTTTGCCTTACTTCCCACGCCCTTTTATAGCTACTTTTGTTCAAGGATATTGCCATCTCCTTTTTCTGTCCTTGGCCTACCTCCAGGTTAAATATCTAGGGAGGAGAGCAGTCACCTGAAGATGTGGTGACATGGGTGGTGGTAGTGGTGAGCCTCAACAAGGCTGTGCTCTCATTGGTGAGGTAAGAGTTCCAAGTGCAGGTAGTGGGTGGTAGGTTGATAACTGCTCTTGATAGTGGATTCCACAAAGTACTTCCCACAACNTTGGAAAAGTTTTGGTAAAGGAGAAAAAGACTGAGATGTGGCAGTGTTGAAGACAGGAGCTGGTGGAAGCAGGGTGATTTAGGGTTCATTTATTTCACTCAATAGATGTTTATTGAAGACCTACTATGTTATGTGTGGGTTCCTTTACCCAGAAAGTCTTAAATCTGGGTAGCCATTGTTAATGTGTTATGTGTTTAGAAGTGTTAGAAATAATACTATTAATGGTCACCCTTCCTCTCCCAACAGTCATGTGCCAGGCACGTTGCTAAGTGGGTTGCATCTATTCCACTCAATCCTGTCAACCACCCTGACAAGGTAGATGCTGCAGGAGAGGAAAGGAAGGTTTAGAGCAATCACTTGGTCAAGGTCAGGTGACAGCAGGAAGGAGGAATAATTGGGATTTGAGTTCAAGTATGATGTCAGATCCCACCCTCTTAGCCTCTGTGCCTTTGGTTTATGGACCGATGCCTGTCCATGCTAAAGTTTTCACTGGTCTAAAAGAGAAGGACAGGGGCGACTGGGTGGCTCAGTCGGTTGGACGTCCGACTACGGCTCAGGTCATGATCTCACGGTTTGTAGGTTCAAGCCCCGCGTTGGGCTTTGTGCTGACAGCTAGCTCAGAGCTGGAGCCTGTTTCAGATTCTGTGTCTCCTTCTCTCTCTGACCCTCCTCTGCTCATGCTGTCTCTCAGAAATAAATAAAACATTTAAAAAAAAAAAAAGAGAGAGAAGGACAATAGAACTACATTTTTAGTAAGGCTTTATTTAATTCAGTTGTTCTCAACTGAGATGATTTTGCCCCCAGGGGATGTTTGGCAATACCTGGAGACATTGTTTGGTTGTCACATCTTGGGAGGGGCTACTGGAATGTAAGAGTAGCAGCCAGAGATGCTACTGAGTGCCCCACAGTGCACAGGAAAGCCCCCCCATTCTTCTCCCTGCATCCCCATAGCAAAGACTTATTGGCCTAAAGTGTCAATAGTGCTAAGGTTGAGGAACTCTGATTTAATTTGAAGGATTATCCTTAATCTTATATTATTCTGACTTTTTGGGTATGTATGAGGGGTTTTTTTTTAAAGAAACAAGGTAGTAGATGGCAGTTAATAGATGGCAGTTGGGTTTTAGATTGTCCTTTTTTGGCAAAATAAAAAAATTGGCAAGACTGTGTTGATCCCTCTAATTTTTGTTGTTGTAACAAATTTCCTGGGCTGTGAAATCCAAGCATCTAGGAATTATGTTTTTAAAAATACTGTTTGTTAAGAATTGATGAAAGAAAGTGTCTTGTGTCACAAGTAAGACAATGCCTAAGGTGCCCCTCGGGCTCCCGGGGTTTGATTTAATAACAAGCATTCATTGACCACCTAGTGCCTAGTATGTGCCAGGCCCTATGAGAGGTCAAAAGACATTCTGCCCTGTCCAGTTTACAGTCTTCCTAGGACAAAAAATGTATATGCATGAACAGGTAGGGAACAAAGAGTGAGCCTGGCAAATGACGGTCAAGTTTGGTCATAGGTTGATGCTAACGTGGCAAACCAAGGGGTTTCTACTGGAAAGAATTTTAGGTTCCTGGCTTCAGTCTGCTCTCCAGTAATTTATGTGACCTTAGGCAAGGCTCTTAATTTCTCTGCCTCTTGCTTCCTTATTGGTTTCCTGTCTTGGATGAGGGCCCCTCAAGCCTGATGGTTTACATCTCTTTTCCTTCCTACCTCCAGTGGGGAACCCAGTCCTGTTGATTCTGTTTTGGAATTGTCTCTAGAGTCTGCCCAGGCTCTTCCTATTCCAGTGCATTCTCCGCCTAGCAGCCGGAATAATCTTGCTAAAACATAAATCTGATCATGTCACCTGCCTTTGCTTAAAACCCTCAGTGGTTTCCTCATTGCCCATGGGATAAAGTCCAAACTCCTTGGCAAGGCTTTCTTGGCTCTATGGTCTGGGCCCAGCCAACCTCTTCAGTCTCCTTTCTCATCCTTTGCCCTTCACCGCCACTCACCCCATAGTCTGGACACGCTAGACAGCTCACTCTCTGAGCACACATTGCTGACCCATCTCTCTTTTTCCCTCTTTCCCACCTGTCAAAAATCACAATAGCCTTTTTTCCCCCTTAAGTTTATTTATTTATTTTGAGAGAGAGAGAGAGAACAGGGGAGGGGCAGAGAGAGAAGGAGAATGAGAGAATCCTGAGTAGGCTCTGCACTGTCAGTGTGGAGCCCCATGCAGGGATTGATCTCATGAACCATGAGATCAAGAGTTGGACACTTAACCAACTGAGCCACCCGGGTTCTTCTCACAGTGCTTTTTTAAGGTTTGTCTCCATCAGTTTCTTTGGAAGCTGCCTCAGATCCTGGAGGTGGAGTGCATTTCCCTGTCTCTCCACAACACTTGGACTCTGACCCTTTTGAAGGCAGGGCTTGCATTTGTCTTGTTTCGGCTAGAAAACTTCATACCCAGCACAATCATGACACATGGTCGGTGTTCAAGCATTAAAAAAAAATTTTTTTTTAATGTTTATTCATTTTAGAGAGAGAGGTGGGGGGGGTGGGGATGGGCAGAGAGAGAGCGAGACACAGAATCTGAAGCAGGCTCCACGCTCTGCTGTCAACATGGAGCCTGACACGGGGCTGTAACTCATGAACCATGAGATCATGACCTGAGCTGAAGTTGGACGCTTAACCAACTGAGCCACCCAGGCACCCCTCAACCATTCTTGAGTAGGAAACAAATGGATAAAGGAGAAAAATTTAAAGTGGAGATACTAGTGTTTTGCCTTTGTTTACCAATGAAAGTTGCTAGCGGCATGCAGAAAGTAATATTCATTGAAAAGCTAAAAAATGAGAGGCTACACACGTGCAAAACATGTATTTGTCACTGTTTTCAAAAGGAGAGAATGTTAACTTTTGAACCACAGATGAAAAAGCCTTAGACTTTCCTCCATTATTACCTTTGGCATGCATGCACGTGTGTTTATGCACACATACGTGGTATTGGTCAGAGTCGAGGGCACATGGTCGTCAGATGCTGGGAATTGGTATATCAAATAGAAAACTCCGGATGGCCAGAATTTTGTGTATTTCAGCAAAAATGTGCCTTGTTGGTACAGGAACATATGTGCCTTGACTTGTGACTCAGTGGCGTGGACATGCCTGGGGACCTCTGGTGAGTGACAACTGGTCCTTTGCTTCCCAGAACTAGGGCTAAGCTTCCAGCAGGGGCAGGGAGGAGGGGCTTGGTTTCCTTTGTCTTTTCTGTCCCATTTTCTTTCTCCTCTTTCTGATCTCCCTATTGTTTTCAATAACATCTGCTCCAATCACCCAGATTGAATGTGGTACATCAAAGCCAGAAGCAAAGACATGAACAGAAAGGTCTGGACTTGTGTAACTCTCTGCACATACTATCGTACTAACTTTTATTATCTATATCTGTGGATGTACCTTATTCCTAGCACTACTTCCTAGACTATAATTCCACTGAGGGCAGGTATTTTATTATTACTATTTTTAAAATTTTTTAAAAATTAATGTATTAAAATTTTTAAAAAATGTTTATTTATTATTGAGACAGAAACAGAGCATGAGTAGGGGAGGGGCAGAGAGAGGGAGACACAGAATCTGAAGCAGGCTCCAGGCTCTGAGCCGTCAGCACAGAGCCCGATGTGGGGCTCGAACCCACAAACCGTAAGATCATGACCTGAGCCAAAGTCAGACATTTAACCGACTGAGCCACCCAGGCGCCCCATTGTTATTATTTTTTATTTTTATATGTTTATTTATTTGTTTATTATTTTTTAAATGTTTATTTTTTTAATATATTTTTTAAATTTACATCCAAGTTAGTTAGCATATAGTGCCACAGTGATTTCAGAAGTAGATTCCTTAATGCCCCTTACGCATTTAGCCCATCCCTCCCTCCCACAACCATCCAGTAACCATCTATTGAGGGCAGGTATATTTTATTTTATTATTTTATTTTTTAATTTTACTTTATTATTTTACTTTATTATTTTATTTTATTTTTTTTCTTAAATAGTTATTGTCAAGTTGGTTTGCATATAACACCCAGTGCTCATCCCCACAAGTGGAAGGCAGGTATTTTAAATCTTTGTATACTTTTGCACCTGTACAGGTGCCTCACACTATACTAGGAGTGCATGAATGTTTGCTGAATGAATAAACGAGCTCACCACATAAGAACAGAGTTTACCTCTTGTGCCAGTTCCTTAGTGCACCATGTCTCTCTTGTTTTTTGTTTGTTTGTTTATGTATTTTCTGAGAGGAGTCTTCTTCCTTTTACCCAGATCAGGATAGAGGCAATTGTCTTTGACACTCCCTTTGGGAACCATCACCGTCACCCACAGGGCTGATTCTCTTTCACAAACCACTTGAGCTCTCAGAGGCTTTATATCTCTGCTGGATCCCTCCATTTCCCAGACCCCTGAAGGTGGCCCTGCCTCAGAGCAGGGGGAGCTGGGAGTCGGCAGGGTGCAGGGAGGAAGCCTAAAGGATTAATTTGTTCAACTTTATTACAAAGGCTGGTCCTATTGTTCAGAGGCCATTAAAAACCGTGATCACCTTCCCAGGTTGGGCAGACAGCAGCTAGCTGCTTTGATGCATGTCTTAGAGAGATAAGGAAAATTTATCCCTTGTTTTGACTTCAGGATTTCTTTTTGGTTTATTATTTGACTCACTATTCAACTTTCTCTCCAAATGTCCCTGGTCTCAGACAACTTTTTCAAGTTGTTGGCAGGGAGGGTTCAGATTAGAGTCCTATAATTTTAGAGTTGAAAGAGGCCGGGATAAATGACTATCCCCAACCTACCCCCTTCCTCTCCCCACACCCCTGGCTCCCCATCCCCACCCCCACAGTAGAGCAGTTTCTGGACACACAGCTTCTCAAGTAATTTGCACTTATTGATCCCTGAGCAGGACAGACTTTTCTCATGACCTTCGGTGGATCCTCCCCCTTCCAGGATGGCCTCTGCTCTGCCGAGAAGACTTTCTAGAGCTCTCCCCACCCCCAAATTCCCAGCTCCCCCCACCGAGCACCCCCAGAGTACTGGGTACATAGACAGTTGGGTTAACTTAGCTCTGCCATCTCCTGTGATAGGCATATCTGGGCTTCTCCCGGACGGGATGGGCAGAGCCCTTGAGGGCCCTCACCCATGTCTTAGACAATCTGTGTCCCCCAAGGGCCTTCATGAAGACATGGCTTTCCATGCTGAAGCCTAGATACCAAAACTTACTTTTTTTTAGCTGCTTGATTGAAGAGTCCCAGTGTGATACTGGGCACGCACATGTCTGTTGAACAAATGACTGAATGGAGTAGGAGGAGAAAAGCCAGCCACTGCCAGTCAGCTCCTTAGGGGTCTCTGTATTCGGTAAGTATTTATTGAGTGGCTGCTCTGGAGAAGTGCGTGCTAGGGGTCAGAGAGATGTGTAGGACCCAGTTCTTGGCATTTGAGAGGGTACACCTAGAGGGGTGTGAGACTAATTATAAGACAAGGCAGGCAAGCAAACCTGGAATTAGGGGGATGAGCTCTTGTTGAAGGAGCATAAAGGACAGTGGATTACTTTTGAATGAGGGGATCAGGGGAGCTGGGAGAGGAGACGGTTTTTAAGGATTTCAGTGAACAGGGAAGAGAGAGGAAGGCAGATTCAGATTGGTGAGCAGCAAGGATGAAAGATTTGAGACATGAAATTGTCCTCAGCTCGCCACAGACCAGTTCTGGCAGCCCCGAGCCAAAGCCACATCTCTCGTCAGCCGGGGTGGCTCCAAATCCATCTTAGACAACATCAAGTAATCCCAGGAATTTTTTCCAGGCGTCTGACCCTGGGGCAAGGCTCGGGGCAGACATTCCTTTCCTCCAGATTTTGCTGGGGCCCTGTGTTGCTGGATTTTGCTCTTGGGGGGGGGGGGGGGTAGAAAGGGACAACATTCAGAGATATCCTAGAGTTGGTGAGGGTAGATAAGCATCTCGCACCATATCCCTCAGTTTCCATAAGACTTTTCTTTGTCCCTCCCCCAGCTGTCCTCAATGCCGGGGCAAGAGCCACCCCTTCTGAGGTTTTGCTCATGTTCCCACTCCTCGGAGGCCTTCCTCCCATATCTGTTTGTCCAAGTGTGTCCACCCTTCCCCAACGGCCCAGCCTCCTCCTGGAAGGAAGCACACCTTTCTAAACTTCCAAAGCAAATCCCTGGGCTGAGGGTGGGGCCGGAGATTGGCCCCTCCCTGTCTCTCAAATGCAGGCCATCCCAGAGATAAAGGAAAGAAAGGAGCTTCCTACTCTTCCGGTTTTATTGCAAACAAATATCCAGGGTCAATGTGATTTTAACACATTAAAATCTCATACCAAAACTCCCAATTTTTCATGTTCTCAAGCTGCTTAGTTATGTTCCAGGAGAGGGAGGCAGCCAAAAAGGAGAATTCTTAATCTTGGGGAGAGGACCGAGTGCAGAAATGTCTTGGAAATGGAAGAGTCCCTTGGCTCCTTGCTCCGGCAGCCCATATATAACCGTGGGTGAGCTCCCCCTCTCTGTGCCGCTTATCTCTGCCTCACATTCACAGACTCACCAGCCTGGAGTCTCTCTGGATGTTGGCCAAGCCAGTTGGGAATGCATAATAGCTGAGATATGGGATGGGGCGAGCCCGCCATGTCCTTGCACGCTGCCGTGAAGGTCTTCCTTCTCCCCTTCTTTCCCCCCTTCTAGCCTCTTCTCTGTCATTGGGAGCTAATCTTTGTGGTCCCACTTCCCTAGTATTTGAAAGAAGGGAGATCCAGATTCCACGTTTGCAGGTGGCTGTGCTAGTAACTATGGACACCCCTGGGGAATGGGAGGGAGGTTTGGGTGAGCAGATTTAGGCCAAATGGAGTTTAGCTAGCTGCCATTTTGAAACCTCAGCTAAAAGGTCTGGTGAGCTTAAAACCTTCCAATAAGCCCTCCCTCCACCCCATCCCCCTGAGCTCATTTGGGTTTTACGACCAAGATTTTGTCCTTCTGTTTTGCTTTCTGGTAGAAATAGGGATGAGGATAAGAAAGACCTCTGGAAAGGATTCTAGCCTGATGGGAGCAAGTACTCCTGGGAACTTTGGTGAGGTCTTGGTAGGGATCTGGAGCTTGCCCTGGAGGTGTGGTGCCCTGCACCCAGGGAGAGCCTCCTGCTCTGGGAGAGCCTCTGTTTTGGGTGCACAGCTTGGTGCCCCTTGAATCCCTGAGTGAGTACAGTTGTGAAAGCTATAGCTTTCTTTTTGAAGATGTTGTGGGTACTGACAGATTGGATAGTTTCCATTGCACAGAGAAACTAGAGTTACTGGGTTTTTTTCTGGTATATTCTTTTCTTTCAGTGCCTTTAATTCATCCAACACTATGCTGGGAAAGTGTCTGTTTCCCCTAGATGGGTGGTGCTGTATTGATGCATGGGATTGTAATAAAGTCAGATGCTTCTGTTGTTTTACATTTATGAGTTAAGTTGTGTGTGTGGGGGGGGGGGGGGGGGGAGAGGGAGAGAGAGAGGGAGAAAGAAGCATTTACTCCCGAGCTAAAGGATGAGAGTGGGGTTAGGTGATCCGTTGGTTATGGGAGAAGATGCTGATGATGTTTGTTTCTAGGATGGTTGGTTTGATCTTTGTGAACCTTACCACTTGTTGTCTGATTTCATGTTAGTATTCATCCCTGTATTAGTCTTCTCAGGTTGCTGTGATATAGGACCACACACTGAGTGTCTTAAGCAATGGAAATTTATTGCCTTACAGTCTGAATGCCAGAAGTCCAAGATCAAGGTGTTGGCAGGATCCGTTCTTTCTGAGAGCCGTGAGGGAGAGGGCTCTTAGCTTCTGGTGGTTTGCTGGCAGTCTTCAGTGTCCCTTGGCTTTTAGAAGCATCATCTCCATCTCTGCCTTCATCTTCACATGGTGTTCTGTCTGTGTGCATGCCTCTGTGTCCAAATTTCCTCTTTTTATAAGAACACTAGACATGCTGAATTAGAGCCCGTCCTAATTACCTCATCTTAACTAATTACATCTGCAGTGACCCTATTTCCAACTAAGATCACATTGTGAGACATGCGATCCTGGGGGTTAGGGCTTCAACATATGCATTTTTGGGAAACAATTCAACCCATAAGATTCCCCTTTGTTTATTGTTTTTAAAGCTTTTTAATGTTATATTATTTATTTTTGAGAGAGAGAGAGAGAGAGAGAGAGAGAGAATGAGTGAGGGAGGGGCAGAGAGAGGGAGACAGAATCCAAAGCAGGCTTCAGGCTCTAAGCTGTCAGCACAGAGCCTGATGCGGGGCTTGAACCCACGAACCACGAGATCATGACCTGAGCCGAAGTCGGATACTGAACTGACTGAGCCACCCAGGCACCCCTCCCCTTCTTTCTTTTAAATAAAGTCTGTGTGTGGCTTTTTCTTTTCTTTTTTTAATTCTTATTTTTGAAGGAGAGAGAGAGAGAGAGAGAGAGAGAGCTGGGGAGGGGCAGAGAGAGGGAGACACAGAATTCAAAGCAGGTTCCAGGCTCCAAGCAGTCAGCACAGAGCCCAATGCAGGGCTTGAACTCAGGAGCTACGAGATTATGGCCTGAGCCAAAGTAGGACGCTTAACTGACTGAGTCACCCAGGCGCCCCTCCTTTTTTTTTTTTTTTTTGAAAAGGACCTCAATATAATAAAAAATTCAAAAATTACAACAGAGTAAACTAGAGAAGTAAATCTAAGCCTCCTTCCCATTCCTATTCCTCATGCTTAGACCCTAGTTCTCCAGTACAGAGTCAACCACTGTTATCATTTTGTTTTTTCCCTCTATCTTTCTGGAAATGTCTGTTAGCATAAATTTATATCTATCCTCCCCCATGCCCTTGCATTCCAAATAGTTGTATTCCAAATGACCTGTTCTGTAATTTGTTTTTAAATTTAATGATACATCTTGAGATTATTCCATAGTAATAGCTGTATGTCTGTTTTATTTTTCTTAACAGATGCATAGTATTTCATTGTGTGGATTTACCATGATTTATTTAACTTTACTTCTTTTGATGGACATTTAGGTGATTTCTTTTTTTAATTTTTTAATTTTTTTAAACATTTATTTATTTTTGAGACAGAGACAGAGCACGAGCTGGGGAGGGGCAGAGAGAGAGGGAGACGCAGAATCTGAAGTAGGCTCCTGGCTCTGAGCGGGCAGCACAGAGCCCGATGTGGGGCTCGAACCCACAAGCCATGAGATCATGACCTGAGCCAAAGTTGGACGCTTAACCGGCTGAACCACCCAGGCGCCCCCATTTAGGTGATTTCTGATCTTTGCCGAATGAAAAATTTTTTGTATATGTTGCTCTAGCCATCAGTGTAAGTCATCTATGCAACCCACTCCTTAAAGTTCTTATATAATATAGAAATTGAGTACATTTTTTAAAAGTTTATTTATTTGTTTTGAGAGAGAGTGAGCATGAATGGGAGAGGGACAGAGAGAGGGAGAAAGAATCCCATGCAGGCTTTGCACTGTAAGCATGGAGCCCAATGCTGGGCTCAAACCATAAACCACGAGATCATGACCTGAGCCAAAAATCAAGAGTCAGATGCTTAACCAACTGAGCCACCCAGGCACCCCTAAATTGAGTACATTTAAGAAATATTTGTTAAGCTCCTATCGTCAACAAATATTTGATATTTCCTTATATTGATGTATCCATATTTACTTGGCCAAATGGCTTGCTCTAAATCATTAATGAAAATTCTTGCATGTAGATCTCTAATTTTTTAAAAAAGCATATTTATTTTGAGAGAGAAAGAAAGAGTGTACATGTGTGCATGAGTGGGGACAGGCAAAGAGAGAAGGAAAGAGAGAATCCCAAGCTGGCTCCATGTTGTCAGTGCAGAGCCTGACATGGAGAGATCATGACCTGAGCTGAAATCAAGAGTCCAACGCTTAACCGACTGAGCCACCCAGGTGACCCTGTACATCTCTTATTTTGATTGCCCATCTGTGATTATTCTTTAGGATAGGTTTCTAAAAATGTGTCAAATAACATGGAAATTGTTAAGGCTCTGGATACTTTTTGCCAAATTGTGTTCCAGAAATGTACCAATTTATATTTTTGCCAGCAGAGTGCCCATCTTGCCTTACTAGCATTATTACTAAAACAAACAAAAGAGTGCTAATTTGGTATGTGGACTATGGCAGTTCACTGGTTTAATTTTTTATTTGCTCATTAGCTATTTTTATTTCCTCTTTTGTGGCTTGTTTGTGTCCTTTGGCCTTTACTCTATTAACATCTTAATGCTTTTTATATCAGTTTGTATGTTCTCTTTATATATTAAAGATATTGATTTGTCATATTTGTCATATATTTGGCAGATGTTCTCACCAGTTTGTGGTTTGACTTTTAAAGAGTTCTTTTTAAACTCACTTAATTGTGGTGGAATTTACATACAATCAAGTACGTTCCTTTAAAAGTATATAGGTCTAGGAGTTTTGACAAATGTGTATACCCATGTAGCTGCAACCACAATAGAATATTTCTGTTATTCCCCAAAAGGTCCCTTGTGTCTCTCTGCAGCTCAGCCCATTTTTGGTCCCAGACACCAATGATCTGGTTTTTGCCACTATAGTTTAGTTTTGCTGGCTCTAAAATTTCATATAAAAAGATAATATGATATGACTTAAAAAGAAAAGATGCGTCCATGTTACTGTATATAGTAGTAGTTTGTTCCTTATTGCTGAGAATATTCCATTATTTGAATATACCACAATTTTTATCCATTTGCCAATTGATGGACAGTTGGGTTGCTTCTAGTTTTGGGCTATAATGAATGAAGCTGCTATGAGCATCTGTGTATAAGGCTTTTGTGGACCTATTTTCCCCTTATTTCTCTTGGGTGAAGGTTTAGAAATGAATCTTCTCCGTCATCTGTCAAGTACATGTTGTTTTTTTATAAGGAACTGTCATATTCTTTCCAAAAATTGTTGTACCATTCTACTTTTCCATCAGCTTTGTATGAACAGTTTGGTTGCTGTATATCTTCACCAGCATTTGATATTATTAATCTTTTTAATTTTAGCCATTTTAGTGGGCGGGAGTGGTATCTCATTGTATTTTAATTTGCATTTTCCTGGCGACTAATGATACTGAGTATATTTTCATGTACTTACCAACTTCTGTGTTTGTGAAGAGTCTGTTCAAACCTTTGCCCAATTGGAAAAAGGGTTGTCTTCTTATTATTGAGTTGCTAAGCTTCTTTATATATCCTGGACAAAGGTCTTTTGTCACATATATGTAGTATGAACACTTTCAGTTGTGGCTTGCCTATTCACCTTCTTAACAGTGTTTTTGTTGTTTTTATTTTTTTAAACAGATTTTATTTATTTATTTTTTTAGAGAGAGAGTGTGTGCAAGCAGGGAAGGGCAGAGGGAAAGGGAGAGAGAGAGAGAATCTCAAGTGGGCTCCACGCTGAGCATGGGGCTCAATCCCATTCCCATGAGATCATGACCTAAACTGAAATCAAGAGTTGGAAGCTTAATTGACTGAGCCACCCAGGCACCCCTTGTTTTTGTTTTTAACTTGTGATAAAATATATATATATATATATATATGTTGCTTTTGTTTGTTTGTTTTTCTG
>NW_027551569.1:8555348-8614880 GCF_008692635.1 Crocuta crocuta
TTTTTTTGAGAGTGAGTGTGAGTCGGGGAGAGGGGCAAAAAGAGAGAGGGAGGGAGAGAATCCTAAGCAGGGTCCATGCTCAGCTTGAGAAAAAGAAAGAGAGAGGGAGACAGGATCTGAAGTGGGCTCTGCACTGCCAGCACAGAGCCTGTCATGGGGCTTGAACCCACCAACCAGGAGATCATGACCTGAGATGAAATCAAGAGTGAGACGCTCAACCGCTCAATTGACTGAGCCACCCGGGCACCCCATCTGGAGACCTTTTGATTTTGGCCTTGCCTCACTTGCTGTGTGAATGTGGCCAGCCTGTGCCCACCTCCAGTACCTCAGCTTTCTTATCTGCTAAATGGGCCTGATAATATCTGTACCCTTAGTCTCAAACAACAGGGAAGGCCAAATAAATAAGTGAAAGAGTGCTGGCTAATATAAAGCAGGATGTAAACATCAATCTTATTAAGGTTATAATTTCACCAAACTGGGGGTGGGAACTGGCTGGCCCCAGGGCAGGGCAATGGGGATGGTTATGCAAACTCCACAGGTTGAGCTGCTGAGGAGAACAGAGGCTGTCGCTGGGGGAGTGGGGAGGGAATGCAGGGCCTCAGAGCACATGGCAAAGATGCCCATCCAACCTCCAGGGCAAGAGGTTCAAGGTCAAAGTGGGAAAGCCCAAAGGCTCACACGTACTGGGGGAAAGTCTGTGTTTAGATTTGGAGGCCTTGGGTTTGAATGTGACTTTCATCACGTCCAAAACCTGGGGTGAGACACTAAATCTCTTTGAATCTTGGTTTCCTTATCTTTGAAATGTCGCATTGTACACCATGGAAATAGGGAACTCCTTAGAAGTTCAAACTCTCTGTGTCTCTGTGCCTTTGATCAAACTTCTCCTTCAAGCAGGGGGCTGGCTTTGAGGAAGGGACAAGAGCCGAGGAATGCAGGTGGTCTCTGGAAGCTGGAAAAGAGAAGGAAACAGGTTTTCCCCTCAGAGCCTCCAGAAGGAGCCAGTCCTGCTGACGACAGCTTGACATTAGCCCTAGAGAAAGTGATCTTGGACTTCTGATCCCCAGAACCACAAGATAAATTTGTGGTGTCGTAAGCCACTAAGTTTGTGGTAATTTGTTACAGCAGCAATGGGACACTAACGCAATGCACTTAAGATTCACTCATGTTGTTGCATGTATGGCTGCATATATCACAACTTGCTTATTCACTTCCCAGTTGGTGAACATTTGGGTTGTTTCCAAGTTGTGGCCATTATGAGTAAAGGCACTCTGAACATGGCTATAGGTCTTAGTGTGGACATATGTTTTCATTTCTCTTGGTCCAATGCCTAGGAGTCAGATTGCTAGGTCATAAATGTATATTTAACTTTGTAAGAAACTGCCAAACTGGTCTCCAAAGTGGGTGTACCATTTAGCATTTCCACCAGCAGTGCCTGAGAGTTCCAGTTTATTCCGTATCCTTGCTGGTGCTTGGCATTGTCAGTCTTTTTAATTTTAGCCATCATTATAGATGTTTAGTGGTATCTCATTGTGATTTTAATTGCATTTTCCTGATGACTAATGATGTTGAACCTTTTTTCACGGGCGTTTTGGCCCATCTGCATTACTTCTTTTGTGAAATGTCTGTTCAGTGCTTTTAGCCATGAAAAAAAATTGGGTCATTTGTCTTCTCATTATTGAGTTTTAAGAGTTCTTTATATATTCTGACTACATGTCCTTTATCAGATATATGTTTTGCAAATATTTCCCCTCAGTCTGTGGCTGGTGTTTATTTTCATATTAGTGCCTTTCAAAGAGAAGATATTTTAAATTTTGATCAAGTCCAATATATCATTTTTTTTGTTTTTATGGTTTGAGCTCTCTGTGGGCCTATCTAAGTAACCTTTGCTTAACCCAAGTTCATAAAGATTTTCCACCAATTGTTATAAAAGTCTTATCGTTTTAGCTCTTACATTGAGCTGTATGATCCATTTTGAGTTAATGTTTTGATAGGGTGTGAGGTAAGGGTTAAGGTTTTTTTTAAATTTATTAAAATTTTTTAATAGCTTATTTATTTTTGAGACAGAAGACCGAGCACGAGCGGGGGAGGGTCAGAAAGAGAGGGAGACACAGAATCTGAAGCAGGCTCCAGGCTCTGAGCTGTCAGCACAGAACCCAACGCGGGGCTCGAACCCACAAACCGTGAGATCATGAGGGGAGCCGAAGTTAGACACATAACAGAGGTGCCCCCAAAGGTTAAGGTTTTTAAAATTACCAAAAAAAATTTTTTTTTCTTTTTAAATGTCTTTGACTGGTTTTGGTATCAGGGTAATGCTGGTTTCACAACATGAATTAGCCTCGTGCTAGGTGCTGCAGGGAATATAAAGGTAAGATCCATCCCTAGCTGGAATCACACACAAACCCAATAGGATAAAGGCAGGGTTTGACAAGCTCCATTGGAAAAGTACAGATGAATGACTGTTGGTGTCCGAAGAAAGAAGAGGCACGGGAAGGCCTAGAAAACGTTTCCTGAAGGCGAGGACACTAAAGAAGTGCTTTAGTAGGGCTGCAACATTGCCGGACTGCACTGCGGGAGGGAAGGGAGGCATCATTCAGATGCTGGTCTATTGAATGGGGCGCCCTTCAGAGCTCAGGAAATGGAATGCAGACATACTGACCCTGTTAAAATAAGTCTAGCAGCCGAGAGACTATCAGCTGGTGGAGTGGGGGAAGGTGGGAGAGGCAGGGAATGATGTTCTAGGTTGGAGGGGGTTTTTATTAAACTCATGACTTGTTTTATATAAGTATGCCTTTGCCTCCCCAACTTTTTAAAAAATTATTTTTTTAAGGTTTATTTATTTTTGAGAGAGAGAGAGAGAGACAGAGCGTGAGCACAGGAGCGGCAGAGAGAGAGGGAGACACAGAATGGGAAGCAGGCTCCAGGCCCCAAGCTGTCAACATAGAGCCCAACACGGGGCGCGAACTCACAAACCATGAGATCACGACCTGAGCTGCAGTTGGACACTTAATGGCCTGAACCACCTAAGCACCCATATCCCCAACTTTTAAACTCCCACTAGTCTGCATCCTCCCTGCATTGGATGTGGTGCTGGAGGGCCCAGAGAGGAAGGTGGGAAGGGAGAGGGCTAGCCCTCAGGAAGTACCCTTCTACCCCCCCCCGCAGGAAGTACCCTTCTACCCCCCCATGCTTGGCACCCTGTATACCTGACGTCTTTAACCTTCCCACCAACTCTACAACCTCAGCCTCCTTCCCACCACTTCTGCAGATTGAAAAATGAGACTCATAAAGGTGAAATGCCTTGTCCAGGGTCAGCCGCCGGCTGAGGTTGCATCCCGCCCACTGTGGCCTCAGCAGCTTCCTCCCCTCTTTGCTCCAGGAAAACTTAATTTCTGAGGAAAGCGGTACCTAGAAAGGAATGGGTGCTGGGGTCGGGGTGGGGGAGGTCAGGACTAGATGTTTGTGAGGGGTTAGTTCTCATTTAGCGAACGTGCTCTCAGCGTTTTGGGTGGGGCTGTGGCTGTGGCTGACCGGCTGCATGGTCAGGGTTTGCAAAGCTTCCAAAGATCCTTTTGCTAGAAGGGCTTTAAAAGCTGCACGCTCTCAGCAGTTTCTATCCGCTGGGATTTTTCCCCCCTCCAGACTGAATCCTGTCAGGGTTTTATTGGCTTATATGTTCCCAGAACGATTCCACATCTCCCTCACCTGAGCAGCACTTTGTCACCCACACTATTTCCTGTCACCAAATGGCTCTGGAAAGAATTCTTGCCCAGCCCCATCTTTTGGCCCCCAACCTCCCCTCTTCACTCTTTCAAAACGCCCTGGTTCCTCCAGGAAGTGCAAAGTGGAGCCCATCCGGGATGGAGGAACACCAGAGCCTCATTTTGATCCCAGTTGTGGGGGTTTGTTCCCATTCCTGGTCTCCTATTTTGAACCTTTTATTTTTTTAATTTTTTAAATATTTATTTATTTTTGAGAGAGAGAGAGAGAGAGAGGGCGAGAGCGAGCATGAGCAGGGGAGGGCCAGAGAGAGAGAGAGAGAGAGACAGACAGACAGACAGACAGACAGAATCGGAAGCAGGCTCTAGGCTCTGACCCGTCAGCACAGAGCCCAGTGCAGGGCTCGAACTCATGAGACTTTGAGTTGTGAGATCATGACCTGAGCCAAAGTCGGCTGCTTAACCGACTGGGCCACCCAGGTGCTCCTATTTTGAACCATTTTTAAAGGAGCCCCTGAAAAACCAGGATATCGTGGAGAGGCTCATGCTGTGTGTCTGGGAAATGAGAAGCACCGTCTAGGGAAGTTCCTGATGTCCCCCAGCCTATGGATTCCAGTCCCCTGGACCACTCCGAATGCCCTTGTCTTCAGACCCCTCTCAGGGAGTCTTGCCTTTGGCGTCTCGTCCTTTGTTTGGTCGCTAGGGGCCCTGCCCCTGCCAACTCAGAGGCAAACAGGGATAGGGCCGAGCCCTGGCCGCCCAGCCTCGCGGACAGCATTATAAGCTGTTCTGCGTCAGCAGAAAAAGTATCCACCACACCTTGCATTCTAGAGGGCCCTCTCCCCCGCCGCCCCCCGGGGGTTCCTGTCCCTAGCCTGCCACGCCTCTGTGCCCGGCCAGCCTTGCCCACCAGGCCAGCAGTGCTCCAGGAATCCTGACAAGTGCCACTAGGGTGGCTCTCGGTGACTTCGTGGGCACTGTCCTGGGTTGCTCCTCCTTGTCTCCTCCTCCTCCGGGGACTTACTTGCCGAGGATGAGGCCCGGAGCCTCTCCCAGCTACCAAAATACCAGCCCTGCCTCCTCGCCCTGCCAGAAAATGCTTAGCACATTAGCAGGTTTAGCGGCTACAGTTGTAGTCATTTAGGAGGCCGCAGAGGCACACGGATCTCGTTCTGGGGTTCTTTCCAGCTGCTCGCTATTTTGACAACACTGGGTGGCACCGTTACCAGAAACCTGGCCTGCTTGCGAGAAGGCGGCTTTTGGGGGCCTGGGGGTGGAGTGTGGAGAAGTCCAGGAGGGCGGTAGAGACAGCAGCAGTGAGTCAGGGGCCCGGAGAAAGGAGGGTGGAGGGTGCCAGTCTCTACTCTCCCTGGCCGGCCTCCCTTCTTGCCTTCTGGAGCTTTCTTGGATCAGCTCTTGGATACTCGCAGCTGATTTCCAGTTGTCTCAGTGCAGGCGCTTTGCTTGCAGAAGAGGTAAGAGGCTCTGAGACTGCAGACAGGCAGCAAGACAGAGAACAGAGGCAAACCCAGCAAGCATCTTCCCAGACTCAGAAGAGCTCGCTGTGGCTGCTTGCCTGCCACTTAGCAGCTGGGCGCTCTGGGCACAGTTGCCGCCTCTCCGGAACTCGCTGGTCCCATCTGCAGAATGGGAATCACATGACCCACCCCGGCTTCAGACCGAGGATAGACCACGCATGTGAAAGTGTTTTGTAAAATGTAAAGTGACAAACAGTTGCCTACCTGTGTCCTGGAGGACTGTGTTTTATTGATTTTTGAATTCTTCCATGATGTGTGGTGTGTTGGACAGAGAGGTAAATATGGTGGGGCGCCGGGGTGGCTTAGTATGTTCAACATCAGACTCTTGATTTCGGCTCAGGTCATGATCTCATGTTCGTGAGATAGAGCCCCGCATCTGGCTCTGCACTGGGCATGGAGCCTGCTTGGGATTCTCTCTCTCCCTCCCTCTGCCCCTCTCCCCTGCTAGTATGAGCTCTCTCTTTAAAAAAATGTAAATATGGTGACTTTCTGGAAATTTCTGATTTTCCTCATTGGTGATCAATGTGGTGAAGACAAGTAAGGCTGTGGGTATATTGGATGGTTGGGGCTGCTGTAGCAAAGTACAGACTGGGTGGTTTATTTATATTTTATTTACTTTATTTTTTCATTAAAAAACATTTTATTTTTACTTATTTTTATTTTTTGAGAGAGAAAGAGAGACAGAGCCCAAGCAGGGGAGGGGCAGAGAGAGGGGGAGACCCAGAATCCGAAGCAGGCTCAGACACAGAGCCCGATGCGGGACTCTAACTCATGAACAGTGAGATCATGACTTGAGTCGAAGTCGGATGCTTAGCTGACTGAGCCACCCAGGTGGCTCTGGGTGGATTAAGTAACAGAAACTTATTGTTTCAGTTCTAGAGGCTGGAAGTCAGGATCAAGGTGTTTGCAGGGTTCTTTCTTCCTGAGGGCTGTGAGGGAGGATTTGTGCTGGGCCTCTTAGCTTCTGGTGGTTTACTGGCAGTTTTTGGTGTTCCTGGGCTTATAGAAGCCTCACCCCAAGCTCTACCTTCATCTTCGCATGGTATTCTCCTTGTGTGCATGCCTCTGTGTCCAAATATCCCCTTTTCATAAGGACAGCAGTCACATTTGATTAGCTCCCCACCCCCACTACCTCACTGTAACTAATAAGATGTGCAACGACCCTATTTTCATATATGGTGGCGGTCTTCTGAGCCCAGGGTCTGCTCTAGGATAGGGAAGACCACAGCAGTGTGCCAGACCTGGCTGGGAAATGAAAGTTCTTCTGATGCAGATGAGGACCCCATTTCTACTACAATTCCTGGATTTGGGGGAGGGACCTTTGTTCCTAGAGTTAATTTTATTTTTTTCCCTTCTGAGTAGCGTCTTTTTTGTTGTTGTTGTTTATTTATTTTGAGAGAGAGAGAGAGAGAGCATGAGCAGGGGAGGGGCTGAGAAAGAGAGAGACAGAGACAGAGAGAAAATCCCAAACAGGCTCCATGCCGACCTGGGGCTTGATCCCACAACCATGAGATCATGACCTGAGCTGAAATCAAGAGTTGGACACTCAACCGACTGAGCCCCCGAGACTCCCTGAGTAGCTCCTCTTAGGCAGAGTGGCTCCATGTGTGTTTTAGACCCCAATGCAGTACCCATTCATACTCTTCTAAAGAGAAGAGTCTAAAGAGTCTAAAGAGACTCCTGTGTCTCTTTAAGCCACTAACCCCATATACATGTGACCTGCCTCCTTTATAACTCTGAAGCTTGGAGAAATCGTTGCCAATGCAGGACACCAGTGGGTGATATGTTTCACCTTCTTTTCATCTTCCTGCCCCTTTGCCATCCTTTTTGTCCTGTACCACCATCTCCTTCCAGAGCATCTCTCTGATGGGAGAACCACCCATGCCACGTGTACCCACCCCCTGCCCTGAGTTCTTTTTTATTTTTTAATGTTTATTTTTGAGAGAGAAAGAGACAGAGCATGAGTGGAGAGGGGGCAGAGAGAGAGGGAGACACAGAACCCAAAGCAGGCTCCAGGGTCTGAGCCGTGAGCACAGAGCCCGACGGAGAGGCCATGAGATCATGAGCTGAAGTCGGACACTCGGTGGACTGAGCCCCCCGGCGCCCCACAGCCCCGAGTTCTTGCACATCAGCAAGAGTGTTCTGAGTTGGCCAGATCCAGACCACAGTGTTGGTGCCGGTCGTGGGAGGCTTCGCTGCCATCCACGGCATCCTTCACACGCTCCCCATGATTTGCTCCAGTTTAGGAAGGGGCTGATGTGGAAGAACCCATTTATAGAAGTCACCCCCTGGGTGAGAAGCAGGAATCTACTGAATTCTCACGGTGCAGCGGCTCAGTGCTTGGTGCTTCCCGCTTTTCTCACTAGCTCCTCCCACTAATCCTAAGAAGCAGGTAATCGTTTGCATTAACCTCATTTTATGGATGGACAGTTCAGGTTTTGAAAGGAAATAAAGGAAATGTAAATGCTCTAAGTCACTTAGCTGGTGAGGTTCCAACTCTGGACCCTCAAATCCTTTTTTACCCTCTCAGGGTGCCTCGGAGGGAGGGCGGTGGCCTGCTTGCATCAAAATCACCCCCATAGCTGAGTGGAAAGTCAGACTCCTGGGCTCCACCCTGATCTACTGGACCAAGAGAGTGGGGGGCTGGGGATCTACATTCCAAAGGAGCGTCCCAGTGACTCTTGCACACACCCCACCACCCCAGAGCTTCTTCCCTGGTTTCCAGGCAGGTTGAGAACCTGCCCTTCTCCCAGGTGGGTTTCTGAGATGTGGGGGAGCCCACTCTTACAAAGCCTCCCCATGGCCTCCTCTTCTCCCCTGCGTAGGGTGGCCCCCAAACCTCTGGTGGAGGCGGCAAATGGGCTGCAGGTGGGTTGGGAGAGGGTGGCTCATGTAGACCGCATTGACCTGTGGCTTCTTACCCTTCCCGTGGTTCCTGTGTCCTTCACACCCCCTCCCCTGCGGCGCCTCTGCCCAAGGTCCTTGTGGGAGGAACCAGGGCTGCTGTCATCAGGCAGCAGCCAGTGCTGGGCAGGGCTGAGCCCTGTTGGGTGACGGTGATGTTAAGTTTCCCCGTGACTGAAAGGAAGTCAGTGTTTCCAAGCGAAATCTTAGTGTGAGCCCCGCAGAACACGGGGCCTCTGTTTAGAACTGCACATCCTTTCCCCGCCTTGTCTTCCTCTGCTCTCCCTCTGCCTCCCTCACGTTCTTCACTTTTCCGGTCCATTCCAGCAACTTAAAGTATAGAATCTGAAGGAAGAAGTGCTATTGTCCTATTTACTTATTGGCAGCAATGACTTGCTGACGCCTCAGCTTTAAGTCAGATCCTACGGAGTCCCATCTCTTCTCCAGAGATATGCAAGTGCATCATGCAGGGTGTGGTCCTCACAGCCTCTTAAGAGTCATAGGATCTTGGGGCTAGAATGTCAGCCCCACGAAGGCAGGAACCTGCTGTCTGCCCACTGTCTAGAAGGGTGTCGGCATGTATTAGGTGCTCAGTGAACATTTTTTGAAAGAATTAATAAGGCACTGCTAAGTTAAGCTCGTCCAGGAGGACAAGGGGAGCAAACAGCGGCTCAGAGAGGTGAAATCACTTGCCTGAGTTTGCACAGCAAGTAGATGGTGTGGCTGGGGTTAGAACCTAAGTCAACAGGATTATTCCTGAATATTAAAGAATATTAAAATCTAAGTCATGGCTTTTGAAATGTCTACCTTATAAGCCCAGAGACCCCTTGCTGGTTTCCTGGTGGGAGAAGGTGTTCTGACTCCTCTCTCTTTCTTGGTCCATAATCTCAGGGATCCAGACAGAATCAACAAGTGGTTTTTCCCCCTCTCAGAATAGACAGCATCCCTGAAAATGCTAGCTTTGGTTTTTCAGGCTGACAGTCTAAACACTACCTCATCCTAAAAGTAAATGGTGAACTATTTTCATACACTCTTAAAATTTTAATTTGGAAAACTCCTGTCCTTGGAATGCAAAATTCACCAGGCATTTTATATCCTGCAAGCTGAGCTACTTGCTAGAACCTTCTTGCCAGTCCCTCTTGTGAGCACCCCTTGTAGAGAAGGACCAGGAGATTTGACCAGCATCGCGACTTACTTATTGATTCAAAATGTCATGGTACTTTCGAAATGTTCACTCAAGGGCACCTGGGTGGGTTAGTTGGTTAAGCATCCATCTTCCACTCAGGTTATAATCTCACAGTTCATGAGTTGGAGCCCCGTGTCGGGCTCTGTGCTGACAGCTCAGAACCTGGAGCCTGTTTCAGACTCTGTGTCTCCCTCAGTCTCTCTGCCCCTCCCCCACTTGCGCACGCGCTCTCTCTCTCTCTCTCTCTTGCTCTCGCTCTCGCTCTTGCTCTCGCTCTATGTGTCTTAAAAATAAATAAACATTAAAAAGATAAAAATGTTCACTCAGTTCTGGGTCCTTTTTTCTCCCTCCTTCCCCCTTGTCCCCCTTCACAAAGTGGGGCATTTTGATGCTATAGTGGCAGGTGGGAGTGAAAAATTAAAATAATGTGAGCATCAGTCAGTCCTCAAGTTCACCCCACTGCATCCCTAACCCCATCTCTGAGCTTGTCTTTCCCCATCCCTAAGGTTGGGGTTAGGTGACCTCATGACCGCAGGGCGGGAGGGAGAAATAATTTGTTTCTCACATGACCTCATATTTAAAATTTTTTTAAAAATTTATTTACTTATTTTTGAGAGAGAGACAGAGCGAGGGAAGGAGGGGCAGAGAGAGGCGGAGAGCAAGAGAATCCCAAGCAGGCTCTGCACTGTCAGGACGGAACCTGCTGTGGGGCTTGAACTCACAAACCATGAGATCACGACCTGAGCTGAAACCAAGAATCGTACACTTACCAACTGAGCCGCCCAGGTGCCCCGACCTCATATATTTTAAAAGCTGAAAGTTTTATTTTAAATGTTTATTTATTTATTTTCTTGGGGGAGTCAGGCAGAGAGGGAGAGAGACTCCCAAGTAGGCTCCGTGCCTTCCGTACATAGCCCTACACCCTGCTCGATCTCACAGATTGTGAGATCATGACCTGAGCCGAAATCAAGTCAGATGCTTAAGTGACTGAGCCATCCAGGTGCCCCTAAGAGCTGACAGTTTCATGGATTATTGTTGAGGCATTGTCAAAAGGCCATTCTGTCAAAACCAGCCAATTCAAAAGGGCAGTATCAAAGTTATGTTGGAGTCAATATAAACATAAATTAAATAAGTCAAATAAAACCGTTTCTAACCTGTGACTAACAATCATCATGATAAAGAAGGATATATTGATGCTCTGCTAACATATTAAGCCCAGCGCTAGGCACTTTTCCTAGTGCTTGTTTGCCAAATCTTCACAACAATCCTAGGATACATGTACTTTAATCTTTATTTTATTGATGGGAGAGCAGGGACAAATATCTTAAGGAGCTTGCCAGAGGGCATGCAGTAAGGAAGGAAGGCAGTTACAGAATTACTAAGTGACACAGACTCCTTAAATTTGTATCCTGAATCGGTGAAGTGTTTGCTTCATGGTCCTGCCTGGACGGTTCAGTGTGGTGTCCCGGTGGCCTCTGAAATGCCCAAGGTCAGAGAAAACTCACTTTTTTGACCCTGAAGGCAGGCCTTGCCAGAAATAAATCTGAAGACACTTTTCCAAAGGTGCATCTCGAGGAACAGTATAGAGATGAGTTTGAATGCCGAATTCCTCCTGCTCTTGCTGCCTTTCAACAAATGTTTAAGCATTCAACAGTTAGGGGGACAGAAAAGAGCTGAGACTATTCCCCGCCCTCCCGGAGCTCACAGCTTACAGGCAGCTGCAGTGAACTCTGTGATAAGGTGCACAGCAAAACACTGAGGGAGAGGGGGCAGTGAGCAGAGGACTCTGGGAAGGAATGACACACAAAATCATGTCACACTCCAGAAGTCATTTGGTGGTACTTCCGTCAGTGGTTTTCTGCACTTCCGGAACAGTGTCGGTTGCAAGGATATAGGCTCTCTTCTTCTCCACTGGGAAAATTATTACAGTGTAAGGTGGTTTTCCAAAGTTTGCAGGACTGGGCTTTGTGACTGCAAGGGTAATGAGCATGGACACACTTTGAGTCCGTTAAAGCCCTTTGGCTGATGTAGGGCAAGCCATCAATAGTAGGTGTGCAGAGATGAGCGGAAGGTAAGGACCAGCTCCTGTTACTGCCATATCCCACTGCCACTGGGCGCGGCATGGAGGTGCTCACCGAGGGATCCAAACAAACGGGTGAAATCAAGGTTCTGAGCATTTCAAAGAATATGTGGCTTATACTGTCAAATGGTGGTCAGTTGGTGTGATGACCAGGAGTGGCTTATGGATTTGGCAAGAAAAGGAGGAAATGAGTCACTAAGAACCAGTGGATTCAGAGGAAGGATGGATCATGGCTTCTAAATGGAATGGACAGATGAGCATATGACATGTTTGAGGAGCTTTTCAGTAAACATAAGGAAGAGGGTTGGATCATTGCTAGAAGGGTTCTTTGATGATTAATGGCCTTCTCATGCCATCCCTACGTTAGCGTGTGGAGAAGGGGAAAGAGAGGGGGGCCTGAGAGGGAAGGAGGGTTGACTGGGTCCAGAAGAGGTAGAGCGTGTGGGGCTGTGGTTCAGGAGGAAGGCTCCCCTTGAAAGAGAAGAGAGACCTTTGCTTAGAAACTAGGGATGTGTTTGAAAAATAAACCATCCATTTTCCACACCCTCACAAAGATGACCCTGTGTGCCCCCAGCTGGCAGCTTCTGCTCCTTTGCTCGGAGAGTTCTGGCTTCACCTCTGTTTCAGAAGCGGCAGGTCCTTTCCTTCCTCAGTGATGGCCTATGGAGATGGCCTTCGTCAGTGCGGCCCCCCGCCAGCCTGGGGCTGCACCTTGAATTTGAAAGCATGAGTGTGTGCGTGGGCGCACATGCACGTGCGTCCCCAGAGCTGGTAGGGACTCTCAGGAAACTGAGCCTCTGAGGGGAAAGTGACTGTCTTTGTTAATTTTCCTCTGGTGCTGGCTTGATGCCTCCTCGCATGTGGCAGCGATGGAACACATAGGTATTGAATAAGCCACAGAAGCATCTAGTTACGGCAGACAGAGGGGAACTAGATATTCGGATTGTATTTTCGGTCCTTGTCTTTTCCAGGATACCACCCAAGACTCCGTGTGTTTCACACCCACGTCCCTGGACACTAGTTTTGTTGGAGTAGTAGTGGGAAGGAAGCTCTGTTAATGGAATGGACTCACTGAGTGGACTGAGACCCAGCTACCTCTGTGGGCAGCCTGTGGGTCACACCCTATAGCCTTGGCTCCCGCCCTTCACTTCCTTTACTCTCTGCCTCCTTATTGAAAAAAAACAACAGCAACAACAACAACAACAACAACAAAAACCTCCCACCCCCTGCCCCCAGTACTCTACCAATTCCAGTGAAAGAAGGCCTTGTGCTTAAATAATCACATGGAAAGAAAAAAAAAAATCCCATCCTCCTATAAATGTGAAAGGGTACTGGCTTGGGGCAGCTTTCAGTCTTTATTTGAATTAGGGATTTTGTGGATTGTTGTTGTTTTGTTGTTGTTTTTGTGGGATGCTATCCAGTATCCCAATGTTCACGTAATGCCTTGACTTCACTATCGCTTCTCCTAGGATAATTATAGGTTGGCATAATGTGCCTATTGTTCTGTTCCACAAAGGAGCACTGTCACACAATGATGGGATGGGGGGCGGAGAAGGGGGTGCAGTGTGGATCTGGAAGGAGGATCTTTGTGTTTGTGTGAGTGTGTGTGTCCCGGACAGCCACGCTGAATCTTCAAGTATTTCTCTTGTTCCTTGCTTGGATCCCTACCCACCTGGGTGCTTTTGCCCTGGGTTTTGGTACCTGGTGTACCTGGTTTGGGCTTCTCTGAACACTTCCCTCTTGGGGTTATTGCCTGGTGCTGGGCACAGGCTGGGGACTTCAACCTGAGCTAAGGTGTTGAAGAAAGTGTTTGAAATTCTTTCAGGGAAGTTACTTGCCCGGATAGAACAGGCTCAAGGGCCCCTGGTGTTGCAGATGACCTCCGAGGTCATTCAGGCCAGCCCTTGAATGTTTGGGTTTCTCATCCGAGTTGTTCAGAACCCTTTGCACTATAAACTCGTGATACTTGTTGGGACATGGTGGATAATGTAGACAGTCATTCATGCATTGATCAAAAGCTCATCGACGGCTCAGCATGAGGCTGGGGCCCCTGTTAGATGTTGGGTATATGGTGACGAGAGAAAAAGGGCACCAGTGCTGCCCTCAAGGCTCTTCCACTCCAGGTGCCCAGGGAGGCAGGTAAAAGAACCGCAGGTGTTGTTTAACCCTCTTGACCCTTAAGGAACCCGGAGCTGGAGGATATGCTTGGCTTATTTCTTATAGCCAGAATTTAGAACTAGAAGTTCATGGCCCATGTGGCAGCCTTTGCCAGGTGACACCTTTTTTTTTTTTTTTAAATGAGATGTTCCAGACTGAGGTCTCCCCTAGAGGCTTTGACGGTAGTGCCTATTACATTTCTCTCCTTCTCTCCCTGCCCCCACCAGATCCTTCTGCACCGGGGCTCATAGCTCTGTGTAGAAATGTTTTTGACTCTACCAATAAGCAGTTTTTTGACCAAGCACCATTGGCATCCAAATGGGAACTACCATGGCAGCCATGGCCTTCATAGCTCACCCTGAAAGAGGCAAAGGCAGACTTCTTTGAATCCAGGGACACAAAGGCCACTGGGCTGAGGCTCTGTGAGAGAAGCTTAGGAGAGAATTTTTCTATCCTTGGAAGGGACCCGCCTCAGTTTTGCTGCCTGGAAAGGCTTATACTAAAAATATATGTTTTTTTTTTTTTTTTAATGTTTATGTATTTTTGAGAGAGAGTGTGAGTGGGATAGGGGCAGAGAGAGAAGGAGACACAGAATCTGAAGCAGGCTTCAGGCTTTGAGCTGTCAACACAGAGCCTGACCTGGGGCTTGAACTCACAAACTGTGAGATCATGACCTGGGTCGAAGCTGGACGCTTAACTGTCCGAGCTACCCAAACGCTCCAAAAAAATGTATGTTCTTGATCTAACACTCAAATTAACTGAGAATCCTTATTTCATCTGGTGACCTGACTGCATGGGGTGGGTGGAAAGGTGGGCAGTGAGCAGGGACCCTGCACCTCCACAGGGCTGATGGCGGCAGGATGTGGACACAGGAGCACCGAGGTCCTGAAGAATAATGTGACAGCTGCCCCTGACCACGGTATCAAACTGAGACAGGCCATGAGATGAGAAATAGGAGATCCTGGCCATTTGTGGTCTTTGGAGAAATCACCTCAGAAGAATAGCACTCACAGGAGCCGAGAGAAAAGGAGGGTTTGGAACCTTGTTCCTCACTAGTTGTATCTGAAAAGACATTCTGCAGAATAAACAAATGCATCCCTTTTGTGTATATTTTAAAAGAATCAAAATTCTTTCCTCCTGGTAAGTTAAAACAAACACCCAAGGCTGAAAATACATGTATGCGAGGACAATAAAAAATGTGGAGGCGTCTGGGTGGCTCAGTTGGTTAAGCATCCGATTCTTGATTTCAGCTCAGGTCATGACCTTGCAGTTTTGTGAGATCGAGCCCCACATTGGGCTCCATGCTGACAGCGCGGAGCCTGCTTCTGATTCTCTCTCTCTGACCCTCCCCCACTCGTGCTCTCTCTCTCAAGATAAATAAACTTAACAAAATTTAAAAAGTGTGTCTCAGTCTTGGGCTGCTTGGGGGCATTGACCTGTGGGCTGCCAGGAGGGGTTCAGGGCTCAGCGTCTTTCCCTCTGCTCCCAGGAGCTGATTCTAAACATGAATGTCTCCATGTCTCTCCCGAAGTGTGGTGTCTGAACACTGGGCAGCCCCTTGAAGATGAGCTCATCTGGGAGCCAGGAGCTCACACCTTTGAGCTGTGAGGGGTCTCAATTGCCGGCAAGGAAACTGAAGCCCAGAAAACTCAGTGGTGGGCTTCAAGCCCAAAGCTGCAGAGCAGGACGAGAACCCAGGACTCTTGACTCTGGGGTGTCTGCAGTTTATTATGACTATATACTCATGGGTCCTGTGGCCTCTCTCAAATGTAAGCATGTTAAGGGGAGAGACCATGCGTCAGTCTTTTGTGGTATCGTGTCTTTTGTGGTGTTCCAAGGGCTGATGACAGTCCTGCATGCCATGCTGTTCTGTCAGCAACAGGGAAGAGACCATTTGCTCGCTGGTACTCACATTTGTTGGTGCCTTGTTTTTAAAAAGAATTTTTTTAATGTGTGGTTTTTTTTTTTTTTTTGACAGACAGACAGAATGTGAGCAGGGGAGGGGCAGAGAGAGGGAGACACAGAATCTGAAGCAGGGTCCAGGCTCTGAGCTGTCAGCACTGAGCCCAACATAGGGCTTGAACTCACGAACCGTGAGATCATGACCTGAGCCGAAGTCGGCCGCTTAACCGACTAAGTCACTCAGGCGCCCCTAGTGGTGCCTTCTTTGCTCCTCAATGGGAGTCTATTTTTCCATGGCTTGTTCCACACTTTTGTTTCCTCAGCTCTGGGACTGAGTCACCTGGAAAGTGGATGCTGGGCAGGGAGGGTATCTACCAGGAAGGATTATTCCTGAGGAAGCTAGTACTTCTTACCCCCTCAGCAGCTACCCTTCTTTTATGCCCTTGGAGTATTTATGTGTGCAGCTCTATTTTCTCCCACTGTTCTACGCATTCATTTCCTGGCTCGATGGATAGATGAGATGCAGAGCCCTCACATCGTGTGTTTCGTGCCTCGCGCCTGGGGTGACATACCCAGCATGAACAGGCCTGGCCCAGGTGCCACTCAGCATGAGTGCTGCTTTCCTGGTCTGACCCAGGAAAAGAGGGATTCTTACGCTCAGAACTTTGTGATGACTTCACAAAGACAATGAAAGGGGAACACGGTTCACAGTGGAGTGAATGCTGTGTAGTTTCCAAAGCCAGCAGTTGCCTGAACCGTGAGCACACCCAACCACAGTGAATAGTTCACAGCATGGTTCTATGTGAATCACCAACTACCTCCCCAAAGTCGTGCCGATGCCTCTAGCCTGGTGGCTGAGGCTCTGAGCTCCACTGTCACTGTCTTTCTACTTTTTTCTCAGTTCTTTGAGCCACCTGGGGTGAGCCTCGTGGATACATTTGTGGACACTGCTGACGATTACCCCAAGTCCAGGCACCAAAACACTGCCTGCATTCTCTGCAGCTCTTTCTGTTTCTGTGGCTGGTGTCCAGATCTGAGTAGTTGCTGGGGACTGAGGGGGAGGCCACTTCCTCAGACCAGGTTTTCTTCTGAGGCAGCTGCCTGCGAATGCAGGAATGGTTTCTCCCTGTGCTGCACTGTCAGTGGGATTGTGGGAACCATCTTGGCTTGGGGGGGGCGGGGAGGAGAACGACAGTGGGGTGAGTGCTACCCAGAGAGTCATCTCCCTGATTCCAGAGACCGAAGCCACACGGAAGTTAAGTCTGTGGCTATTTTCTTTCCCGTATTGTCAAATAGTCCCTGACTGCATGTCATTATTTGTGTTGTGCCTGTTTGTAGGCAGGCTCAGCTTGCAAATACATAACCACTTGGTGTCTGCCCATCCACTCATCTGTCCACTGGTTTATCCATTGAATGATCAAATGATCCTCTACCCATCCATCCTTTCAGCCATCCATTTCTAAGGGATGACAAATTTATGTACTTAAAGGGACCAGGCAGGTAAAGGGAATGAGGAAAATGCACTTGATGGGAGACCATAGGGAATGGTGGGGACTATGGCAAGCCACAGTTCGCTGAGCTGCCGTCTCCAACATTCCCTGCCTGCCCCACACTCAGGTTGGATATGTGGCATCTGATGACCATCTTTATCTCAAAAGCATTTGGGTAGCATTTGAGAAGCCCAGAGCTGTGCGTGTATGTGGTGGTAGTGGGGGTGGGCAGTTCCTCTTCAGCATTGTGTAGAATTTGCTGGTAAAATCAAACTCTGAAGTGTGCATCAGTCAGGGTTTTTTCAGGTTGCAAATGACAAGAACTCCAAGTCACCCTGCTGGAGCACACAGAGGAACATCCGGGCTCCTGTAACAGGAAGTTCAGGAGTGCGTCTGCTTCACCTGGGACCAGGTCTAAGGGCTCAGCAAGGTCATCCGAACCCCCTCCTTCTCCCCTTTCCTCTCAGTTCTGCTTCCCTCTCATGGGCCTCCTCTGCAGACAGGCCTGCTGCCTGGGGGTCTCCCAGCAGCTTTCAGGTAAACGTTTTTATCAGCGTTTCCACACGGAGCGAAAAGAAAGCACCGCCCGCATTGCCACAGAGACTCTAGGATGGACCTGAGTTTCCCTCACTCGGGCCGGGGAGGTGGCTTTCTCCCGGAGTCACAAGCCTGTCTGGAAAGTTGCAGGATGGAGTGGGACTGATTTTACTCAACTGGCGGTGGGGGAGAGGAAAATGGAGGTATTGTTACTGCAGGGAGGGGGAGGGGCGGCCGGGAGGCAGACAAACCTGTGACCTCCACAGGGGGAGGGGCTGGCGGAAGGACTGGACTAGCACTGGAAAGCAAGACCCAGGACCCCGCGCGTGACCCGGGCTGCCCCTCGCCCCCCGTTTCTGTCCTTCCTACCCATTTGAGTAGTAGCTGCCCCTGACGCCTGACCCCCTTCCCCTGTGCCCAGGATTCGGGGAGCACAGTGCCGGGTGGGCCAAGGCGGCCGTTCACTGCTGCCTGCTCACTCTCGAGATGCTCGGGTATAAGGAAGTTGAATGCTCTGTCCAGAGTGGAGACTTTCAAAGTTTTTGTTGTTTGGGGCATGACAGGAACCCAGGAGAGGCCCGAAGTGTGCAGAGCCCTCCGTGAACTTCCCGCCACATTCTGCTGCTGGAGGAGGAGCTGCCGGCGTGAAGGGCTCCCTCTCAGCTCTGCCGACCTGGGCTCGGAGCTCGGCTGCACGGATCCCACGACTTGGCCCAAGGCGGGAACCCAGGCCCGGCAGAGCCGTACTTCTGCTGTGGAGCCTCTGACTTCCCACCCTGGGCAGACCAGGCTTTATTCTCTGCCGCTGGCAGCCCCCTGTTGTGGCCTAGTGGGGACCCAGAGGTCTCCATTGGAACTTTGGTCTCAGAGAGTAAATCAGGCAGATCAGGTCTGACCTCAGTCACATGTATTCCTTAGTGCCAGAAATACCAGCTCTCTTAGGATTGAGCAACAGTTTTTTTCCTCACCATCAAGGATGGCTTTTAACTGTTTCGTACCTTGGAGTTTTGTTGTTGTTGGAAATATCTACCAGAGAGCAGAATGTTAAAAGGAAACTAGGAAAAGGGCAAATGAAGCACGTAAAAGGACATATTTATAAAACCACTAGAAACTATGGATAAATACAACTCATTTCCCTATAATGGAAAGTATAGGGAACGTAGAATCGCTGATGGTGGAAAGCATCCAAGAACCTTCACCCCCTATCTCATTTGCTAGAACAATCCAGTGAGGTTGATAGGGAAGGGCCATTTTCTTTTCATATATGTCTCATAGATGTAGATAGGGTCATTAAGAGTAGTTTTACTGTCTCCTATCCATGTGCCACGCTTAGTCCTGTCTCCTACATGCCTTACCTGTCACTTCTCCACCTCGCCTTACCCCCGTGGGAAGATCTGCCCTCTCTCCTTCCTCCTTTTCTCTAATTCTGCCTACCTTCCAGATTCCACCTTTCTGAAACCTTCCAGAGTGATTCCATTCTCCACTGATCTCTCAGTTTTTTTTCTCAGCAACAGTGCTTCTACATTGCATTTATTACAGTGTATTTGAGTTAGGGCTGAAGATGCAGGAAATAGCCCTGCCCTCCAGAGGCCTACATTCTGGGAAAATGGAAATGATAAGACCCGTCTCACAGAGTTGTTGTAATAATTAAATGAATTAATATACATGCAGTGCTTAGCATAGTGCCTGAGACACAGTCAGTGCTCCCCAAATCCTACATGCTCAGGGTTGTATGTGATGTTTAATCCATGCAATCACTGCGAGAGGCTGATTTTCCTGTGTCATTTTACAGATAAAGAAAGGGATGTTCAGATAAGTTATGCAATTTTCCCACAGTCACACAGCTAATTAGCTTGAGATCTGAGATTCGAATTCTAAAGCTCTCTTTCTTTTTTTAACCTCACCTGAGATACTTCGGTGATAAAAGCAAATGACGCACAATGTTGTTGTAAGATAAAATCCTTGTTCCTTTGGTAACTGCCTCAGTTCACCCATCTACAAGATGGGAAGGTAGAGAGATTCATGTTGGGAATTGTTGACTACAGCCCATAGCCCAGAGTGATCACGATACGGTTAAAAATAACATCATGGTTTGCAGGAGAAGCCGTGTAGGGGAATGGAGACTGGGTTTGTGGAAAATTGCTTGGGTCTCACACTTGTCTTCTTTCTGCAGAAAGTAAACAGATCCCTGTCCCTGGACCATGTCTGGCCTAGGAAATTCTGATCATAAATCCAGATCTTTGGGTGTCTCTGTGGGGGCCCCTCAGACCTCGGCATGAAAAGGTCAGTCTGCATTGGGCTGAGGCAGCCCCTCTGATTCCTCGGGCCTGACAGGGCTTTGCTAGTATTTGCCGACTGACAAGTAGTTCATATCAAGCTGGTTTAGTTAGTCACTGGGCCTGATAGAACCAAAGTAATGGGCTAACGGAAGTAGTGGGCAGCTCGTAGGTGGCCACATACTAGTGTGGAGTGAAGGATTCTGGGTGCATTTTCCCCTTTATTCCTTATGATACAAGGACACTGCAAAGGTAGTATTTCAGTTGGGGAAATAGAAGTTCACATAGACATGTCTCTTAGGCACCATACACTTGGTACTTTAATTAGATTTTTGCTGCAAAGCAAGATGTTTTCAGTATTCTTGAGTGAAGGGCAGAACCTTATTTCCTACAGTCCGTCACCATTTCCTACATTCCTACAATTGCACCGTCGAGTGCATTTTTCAGCAGAACCCACCTTAGGTAGACAGAATAGGAGCCCCTCCAAGATGTCTGCATCCTAATGCCTGGAGTCTATAAAAACATTACCTTACAAGGTAAAAGGGACTTTGCAGACATGATTAAATCAAGGACTTCGAGCTGGGGAGATTATCCTGGAGTCTATGGGTGGGTCCAATGTAATCACAGGGTCCTTATAAGAGGGAGGCAGGAAGGTCAGAGTCAGAGGCAGCCATACGATGATAGAAGCGGAAGTCCAAGTGATAACAGTGGAGGTAAGGGACCACCAAGGCAAGGAATGCACGCAGCCTCTAGAAGCTGGGAAACACAAGCGAACGCATTCTCCCCTAGAGCTTCCGGAAGGAAAGCATCCCTGCCAACACCTTGATTTTAGCCCTCTGCAACTCATTTCGGACTTCTGACCTCCAGAACTGTAAGATAGTAAGTTTGTGTTGTTTGAAGCCATCAGGTTTGTGGTAATTTGTTGCAGGAGCAGTACGAGCCCAACACACCGCCTTCCCGCACGGCCTGTTGAATATTCTAAAGTTGCAGCTGACTCCTCTTCCTTTATGACCCAGTGCCCTTTAAACAAAGGGGATAGGTGCCCTCCACCCACTACTGGGCAAGTCTGTGCTAGAGTTAGGTTTCTGCGGGGGAGGGTGGTTTTGTACTGAACTATCCACACACTCGTGGTTGTGCTTCTGACCACTGACCCTGCTCGCTAGACAGCTGATTGGTGGGGGTGGGGGGCCAATCTGAGCCGATGCCATTGAGCTATTTTATTTTTTAATGCATTCTGCTCTGTCTCCGTGGACAGAGAAGCCAGTGGAACAGACGATCCTATGTGGGAGTTAACTCATGAGCCGTGTTTTTCTACCACTGATGGTAGCAGCGAGTGGAAGGTGGGACCCCGTGTCACAGTAACAGCAGCCACTGTTGACTACTCACTCATGGTGAGGTTATATCATCGGTTCTCAGCGATCCGAGGAGGAGGAGGAGGGTCCTGTAATCGCCCCCACTTTGCAGATGAGGGAAGTGAGCCTCAGAGAGGTCTGCGGATCAGACAGTAAGTGAATGAGGAGCCAGGACTCAAACCCAGCTCCCTTGCTGCTCACTTACATGGTGTGCTGCCCGTCGCAGGTGTGCTGTGGCACAGACCAGGCGCTCCTTAAACATTTACTGGCTAAATGAGTGAATGACTGTCACTCAGGCCAGGAGCACCTTTATGAACCTCAACCAGGGGCAGCAGGGTAGACAGAGGGGCTGCGAGAAACCCCAGGTCGACAGCAAGGAATTTACTCCTGCAGGTAAAAATAGTATAGAACTGTCTATCTCACTTAACATCTCCCATCTGGACTTGTGGGTAGGCCTGGCTAAATTCTTGCTGAATTTGTCGGTGTCTTCTATCCAGTGGAGCCCCGGGCGCCGAGCAGGAGGTGGGGATGGTGATCTCTGGAGATGTCCCTTTCCCCTGGGGCTTCCCACACCCCACCTTTGGATGCTCCAAATGGCCCAGCTGGTGATCCAGGGTGGACGATGGGTGCAGGCTTGAAAATTTCCTTTCTTCCCTCCCTGAGCACGGACCAGAGAGATGGGGAGGAGGGGCGTGATGATAGACGTACACTCGGTGTGAAGCGGCAGGGGTCCCCTATGGCCTTTGCCTGTCTAGAAATTGCCAGTGTCCCTAATATATGGCAGCTTGTGCGGATGCTTCTTCCCTTTTGCTTTCTTTTATGTCTTGCTTTTGTGAGAGAGACGAGAATTTACCACTGATGAGCCTCATGCTATGTAATGAATGGAAGGCAAGTGACCCCAGCTGTCTCCCCCTCCTGCCATCCCCAGCAATGTCTTTCCAGCCCTCGCGGTCTTTGCCTGGCCGGTTCCTACGCGCTGCTGCAGCTTTGTTAAATTGCCCCCCGGCTGCTGTCTGACACTTTTGGTTTCCTTCTTCAGATCCCTCTCAAGTTATTACTTCATTTGTAGCAGTGGTCAGAGCAAGGAAATTCTATTGATTTTCCTTCTTTCGTTCTCAGTTTCTCCATACATTAATTGGGTCTAATCATGTTTGCTGACCTCCTATCTTTAGGAGAGATTCAGTTTTTGGCGTTCAATGGGAGGGATAGAGAGTGTTTTTGATTGGAGCGAGAGCCCTCAGATTCCAGGACTGCACAGATTTTAGGACGGAACTCAGTTTTGTAGTTCAGCCTTATTTTGCTTTTGTCTTTGTTTTCTTTTAAAGGACACTCTTTGTTCTGGATGCTTTCCAGTCCGTGCAGTGCTGTAAGAAGCCATTCACCTAGAGATGTCCCATGAGTGATCTCAGATTTGGAGGTGCTGGGGGAGAGGAGGTTCAGGACAGCTCTGGCAATTCGGGCCCCCTCTCATGCTGGAGTGCTGGAAATGGCCTCTGCTAATTGGAGCTCATCCTGTCAGGACACATCAGGGCTGCGGCGACACCCGAGCTTGGTGGGGGTGGGATGGTCTGCAGAAGCAGGTGTCACTGCTGCCGGGTCCTGGGAGTGCTTTGTTATTCCAGGGAGGGAGAGCCGGCCAGCAGTCATGTGGACCGAGGTCAGGAGGCTGTGCAGAGCTGGTTTCTCTGGGAGCCCAGGAGAGCCAGTACTGAAGTGAAGGCTGTTTGGGGCTGTGTGATGCCAGAGCTGGTGTGTGTGTGTGTGTGTGTGTGTGTGTGTGTGCGCGCGCGCTCGCATCCTCATGAGTGACGATGTTTGTCTGCAACAATACTGACACAAGAAATTTGTTTTTTTTTTCTTTTTTCCATTGCCTTCCAGAAAAGACAAAACAAAACCCCTTAGTCCTTGAATTGTGTTAAGGGGAACATAAATTTTGGCTGTAGGGAGCACTTGAGGAAACACAGCTCAGCTCCAGGTCCTGTAGCAGGAAGCCTTCCTCCCTTTTTGTCGCCGCCTGGTCCCTCTGCCCTGCCCTTCAGAGTTTCCTTGTGACTGTCCTGGGCTAGGGCCCGCAGGCGTGTTTTGTTGACATGCTGGTGTGTGCCCAAGGACAAGCGCATGGCTCCCCGCTGGCTGTGCAGGAAGGAGCAGTGGGGGCATGTTCCAGGCCCCTGGGCTGGGTAGTGCCTGCTGTGGCCAAGTGACGCCATGCCCCTTGGACACAGTGACTGCAGGCGGCATGGAGCGCTCCACACTCTTTTTCCTACCCCACACCCCATCCACCTGACCCTCTTCTGGTCACAGGTGGCGAGTGTCTCCGAGCTGCCTGCCCGGCTTTGAGCATGTGGCTCTCCTGCAGAAGAAAGGGACTGGCTGTCAGGCACTGTGGACCGGTGGGAAAAGAAGTCTGCGGGTTTGGGCTGAGCTGTGCTCTAATCCCAGCTCTGCCCCTGAGTAGCTCTGTGGCTTCGGTTAAATTCCCATCCTCTGTGAACTTTAGTTTCCTCATCTGTTAATATAAAGCACCGATGGTGGTTGAGTACGGTACCTGGCACAAAGCAGCTGCCTGACAAATTGTATGACGATTATTGAGGCGGTGATGTCAGCTTTGTTTGCGCTAACAGCACATCGCCTATAAAATCTTCCAACACCCTGCATGGGACAAGCCTGATCCTAGCGAATTGGACCTGATGACCTCTGTTGTCATTCTAGTCATGGGTGGACAGCTTCTCGTGTGCTTAGAGAACCTCCCTAGTGTTTCCCTCTTTCCCCGGTGTTGCTTCGGTGGTTAGCAAAGGGGCTGGTGAAGCTCAGGCAAAGAGTGCAGGCTGCCAGGGCAAACCTTCAAGCCAGCAAGTCAGCATTTATTTATAGGTCTTGGAGGAAGACAACAACGCAGGCAGTGGAGAAGAGCCTGGCAGGGGCAGCTGCAAGGGGCAGGGGGCAGGGCAGGGGGCAGTGACAGTGGGGGGTGGGGGGGAGGGGGCAGAGAGGCCAGGTGGCATTTGTGTGGTAGAGAGCCAGAGTTCCAGCAGAAGGCAGCAGATTCCCATGGAGTAAACTGAGGTGTGTCTAATAAGATGGCTATTTATAGAAGTGTGGGCAGGGGAATGTACGAGGTAAGATATCGTGGTACCCTGGGGGCTAGGTCAAGGGGAGAGGGGAGCCGTATGGAGAGGGCTGCCTGATGGGGGCTGTGACCTTTGGTAGACCCATCAAGGAAGTGGCTCAGGGAGTAAATGCCTCATCTTGCTCTCTTTCTTCCCTCTGACCTGCTGCTGGCATTCACCGTTGACCCAGGCTGTAGAAGCAGAGGGGAGATGGCAAGTGGCTGACCATGTGGGACATGCTCCTGGGGGCACAGGGCTGGGAGAAGAGTGGTGGAGAGAGAATGCCTGGAAGGGCCAGCGGAAGAGAATTGGCCCAGGGAAGCAAGGGCTAGGGGAGAAGGAAGGCGGGGGGTATTTAGGGGTACATGGGTGAAGAGAGGTGAGTTACCCAGGACACCCAGCCAGAGGCTCTGTGGCAGAATGATTAATATCATGGCCTCAGGGAGGCAGGCAGAATGGGGACTGATTTTACCCTACTTCGGTGTGGTCTTGAGCCAGGTGTTTCACCTCTCTAAGCCTGTTTCCTCATCTGTGACGGAACGATAAAGTTACTATTTTCAACCTTGTAGTGGGGTACCATGAAATACTAAAGTACTCCGCAAGATGGCTGGGACACTGGAACTGGGTGAGTGGAGATAGGGTAGATAGAGGGCTTTGACAGAGTGTCCAGCTGAGCCGGCCATGAGTACTGTGTAAGGCCCAGTGGGGGTATTATTTATCCAACTACCGTATGCCAGGTACCCCTAGTCACTGGGAATGCAGAGGTGAACAAACTAGACCAGTCTGTCTCCCAGGGAGCTTCTGTATCTAGTGTGGAGAGACAGGTAGTAAGTAAAGATTAATAAAATGAGTTTTGGTGGTTGGCAAAGTACAACCAGGGGGTTGGTGGGGGGAAGGGTAGGTAAAGAAAGAGCAAGTGCTGTACAGAAGGAGTTCGGGGAAGGCCTCAAGGAGGCGGGGGTGCACAGAGCCCACAGAGCACAAGCAGCACCCTGGAGAGATGAGGGGAATGTGCCTGGACAGGGCCCCGCAGGTGCCAAGGCCCTGAGGCTGGTGTTTCTGGGGCAGAGAGGTGGCTTGGCGAGTGGAGTCGCCAGCTGGTAATAGCAGCTGCCTCTAGGGTGGGCGTGAGGACTAAGTGGAAAGGTCTTAGCCTGTGACTGGCACCTATACATGCTCAAGGACCCTGCATTGTTGGCTTGTGTTATTATTACTGTAACAAAAATTATTCTCTTAGGGGTTCCTGGGTGGCTCAGTTGGTTAAACACCTGACTTCGGCTCAGGTCATGATCTCACAGTTCGTGAGTTTGAGCCCTGCCTCAGGCTCTGTGCTGACAGCTCGGACCCTGGAGCCTGCTTTCAGAGTCTGTGTCTCCCTCTCTCTGCCCCTCTCCTGCTCATGCTCTATCTCTGTCTCTCTTTCTCAAAAGTAAATAAACATTAAAATATTTTTTAAAATTATTCTTTTAGAACAGCGTGGCATAAATAAGTGGGTAGGTGTGGTAAAAGAGGTTTCAATGGATCAGCAGACATTTACTGCCGAGGTGGTGCAGAACATAGTGTTGAAGAGTCTAGGCTCTGAGATGAGAACGCCAGGTTCAAATCCTGACTTGGCTGTTCCCCATGTGGGCCTGGGCCTCTGATTGGAGCTGAGTGTCCTCATCTGGGTTAGAGGGGACAGTAATAGCGTCTCCCTCATGGGGTTACTGCAAAGATGAAATGCACTATTCTTTCTAATGCATTTAGAAGGGAGCCTGGCCCACCACAAGGGCTAGCTGGTGGTATTGTCATTGCTGAGGCTCAGGGGCAGCCCTGGTGCCAGAGCCATGAGCCAAGGGCTCTGTCTGCAAGGAGCTCGCAGTTGAGTTTGAGACTTGTGTTCAAAGGGATCCCAGCCACCCAGGGCAGCATAGGATGGTTATTGAGAAAGCGGCCTGACCGTTGTTCGTGGGAGCATCATCAAGGGCTAGAGGAGGGAAGAGAAGGCTCTGAGGAGGGTTGTGGAAACAAGAAAATAAAATTAATGTTAACCGGATTTGATAGCATCAGGTGAAGATGAAAACAATCACATCAATGCTTCTGCCCTTGCCATGTAGCCGTTGATAGCCATGTGCACATCCCCAGGCCGGGCCCCCTTACCTCTCATATCTGTCAGTAAGGGAGAGCCCTCCAAGTCCCTCTGTCAGCTTCTATGGGCCCTTAAATCTGCTGCAAGTGTTTGACACTCTTCTTTCTTCAACTTCCTCTAGGCCAGAGAGACAAGGGGAGAGGTTAGATGTCAGAGCACAGAACTTGGGGAGCTGGGAAGACGAGGTAGAGGTGGATGGCAGGGTAGATGGAATTAACCAGAACCCTGTGTGTCTGGCAACTGGCAGATTCTTGTGGTAAGATAAGTGGAACTCTCTGCAAGGTAATTATTAGAGAGCATAAATTCCCCAGATAACCTGTCCTGAGAAGAGATATTGATGGCTGTGGGGCATGTGCTAGAGGCCGCCCTCCCTCCACTGATATTGACTCCTGTCCCCCACCTCTTCCTTCCCCCTCCTCTTTCTTCTTTGTTGCCTTTCCTCTGATCAGCTGCCTGTCTGGCCTTCCTCCCCTACAGGCCTCGATCTACAGCTCAAGTTGGCTCTTCCGGACCCTTCTTTTCACTCCAAATGATGGAGGTCCCAGAGCATAGCACACCCACCTGCGCCTTTGCACTTAGCAGGATTGGTGGGAGAGGCACAGAGGTGCAGCCCTGTGGGGAAGAGTTTCGAAGAACAGAAGGAAGAGCCTAGCTTCCCCTGCATCCAGGTCACCAGAATGAGTGCTTACTGGGTTCTGTTGGGTCAGCGTCAGGCTCCAGGAAGGGCCAAGCCCATACCTGGTCCTGGAGATGAAGAGGAGGAAGGTCGGGGGCTCAGCACAGCAGGCAGGTAGTAGGCACTTGTTGGCAAGTCTCCTGCTCATATATAGCACTTTCCAAAGCCCCTTCTTTTCTCCAAGTCGGTGGGCCTCTCAAGGGAGCTCACACTTTGGCTGACATTCTCTAAGTATTTGTTTAACAACCATAAAGAGAGCCAGAAGCCTGATGGGGCACAACTAGAGGAGGGCAGGTCTCTTCTGTGTTGTCCTGAGTTACTCAGTTCTGGTCCCAGGCCTGCACCCCAACTCTTGACCCAACTGGATGTGGCTTCTTAGAAACCCATTTACTGCCTTCACTGACCATGTTTGGGGTGGAGGGGCCCTTACCTCTCTCTGACCCCCAACAGCTTATCAGTAGAGTGACTTTATCATTTACCAGCCAAGCAAGGGCACTTTTGAGAGGCAAAGCAGGAGTTATTAATAATGATGCCTGCACCTTGATGTGAACTGGGACTGTGCCATGCAAAACGGTGCTATTTATCAAAGTTCTCTGCCTGAGATAATGCTGATAAATATAAGCTTCTCTAACTTCCATAATTCTGATGATGTTTTAATCGTGGTGATATTGGACTCCGGGTGCTGTGTGGCCGGCTTACCTCACCCCTTGATATGGCTCTGTGCATATTTCCGTCATTTGGAAGATGTGAAGGTAATTGTCTCCATTTAAGAGATGGGAGCCTGGGGCCCAGAGGGGTGGAGAGACTTGCTGAAGTTCCACAGTGACCAAGTTCTAACTTTGACTTGGAACTGCGGTCCACCCATGATTCCCACAAGGGCCTATCAGGGGCCAAGCCCCATCCCTCCACTCCAGGGCATGGTAGCATGTCCTTACCAAGTAGCCAAGGGCTGGGATGCATCTATGAACCTTATGCTACCTCTGATTACATTCTGAAGAGGAGAGAGGGGATGAGGGGGACAGGGGGGCAGTGGGAGCAGAAGAAGCCTGAACAAGAGCCTCTCCTGTGCCTCATGGTTCCTAATAATGTTACTTGGAACGAGAGGCCATGGAGGACTTCGGCACCATCCTGTTTGACAGGGGGAACCCCAGGGAGGGGACAATACTTTCAATGTCCCCATTTTCACTCAACAGGAGGCAACGAGGCCTCTGCCACCGTAGGAATCATGTTTCGCCTGTTGGACAACAGGGTTTTCTAATAAAAAAGGGCTTTCGAGAGAGGCTAGAAAAAAAAAGTAATTTCCAGCAATGAGTTTTGCATGCTGTAGTTAACAATAATTATTAAATAGGTAGGGTGAGCTAGTGCTTGTTTTCCTTATTATTAACTGTATTTATGGGTTTTTATTAAGTTGTACCAAGCTGGGATAATTGGGAAACGCTCTACTTGAGCTGTGGGACTCTCAGCCTCCCATTCTATTTTCTTTCCTTCCAAGGGCGGAGTCTTTTCATCATTTAAGACTTAGGTTGTAAACCAGGGGTTGGGAAACTTTTTTTTTTCTGTAAAGGTCCAGAAGGCTTCGTGGGCCCCGCAGTCACTGTTGGAACTCCTCGGTGTTACCACTCAGCGTCAAAGCAGCCCAGACCACATGTGAATGAATGCGCATGGCCGTCTTCCAGTGCAACCTTATTTATAGGAATTTGTGGGGGCTACATGTGGCCCAGGGGCTGTCATTTGCAAGCCCCTGCTATAAACAGTGGAGAATTCCTGGAACTCGGAGCCCGGATAGTGAGGCTCTAATCTCAGCCCTGCCCCGGTGTGACTGGAGGAAATTACTTCACCTCTCTGGTTATTGGTTTTCCTTGCAGTGCAACGAACGCATCTCATTAGACAATCTTTAACACTCTGGGATTCTTATGGTAATCTGGCATTTTCCTTTTTGTCCCTTCAGTCAATGTTCGGAGAGCCACAGGGCCTCTCAAAGCCCATTACCCTTGTTCACCTTCGGGATGGATTTGGTTTCTAAACCACAAAATAACGTTTTGTGTTTCTCTGATGGTATCTTTTCAGGCAGCTCCATAACCAACCTACTTCTTGAGTTACTAAGAGGTGGCTCTGTGACAGGCTCTGTGACTAACAGTGCCTCTGGAACTGTTTGGCAGTTTGGGAAACTGAGGCACAAAAAAAAGAGAAATGGATAAGAGTGCCCAACAAATTTGGTGATGCTCTTGGAGAAACCTGGTATCTCNTCAACTCTTGGTGAAGGGGCAGCAGTTGCCGTGAGAGGATGCTAGGGTCATGGCCAAGGACAAGGTTCTGGAACGAAATTGCTGGGGCTTTTATCTTCACAGCACCACCGAACACCCTCAGCAAATCACTGAAAACTCTCTCTGCCTCAGTTTCCTAATCTGTGAAATCAGGGGGAATAAGATGGGGTTGTGTGAGGATGAAACAAGATCACCTGTCAGGTGCTTAGAATGGTACCTGGCACATATAGTAAGTGCTCAATAAATGGCAGCCATTTTTGTTATTTATCACCATCTTGTCACCCTTCTAGAAATATGTCGAGGATGTTTCTTCCTCATTTTGATACCTGACTCATCTTCAACTTTCAGATTGGAGGTGTGGGCTGATCTGTACATCAAGTGACTCTCAGTGAGGTGGAAGGATTGGGGGAAGAAGACAGTGAAGGGGAAAGGTACGGGGATGGAGGGAGGGAACTTGGGAAATAGCTCCATGAGGAAAGGAGGGTCAGATCTTAAATACAGTCACGTCCCCTTATATTATTGGACTGGGAAGAAAGATACACTTCCCTTCATCAGTACTGAGGTTCTGTATCCTTATCCCGGGATGTAGAGGTTATGTGGGCAGATTTAGGTATTTCTAGGTTGACTTACCTTTTGGTTTTGGTCTTGTTAGTTTCCCAGAATATTTCAATCTTTTCTGCCAGAGAACTTAAATTTGGTGACATGTCCAGCCTCATGGTCAACCTGGCTTTGTTCTGTCCTTATTAAAAGGGTTACAAGCATGTGGCTCAGAAAACAGCAGGCCTGATGTGGTTTACTCAGAGGGCCGCCAGGAGAAATCAGGGTGACTGTCAACCTTGTGGCAGGTTAAATGAGACTCGGTGCTTCTTTGTTTGGCTTGATGTCCCTCAGAAGGGCAGCCTGGAGATCGTTTGGTCTGCAGGGCGTTTGCTTCTGCTGGCTGATTTTAACCAACTCTGACAGGAGGGCAGAGGCCCCCAAGCGAGGTCAGGACCACAAATCCCATCCCAGCAGGTGCATGATGGGGAGACAGCGCCCTCCGGATGACCTTCAAGTTCCCATTGATTTCCCGTCAAGCAGTGCTTCCCCACCCCCACCCTGCTCCTGCCCCTGCCCAGAGGCTCGGGGCTCTGGAAGAGGACATGGATCAGTTCTCTGGAAAAGAACATGCAGAGGAGGTTAATTTAGAGACAGGCCCATTCAGGAAACTGGAGTAGGTACATTGGGGACCATCTTCTGGCACTACTAGTTTACAGTGCCAGCATTAGACCTGGGATGTTCTTTTTGGGCATGGAAAAGGACTGATGTCATGAAGGGCATCATTTATCCTCTTGGCCACACTTCTCTCCAGGTTGTACAGTGCACAGGTGGCATTGTTGGGTCATGAGCTCGATTCAAGCATGGATAGTAGAGTGGGCCCCTAAGCCACTGATGAGTGTGTTGGGCAGGGGGGATCAGAAGTGAGAAGGTGGTGGGTAGTGTCACTCTCATTCCCTGTGCTGGGGGCCTCCCCCTTAGCACTGACTTTCTTGTCCTCCGGAAGACCTGTCTTCCATCCCATTCAAGCTGTCTCTTGCAGGTAGCCTGGATCTTTGACTTATTTTGTTATATGAGTTATATGTCGAGCGATTTCCTATGTGCTGAATGCTGTGTTAGGTTCAGAGAGTGGTAGACAAGAGAAATAATGACCCTGCTCTCATGGAGTTCATAATGGACAATCAGCAGGCAAAGAGAAAAACAGAAAATGTTTAATAGTGGTATGATGAAAAAAATAGAATGGGGCATTAGCAAGGACTAGGGCAGGAGTGGAGTAAGGTGGGCTACCTTAGGGTGGGTCAAAGAAGACTCTTCTAAGGAGAAGCCAGCCATGAGAAGATCTGGGGGAACTGTATACCAGAAAAAGGGAATAGCATATGCAAAGGTCCTGAGGTGAGATGATTCTGGTATATTACAGGGACATAGAGAAGTATAGTGAGGATGAGGTTGAGTAGTCAAGGGGGACAGGAGACAAGGGGAAGTAGGAAAGGTGGGCATAGCCAGAGGGTCTGGGGGCCTATAGCCATGGGAAGGAGTTTGGATTTAATTTTGAGTGCAGTGAAAGCCATTGGAGGGATTTAAGGAGGAGAATGTCAGGATCTGATTTCCATTTTAAAAAGATCACTTGTACTGCTGCATTGAGAATTGACTACAGAGGATGTGTTCTTTGTGGCTGTGTTTTAAATGCCAGGCCAATATTCTTTTTATCAGGGAGAGCAGTCTTGAGGCCCTTGTATTCCAGCAGTGAAGATGGGGTCTGAGGATGTGTTTGTCCAAGAATTGTCTCTAATCGATGGTCTGCTTCTACCGGCGGGCACACCCATGGGACTGCATACTAGTGCCCAGCTCATAGCTGGGGTTTCAGAGAGGACTCAGTCTATGAACCAGTGCAACTAAAAATCCTTTCTCAATCAATGAAGTTTCTGTGATGAGTGTGTGTTTTCTTTCTAGGTGTGCTTCACCCTAAGATAAAGCAGTCTTTAGCCCCCCCCCCCTTTAAAAAGTTGGTTGCATTCTACACATACTTTAGCCTCCAGAGGAGAGATTTATTTTGTCATGTCTGGATGCCATTTGGAAGGCAAACCTTGGAAACAAGAATAGCTACAGTCTTCTTGCTCCCAGGAGGGTCCCCCTTTCCTAGCCCCCCCCATATACCCATTATTTACTGGAAGCAATCATCCTTTCCCCCTCCTGACTCCAGTCTCTTGTCCTTGGCAGCCCCTTGACTTTGACCCTGAGTTGTGTATGTCATCAGAACACCCAGTGGCAGCTCGGAAATCATGGCCAGGTTCAATATATATTCCGTCTTGCTTAGGCAGCTTTGCATAATAAGTCCCTGAAAAGTCTTCACCGGAGTAGATGCCGGAAAAGGGATTTATTGGGTCTAGCAGGCCTGAACATCAGACTGCCTGGCCTTTAAGTCATGAGAGAAGTTTCAGGGTTCAAATTCTTCATCTGACTTGGCTTTTGGGAGGCAGTACCCCGACCCCCGGGGTGGCTTTCCAGCCTGTGGTGAAGGTCGGAGTTACTGCTAGAGTGAGCAGTCAGAGAATGCCAGGATCTCAGATCTTCTCCATACTGCCTTAAAGCAGCCCTCTTGGATGTTTTGTTAGCAACGCGGATTTTGGTGGGACTAGTCTGCTACAGGTTAGTTCTGCTAGATTGACCCACGCCAGCTGCCAGAGAAAACATTTCAGGAGCAAACCCAGCTGAGTTAAGGTCAGTTAACTGGACTCTCCTCCTCTGCCATTAGAACATGGCCAAGGAACATCACAAGGCTCTCTTGTTCTTCCCCTTGCTTTGGGGGTTGGGAGCCATCGTTAGGCCAGTGGGTCTCATATCTTTCAGAATCACTGGGGGAGGGGGGAATCTGTCAAAAACACAGATGTCTGGATCACATGCCAGACCTCCAGAATCTGAAGTTCACAGCCTCTCCCACCCACACCGATTCTGACACAAACCAAAGTTTGAAAGCCACTCCTTAGATCATTCTTCTGGAGAGTGGGGTGATGGCATTCTTGATAAGCACCAAAGGCTCATTTCCTGCATCAGCAGAGGAAGAGCTTGTCGTCTTGGGGGTGGTCTGGTGACAGCCCAGTGTTCAAGGAGCTTGTGAAGTTTAGAGAAGGGGGAGAGTAGTTCTGTGTCTTGCAGAGTCGCACGAATATTGTCGATGGAGAAATTAAAATCTTGGGAGCTGAGGTGATTTATTTTTTTAGATGATTGGGAAAATTCAGTAAGATTTGAACCTGTAGGATATCTGCTTTCAGATGCCTAAGCCTGGGCTCTGGAGAAGCCGGATACCTTCAGGGTCACTTCATGTGCTATGGAGAAAGAGTGTCCCAAGTGTCTCTCGGCTCTGAAGTTTCCATTAGGATGGTCTGACATTTCAACCAAGCTTTATCACGCACTTCTACAGTCCCAGCACTGTGCTTGGCTGGGTAGCATGGAAATATAGAACTCTTAGTTCCTGTCTTCAAGAGTCTTATAATCTAGTTGGCTGGAGAGACATAAAGAGGGTGGTACAGACTGGCCAACCACGGCTGAGAATCAGGGAGCCCTGAGAAGGCAGAGAGCAAGTGCTATTGGCAGGGACAGCTGGGGAAGGCTTCCTGGAAGAGGCAGGCCCTTCAGCCAGCCCTTGAACAGATTCAGATGAGCCAGGCTTGGGGGCAAGAGGCAAGAAGTTTAGGTGGGAGGAAGGACCTGAGTAAAGTATTTTGTTGGGGTCCGAGGGTAGGGCTGTCTGATTCATATACAGGAAGATCAGATGAGGATTGATTGATTGATTGATTCATTCATTCATTCATTCATCATTCAACCCAACATGGCAAGCTCTGTGTTGGCTTTGGGGATAGAGCAGCAAATGAGCCAGGTGCTGTTTATGTACTTGGGGCAGGCTTTGGGCTGCTGGGATCATCATGCAAAAGCTAACTGAGCGCCCCTTGTTGCCTGAGGTCTTGGGTCAGAGGTTTGGGTTGGCACTTACCAGCCTCAATGACACTGCAGCAGCGAGTGTGGTGTGTGTGTCACGTGGAGGGCATCAATCTGCTGACACAGACGGTGTGTCACAAAGTGGCAGAAAATGCTGCTCTTTGGGGGAAGGGGAAGGAACCACCATGAAAGGCATTTCCCTCTGTGTGTCAGATGTTTGTTCTCATTTCATTCTCTCACAGACCTGAAGTAGGTGTTGTGGTAAGTAGAGCTGAGTCTTGGGGAGGGTAAGTGACTTGATCTGGGGTTGTAGCCAGCCAGCCATGGAGCTGGACTCAGATCTGCCTGATTCCAAGTCTCTTCTCTTTCTGTTCTACCCCAAGCCCTCAGCAATCCAAGGGCCGTCATCCTCTAGAGGAACTTGGGCACCATTGGGAGCCATCTTGGCTTCCATCCTGAGGAGTGAAAGAAAAACCTGGGCTCCAGGGATATTTCTTTTTGTCAGGATGGGTAGGTAAGAGAAGAGCGGCTGTGATTATAGACGGAGGCCACCACCTGGGAGCCAGGGGACGAGGACTCAATGGGAGTGGTTGCCGACATTCTCTCAAAAGTTTTTGTAGACAGCCATGCAGCCTAAATCACAACCTATACGTGCAACAAACTCTGAAGACTGCAGACTCTGAAGACTCTTCTAATATAAACACCTACCATGGGTACATGAGTTGTTGAGAGCGATTCATCTGTGTGCTGGGCTCTGTACTGGACACTGGGGATACGTTAGGAAAAAGGCTGGACTTGCAGGGTTACTGGGTTACACCACCCCAGGGGGTGCCGCTCACATTGAAGTTTACATGAATGGTGCCCCTGGGCAGGTGGCTGTGTGCAGTGGCCCTGCAGATGGTCTCTGCCCTCATAGACTTTATAGTCTTGTAAAGACGACAAGTATTAAACATTGAATTGAATTGAAATTAACATTATGAATAGTATTATCATTGCCATCTTTGTTGGGAGAGGACAGAATGAGGGAAGAGGAGGACTGGAATCTTGCACTCACCATCCTCTGCAGGCCTTTCCTCTTTATTTTTTATTTTTTAAAAATGTTTATTCATTTTTCAGAAACAGAGTGCAAGTGGGGGAGGGGCAGAGAGAGAGGGAGACACGGAATCCAAAGCGGGCTCCAGGTTCTGAGTTGTCAGCACAGAGCTCGATGCGGGGCTCGAACTCAGGAACCACAAGATCATGACCTGAGCTGAAGTCAGCCGCTTAACTGACAAGCCACCCAGGTGTCCCAGGCCTTTCCTATTTTAAATATCAGAAACACTTAGCTTGGGCTGCTAGAGCAGGATACCATAAACTGAGTGGCTTAAACAACAGATACTTATTTCCCACAGTTCTGGAGGCCGGGAAGTCTGAGATTAGGGTGTCTTCTTGCTGTGTGCTTTCATGGCAGGGAGAAAAAGAGAGAGAGGTCATTCTCTTGTCTCTTCTTATATAGGGGCACTAATCCTATCACGAGGGCTCCATCCTCACTAGCTAATTACCTCCCCAAGGCCCCATATCCAGATACCAGAACATCGTGTGTGTGCATGTTGGGGGGGTGTTAGGGCTTCAACACATGGATTTCAGGGGAAACAATTCAGTCCACTGTAAACGCTAAAACCTGGCTTTCTTTGAAGGACAGCTTTAGGCACAGTGAAACGATGCGGAAAATGAAAAGGTTGCTCCACCTTGCCAAATATTGCCCCCTGCTTGCTAGTTACTATAAAATGCTACGTAAGGAGTGCCTGGGTGGCTTAGTCAGTCAAGCGTCCGACTTTCGCTTAGGTCATGATCTCGCGGTTCGTGGGTTCGTGCCCCGCGTCGGGCTCTGTGCTGACTGCCAGCTCAGAGCCTGGAGCCTATTTCAGAGTCTGTGTCTCCCTCTCTCTCTGACCCTCCCCTGCTCATGCTGTCTCTCTCTCTCCTAGAAATAAATAAAAATATTAAAAAAAAATGCTACGTAAATGGGAGATGGTGTAAATGGGAGATGGTTTTCCATGGTGCAGTTAGAGTTAAATATATTTAAATGCAAACAGGAGGAAGTTAGCATATTGGTGTAGATGAGCCTTAATGTGTATTTGTGGGTGGTGGTGGAAGTGTGGGCAGCTGGGTGAGACAGCAGGAAATCCAGGTGCCCACAGAGAAGAGGAGGGGCCGATGGGGGGAAGGAGGGGCCAGAAATCCTGCCACAGGCTAGGGCTTCTTGTTATCTCTGCTTATCTCTGTTTATGTGCACACATAGCAATGATGGGCCAAGGTCCTGTTTTTACTGTCAAAGGGGACTGGTGGATGGCAGCGGGGATGGAAAGAAGGGGCAACCTCCTGAGAAAAGCAAGAACCCAATGCCAGATGGGATGAAGGAAAGGAAAAGGCCAAGGACACCTTCCTAGGGAGAGATAAGAGCAGTGTTCCCTCACTGCGGTCTCCCTGCACCCTCCCAACCCAGAGGAATGGTGACTCTGGAGAGGGAGCAGGCTTCTGGCAGGAGATGAGGGATTTACTTTTGGACACGTGTTTGGGCTATGGCAGGACACCTGTTCCTAGGTCAGAACACAGGAGCAGAGGGACAGACAGTGAAGTGGGAGGGGCCCCAGGTATCTGGGTTGGAGGGTTGGATCTGAGAGTCAGCTCAGGACAGTGGACACGGAATCTAAGTGAACAGCCATGGTCTTGAGAGAGAGACAGAGGTGGAGGTATGAGGAAGAAAAGAAGCAGAGGGTCTTGGAGGGGCTCTGAAACTCACATTTGGAGCCTGGTTGACAGTGATTTTGGAGAAGTCTTATTTTGACCCCTCTGAATCCTGTTTGGTTCCCTGGAATCCATTTTCCCACAGATGTGCTCAAGGAGGGTCAGTGGAAAGCTCAGAGAGCTGAGTCTCCCTTACTCCAGATTTGATCACAAAGGGATCTCCCCCCTTCCGGTGGTCCCCAGGACTGGGCACCCAGCGCTTCTTCAAGCCATAGTCTGTGGGGGGCTCCTGCTCTGGCGGAGAGCCCAGCAATTTGTTCCTCTTGCCTTTCCTGCTTCGGATTGCAGCCTTGGGTAGCCCGAAGTAGGCTGTTGATGAGACCATCATTCTACTCTGCCTTGTGCCAGCTCCTTCCAGCCCAAGACATCTATCATCACATGGCAATCCAGCCCCCTTGGTTCGATGCAGACAGGTGATGGCCAAGGCTGGGCTGTGCCTGACCCAGCCTGGGGCACGATGGTCACCACTCCACAAAATGAGTCATTCCCTGCCAGCCTTTCCCTGCTTCCTCTGCCCCTCCAACTTGAATGCAAATGTCACCCCCTGGGATCCTATCATCGTGAGATTTTTTTTTTTTTTTTAAGAAATCCCATATTGAAAAGGACATTTGTCCTCTCTCCTGTTTAAATTGCTTTCCACGGGTTAGGGAGACCTGGCCATCGATTTTCTTCTAGAGAGCAGAACGAGCCCTGTGAAGATTTTGGCTAATTAACTTTTGGAGAAGCGCTGCTTGAATTTATCAAAAAGGTTGAAGTCTCTGTTCTCCTCCTACATCTTGAAAAAGGCTTTAAACTTTTGTTTCCAAATCTCTGCCAATGCCTGGTCTGTTTAAAAGTGAGTTCCCTGGAGACGGTGGCAGAGAGGGTGTTAGATGTCACATTTTTGCAGGTTCAATCTGTAATATAGCTGTTCCAGTCCGAAGGTTTTTTTTCTGTTTACATAAGAGAGGTATCGTTCACACCAAGATTACATTTAAAAATACACATTTCCCCCCCAGCATGCCTGTTACTAATAGCATTGCATGTTACGGAAAGTGGAAAGTATTTAAGATGAAATTAATTTTCGCCCAGCGCACCACTTTGTTTGACTTTCTCGTTCCATTTGGTGTGGGGCACGGACTTGGCCAAACTCACTTTCCCTTCCAGCAACTTCGCTTTCTTGTTCCTCTCTTTGGGATTGAAATTGTTGGAAGCCAGTTATGAGCGTCTCAGGAAAAGTCTAATTTGAGATCCTGCTGTAGTTTCCTTTTATGCTGGCTCCCAGAGTTTGTTTTGAAAACGGAAACCTTCTTCTCGGCAGCTGATGAGTTTGTAGTGTGCCATTTTCTTTTTCTTATGGCTTCTCCTACAGCAGAATTTCTGGGATTGGGATGGTTAACATCTCTTTTGGCCATCTGTCAAAAGATCGTGGGAAAACAGATTTCTGTTTCTCACATCGGACACCTCTCTGTTATGTGCCCGAGTCAGTTCTCATCAATGTGGCATGGCTGGTCGCTGTTTCACGAAGAAGCTGGACCATCCAGGACACCCTGGATGGGCTGTGTGTCACCTTACCTGGGCTGAGCTGCCTGTGAAAGTTCTGGCACACTGAGCTAGTTGCCTTAGCAGTGGAGGCATTTAAGCTGGTGGGACACAGATGTGAACGCTTTGTAAGAAATGGTTCTTTATTTTTGATCAATCTCATGATCCTTGTTACCATCTTTGATTACATCAGCTCATGTTCCATTTTATAGCATTTTAATGGGCTTCCATCCCCCCAATTCATTTCCAGCTGTGTGGCTATTATAATTTGATTACAGTTTGGTTTTGCAACTGCTAGGATACTTTCTGAGCACATTATGCCTTCCTTGTGAAACTGAAGATGTTCAGAGGGGGAAAAGGAGCAAGGGACTTTTTTTTTTTAGGAGATATGTCAATAAGTAATTTCTAAAAGATGGCTCAGAAACTTCAATGGTTGTATCTTCCCAGAATAAGAAATTTGCTTTAAACCCTTTGGTAGACCCTGACCCACTGACTTTTTAAAAAAGACTATAGAAAAATCCCTCTAAAATTTTGCTTTCTTTAGTCCTCTAAATATTTTGGTTAAGAAATATATTATGCTTAACTTAGATACTTTCTTACCCCGATTTTGGCCTCTTCAAATCTACACAGAACCAAAACAAAGGGACATTCATGATGTTGCTTCAAAATGAGCTACTTGGTTCTTCTTTCTGGCCCCACAATCCCTCTGGCTCCTCCCCTTCCTGACGTTCCCTCCCCTCCCCACAAAGAAGTGCAAGTCTACCTGGCACAGGTTATGTTATTACATTTGTATTTTCTTGAGCCATTTATTAACCTCCCACATGGGCCTGTCTTTGATTCGGTAGGTATTTGATCTCACTGATTTTTTTCCCCTTTACATTTGATCAGTTTCGCCAATGTTATATTTTTGGTCTTTGAAAAGGGTATTATCTTAAAATTAGTAGCATCACCACATGTACAAGGACAATAAAGATTCAGGAACATAAAATTTGCTGTCAGATCACTACTCCAACAAACCAGAAAGGTCTTACTATTTGTGTTTTAGACCCCAGGGATTGAATTAGCTTGACTTCAAAATGCAACTACTATTATAGATTCTTCCTTTGCTTTCAGTTAGGAAGTTATTTTTTCTTTAAGTGTGTGGTTTTTAAAGATTGGTACATGCCCCCTTTCACCTCCTTTCTCCATAATAGCTCTACTTTTATGAGATATTTCCTGTGTCCTTCTAGTCTGTGTTTATGTGGGGTGTTTCTCTTCTATTGTGATGGAAATCTGTGCCTCCGTGCTTTGGGGTTCGGGTTCACTCTAAGAGGGCCTTTGCTGGCAATTGCTGAGAACAAAGTGTGGCTAATGGAGGATCTTAGGAAGAAGGCTCTAGAAGCCTGAGGTCCTGGTAGATCCCATGTAGAAGATTGTTCTAGAACCACCTCTAGAGTGGGACCTCATGCTTCCTAGAATGGGGACTTGTCACTTTTACTAGTGGTTTATTGAGGGGCCCTAGGCTCTTGCTTAAAGGGGACTCTAAATTCCCTGGTGGATTTGGTATGGGAAATAGAACCTAGATGAGACCTCCTAAGTTGGGTTCTACCCCTTGCTACTCATTGCCTTGGTCTTCAGATCTGCAAAATCTTCCCGGGGAGGTAGGTGGATATCATCCCTTATCCTCTGGGTATGTTTCTGTTTTCCCTGGTCTCATTCCTCCTCCTCCTCCTCCTCTCTCTCTCTCCTCCTGACAGGCTCGGGGACCAGTTCTACAAGGAAGCCATCGAGCACTGCCGGAGCTATAACTCGAGGCTGTGTGCAGAGCGCAGCGTGCGTCTCCCTTTCCTGGACTCACAGACCGGGGTGGCCCAGAACAACTGCTACATCTGGATGGAGAAGAGGCACCGCGGCCCAGGTGAGCCATGCCACCCTGGCACTGGCGCATATTCTGGCTTCTAGTCTGGATGGAGGAGGACCAGACATCATCCGGGAATCTCCGCAGTGCAGTTGGGGAAGGGCAAGCTATACTGCAGGCTGGGATACTCTCAAGGAACTCAACCACTTTTCTAGCTCTTGAGACATGTCCCAAGGATGATGGGGGAGGGGTGCCATGAAGCCACGTTGGCGGGGAAGGTGGGGGAAGGGGAGCAGAGTGAAAGAACTCAGGATTTAGCCCCAAAAAAGGGAAGGTTGAGGACATGGTATCCATCTCATCCTTTGCCCTTTTTGTAGTTCAGTGGTTATAAGCTGGAAATCTGTAGTCAGATCTGGATTTGGAGGCTTGGTTTGATCATCAAACCTCTCTCCCTCAGGTTCCTCACCTGTGAAATGGGAATAATAATAGTTTTCACTTTAGAGTTTTGTCAGGACTGAATGGAAATATTCATAAAAAAATGTATGAGTCAGCCATAGGAACTATGTACTCCAAAAATGCTGGCTATTATCATTGATATTACTATTATTATTATTTATTATTATTATGATACTAGTCTTCCAGGCTCCAGAGAACACAATAAAGACCAATGGGTGGAGATTGGGGGGAGGGGAGCAGCCAAGGGAGTGCAGTTTTCTGGCTCTCTATGGGTCTCTTTTAAAAAGTTTTTATGATGAAAAATTTCAAACCCATACAAAAGTGGAGAGATTAGTAAAATGAATGTCCATATTTTTATCACCCAGTGTCAACAATAATCAACTCATGGCCAGTCTTGTTTCATTTATACTCACCTCCCACTTTCCTCCTTGACCCTAGCTTATTTTGAAGCAAATCCAAGGCAACATTTTATTTCATCTGTAATTTTTCAGTATGTATCTCTCTAAATGGCAAGGACATAAACAGACATACCCACAATGGTTATCAAAGCTCAAAGGTAGCAATAAGACTTTAACAGAATCAAACATTGGTTCAACATTTATTTCTCTCTGATAGTTGAAATCAGAATCCGAATTGGAACCCTGCATTGCAATTGACCAATGTATTTCTTAAATCTCTTTAAATGTTGGCATGTGTCTGTCTGTCTGTCTGTCTCTCCCTTGCATGTTGTTTATGGAAGAAACTGAGTTGTTTGCACTGGAGGGTTTTTAGAGTCTGGATTTTCAGATTGCATCCCCCATAGTGTTATTCTTGGGAATTGCTTGTTAAGACTAGAGACCTGAGTAGATTCAGGTTCAGCTTTTTTGGGCAAGAACCACTCCTAAGTGGGTGGTGTGTTTTTCCATCAGGAGGCTCATGTCATCTGGTTATCTCTCTTTTACTGGTGTTAGCAACCTTTGATGGTAGTTGCCTAGATCCTTTATTCTGGTAAGGGCTGCAAAAAAGGTGACATTTAATTTAAGGCTGTCACTAATTTTTCATTTATTAGCTCTGTAACCTCTATAAAGTGAAAGATCTCCGCATTAAAATTTTGGATATTGTGAGGTATAGTTCACACATGACAGGAAGGATAAATAATTTTGTCCCTTTATTTACCAGTTGATTTTATTTTTCATCATGATAAGTGTACTCCTTAATCTCCATCCCCCATTTCACCCCTCTCCCCTCCACCCAACCTCCCCTTTGCTCACCATCAGTTTGTTCTGTATTGTTGAGACTCTGTTTCTTGGTTTATCTCTCTTTCTCTTTTCCTTTGTTCGTTTGCTTTGTTTCATAAATTTCACATATGAGTGAGGTCATATAGTATTTGTCTTTCTTGACTGACTTATTTTGCTTAGCGTTATACTCTCCAGCGCTATGCATGTTGTTGCAAATGGAAAGATTTCATTCTTTTTTATGGCCAAATAATATCCCATTGTGTATATATATCTCAACTTCTGTACTTAGTCATCTATTGAGAGACACTTGGACTGCTCCTGTAATTTAGCTATTCTATTTAAATAATGTATTCATCAGTTTTCAAAATAAAGAGTTGGTTCCCTAGTATTTACCAAGAATGATTAATAAAGTTGCTATTTTGTTGAGTACCATCATGATTTGACAGATTTAAACACCACGGAAACATTTTAATCCATTGCAGCTATTATTCTTATTGTTGCTTAAATTGTTCCGTCTTTGGCCCATAGTGGTTTGGGCCAGTGCTGGGGTTTGGGCCAGAGCTTCTGATGGCTTCCTTGATATCCTAATATTAAGACAAATGTTTTAGGCTTATTTTGTACACCTCTTGCCCAGACCTGGAATTAGCTATTTCTCTAAGAAATCCTATTGCCTTTTTGTAGGAAATGTTATTTGAAGATCATAATCTGATGGTGCTCATTGTTCCTGGGTTGTTCGTTGTTTCTAGGACTTTTTAGTGAGCAGATCTAAGAAATATGATTTCTTTTTTTAAAGAGAAAATATATTATGAATGTATATTTCCCATTCAATTTTATAGAATTTTTACTTAACTATCTTTCTTTTAATCTAATTTATTGTCAAACTGGTTTCCATACAACACCCAGTGCTCATCCCAACAAGTGCCCTTCTCAATGCCCATCACCCACTTTCCCCTCTTCCCCCAACCCCCAATCAACCCTCAGTTTGTTCTTAGTATTTAAGAGTCTTTTATGGTTTGCCTCCCTCCCTCTTTTACTTAACTATCTTAATTGTGTTTCTCCTTTCTCCAACTCCAAAAAAAATCCTGGCTCTTAATGATGCTGACATAATTACTTATTTGCTTCCCTCCACACCCCACATACACACAAGTATCAAATAAAATTAGACTTCCAACAGTACAGTTACTGAAAATGTTTTAAGGTTTTACTTCTTATTTTATTTTTTGCAATTCTTTTTGTCCTTAAGGCATTGTCTATTAAGGATGTAGAGTGAAACTACTGTGTTTTAAGGTCAATTGAAATAGTTCCTCTGAGTGGCTGTGCCACTAACTGAATACACAGTTGGATTTGTTTCATTTTGCTTTCACTTATTAGGTAATTCTTTTTTTTTTTTTCAAATTTCATATAATTTCTTTGTCTTTTTAAAAATAATTTTTATTTTGAAATAATTACAGATCCATAGGAAGTTGCAAACATAGTGCAAAAGGATCCCCCAAATCCTCCACCCAATTTCTCCCAATGGATACATCTTACGTAATCATAGCACAATCTGGAAACCAAGAAGTTGACATTGATAAAATGTGTGTGTGTGGTTCTATGCCATTTTATCACATATAGATTTGTGAAACAACCACTATAATCAGGATATAAAACTGTTCCATCACCACAAACGTCTACCTCGTACTACCCCTTTATAATACTCTCCAGCCCCTCTCATCATTTCAATATCTTTACTCTCCTCCATGTATAACACAGTGTCTTAAACATTTCCTTGGCACACATTGAAAAACCCACATCAGACAGTATTATAAGTTTTGCTTCAGCCCTGAAACCAATATTATACTACACGTTAACTAACTAGATTAAAAGAAACAAAAACAAACTTTTTTTTTTTTTAAATATTTTTATTTATTTCTAGGAGAGAGAGAGAGAGTGTGAGCAGGGGAGGGTCAGAGAGAGAGGGAGTCACAGACTGAAACAGGCTCCANAACTTAGAAAAATTGTCTATTATATTTACTCATATTTTTATTCTTTCGTTGTTCTTTTTTCCTTCCTGAAGTTCCAAGATGCCTTCTTTTATACTTTCTTTATGATTAAGTACTTCTTTAACTATTATTTTAAAGTAGGTCTACTGGTAACAACTTCTCATACGTTTTCTTTCTTCTCAGAATGTCTTGAGTTTTTTCCTTCATTCCTTTTTTTTTTTTAATTTTTTTTTATTTATTTCTAGGAGGGAGAGAGAGAGAGAGAGAGACACAGCGTGAGCAGGGGAGGGTCAGAGAGAGAGGGAGACACAGACTCTGAAATAGGCTCCAGGCTCTGAGCTGGCAGTCAGCACAGAGCCCGATGCGGGGCTCAAACCCACGAACCGCGAGATCATGACCTAAGCGAAAGTCGGACGCTTAACCGACTAAGCCACCCAGGTGCCCCTTTTTTCCTTCATTCCTAAAGGATATTTTTGCTGGATATAAAATTCTGGGTTGATAAATCCTTTTATTTTAGCAATTGAAAAATGTTTTGTATCTCTTTTTGGTGTGTGATGAGGTTTGTGAAGAGACATTTGCTGTCATTCTTTTCCTTTATAAGTGAGGTGTTGGGGCACTTGAGTGGTTCAGTTGGTTGAGTATCTGACTTTGGCTCAGGTCATGATCTCGTGGTTCTTGAGTTTGAATCCCACATCAGGCTTCCTGCTGTCAGCACAGAGTCTGCTTAAGGTCCTCTGTCCTACTCTCTCTCTGCCCCTCCCTTGCTTGCACTCTCTCTCTCAAAAATAAATAAATAGTCATAAGTGAGGTGTCATTTCTCTCTCACTACTTTCGAAAATCTGTTTTTGATATGTTTTGGTATATATTTGTTTGGGTTTACCTGTTCTGGAATTCACTCAGCTTCTGGAATCTGTAGGTTTATATCTTTGGCCAAAATTAGGAAAATTTAAGATATTATTTTTTTGAATACATGTTCAGCCATACTCTGTTTCCCTTATCCTTCTGGAACTCTACTAACACAAATTTTAGATTTATTTGCTGTAGCCCTAAGTCCCTCAGGCTCTGGTTTTACTTATTTCTTTTTTGTTCGTTTGTTTTTGTTTTGTTTTGTTTTTCTCTCTGTTGCTCCGATTGGATTATTTTTCTCTCTCTTCTAGTTTACTACTTCTTTCTTCTATCCTCTGCATTTGTTATGCTATTTTATTGTTTTTCAGGCTTACAATTTCCATTTGGTTCTTTATATTTTCCATTTCCTTGCTGAGACTTTATATTTTTTCATTTTTTTAAGTATTCATGATTATTTGTTGAAACATGTTTATGACACCTCCTTCAAAATCCTTGTCAGGTAATTCTAATATCTGCATTGATATCTGTTGTCTTTTTTTTCTCATTCAAGTTGAGAGTTTCCTGGTTCTTCAGATGAATGATTTTGATCAAATCCTGGACATTTTGGCCATGATGTTATGAGACTCTATATGTTCTTTGGTAAAATGTTCAAATTTTTTATCCATTTAAAAATTGTTTTTTTGTGGTGCCTGTGGGGCTCAGGTAGTTAAGCATCTGACTTTGGCCCAAGTCATGATCTCATGGTCCCATGAGTTTGAGCCCCATGTTGGGCTGTATTCTGTCAGTTCAGAGCTGGTGCCTGCTTCGGATTCGGTGTCTCCCTCTCTTTCCGCTCCTCCCCCACTCACACTCTGTCTCTCAAAAAAATGAATAAATGTTTAATTTTTTTAAATGTTTTATTTATTTCTAGGAGAGAGAGAGAGAGAGAGAGACAGCGTGAGCAGGGGAGGGTCAGAGAGAGAGGGAGTCACAGACTGAAACAGGCTCCAGGCTCTGAGCTGGCAGTCAGCACAGAGCCCGACGTGGGGCTCGAACCCACGAACCGCGAGATCATGACCTAAGCGAAAGTCGGACGCTTAACCGACTAAGCCACCCAGGTGCCCCAATAAATGTGTAAAAAACTTAAAAAAATTGAAAAATAAAAATTGGGTTTTTAAAAAAATTGAAATTTATTTGACATACATCATTGTGGAAATTTAAGGTGTATAGCGTATTAAATTTATACATTTATATATTGTGATATGATTGACATTGTAGTGATAATTACCAGCTCTATCATATTACATAACAATCCTTTTTTTTAGTAGTTGGAATAATTGAGTTCTAGTCTCTTAGAAAGTTTGGTGATTATAATACAGTATTGTCTATGTTCACCAAAATATGTGTAAGATCTCTGGGGAATTGTTTTTGTATTATTACATTTTGATAGTCCTTTATATATTCTAGATTCAAGACCTTTATTTGATATATGCTTTGCAAATATTTTCTCCCAGTTTTTGGTTTGCAATTTCATTATCTTTGTTTGTTTTTTTTTAGTTTATTTATTTTGAGAGAGAGTGAGAGAGAGCAAGTGTTGGGGAGGGGCAGAGAGAGAGAGAGACAATACAAAGCAGGCTTCATGCTGTCAGTGCAGAGCCCAATGAGGGTTCGAACTCATGAACCATGAGATCATGACCTGAGATGAAATCAAGAGTCTGTCTGACCAAGCCACCCCAGCATCTCTCTTGTCATTATCATAATAGTATCTTTCAAAAAGCAGATATTTTAAATTTTGATTAAGTCCAACTTACCAATTTGTTATTTAATGAATTGAGATTTTGTTGTTGTATGTAAGAAATTGTTGCTTAATCCAATGTCAAGCAATTTTTTTTTAATTAATTTTAAAATATCGTATGAAGTACAGATTAAAGTTTATCTTTTCACAGATAGCTATCCAATTGTTCCAGCATAATTTGTTGAAAAGATGAGCCTTTCTCAACTGAATTGCTTTTGTACCTTTGTTAAAAATTAAATGTTCATATGTATGTAGTTCTATTTCTGGATGTTCAGTTTTGTTTCATTGGTTTGTCTGCCTTCACACTAATATCATACTGTCTGGATTATTGTATTTTTGCAATGCATTTTGAAATCAGGTACTGTTAGCCCTTTAAGTTTGTTTTTCTTTTTCTAAGATATTTTGGCTATTTTAGTACTTTGCATTTCCATATGAATTTTACAGTCTGTCCAGTTTTACAAATACTCTGCTGGGATTTTGATTAAAATTATGTGTAACCTATAGGTCAATTTTGTGGGAATTTAACAACTCTCAATACTAAGTTTTCCAATCCCTGAATATAATACCTCTCTATTTGTTATCTTCTTTAATTTTTCCCATTGATGATTTTTAGTTTTTTGTGTACAGATATTTCACATTTTTTTTCAGATTTCTCGCTAAGTACTTAATATTTTTGATACTATTGTAAATGGAGTTTTAAAAAATTTAGTTTCTGATTATTCTCTGTTAGTTTATAGAAATATAAAAAAAATGTATGTTCATTCTGTATCCGGAAACTTTGTTATACTCATTTATTCTACTAGCTTTCTGTAGATTCCACAGCATTTCGGCATTTTTCTACAGAGTTGATTGTTGTTAGTGAAAAATAAAACTTTTCTTTCCTTTTTTTTTTTAAAGTTTATTTATTTATTTTGAGAGAGAAGGAAAGAGAGCAAGAGTGGCAGAGGGTCAGAGAAAAAGGGAAAGAGACTCCCAAGCAGGCTCTACACTGTTAGCGCAGAGCCTGATGCAGGGCTCAACCTCACAAACAGTGAGGTCATGACCTGGGCCACAATCAAGAGTTGGATGCTTTAAGTTTTTTTTTTTTTTTTAATGTTTTATTTATTTCTGAGAGAGAGAGAGAGAGAGACAGCATGAGCAGGGGAGGGTCAGAGAGAGAGGGAGACACAGAATCTGAAGCAGGCTCCAGGCTCTGAGCTAGCTGTCAGCACAGAGCCTGATGTGGGACTTGAACCCACGATCCATGAGATCATGACCTGAGCCAAGTTGGTCGCTCAACTGACTGAGCCACTCAGGCACCCCAAGTGTTGAATGCTTAATCGACTAAGCCACCCAGGTGTCTCAACTTCTCTTTTCAGTATATAGATGACTTTTATTTATTTTACTTGCCTGTTTCACTGAGTAGAATGGCCAGTGTAACATTAAGAAAAAGTGGTTAGAGTGAATGTGTTAGAGTGTTAGAGTGGTATGTTGTTCCTGATTTTAGGAAAAACCATTCATTTTTTTTTTTATTAAATATGATGTTAGCTTGGACATCTTGTAGTTGCTTTTTATTAGCAACTTATTTCTACTCTGGGAATTTTAAATCAGGAACTAATGTTGGATTCTATTAACTGATTTTTCTGAGTCTATTGAGATTTTCATGTGATTTTTCTTTTGTGGTTTGTTAACATGATGAGTTACATTGATTGATATTTGAACGTTAAGCTAACATTGCATTCTAAGGATAAACCCCACTTTGTGATGGTATATTATTCTTTTTATATATCATCAGATTCATTTTGCTAAAGTTCTAGTAGAGGTTTTATATCCATGTTTATGGGAGATATTTGTCTATAGTTTTCTTGTGTCTGTGTCTGGTTTGGTCTCAGGGTGAGGTTGGCCTCTTATAATGAATTGGAAAGTATTCCTTTTCAGTTTTCTGGAAGAGTTTATGCAGAATTGGTATTTTTTTCCTTAAATGTTTTGTAGCATTTACCAGTGAATTTATCTGGGCCTGGCAATTTCTTTGTAGGAATGTTTTTAACTACAAATTTGATTTCTTTAATAGATAATTCAGGTTATTCATTTCATATTGAATGAGCCTTGGTAGTTTGTGACTTCAAGGATTTGTCCATTTCATCTAAGTTGGCCAAAATTGGTTGCACAAAGCTGTTTATAGCATTGGTATATTATCCTTTTAATGTGCCTAGAAACTTGTGGTATATATTCTCTTCTATTCCTTATATTGGTAATTTGAATTTTCTTTTTCACCTAATCATTCTAACTGGAGGTTTATCAATTTTATTGATCTCAAAGAATTAGCTTGTGATATAATGGATATTTTCCTTTTTTCTATTTTATGGTTTCTGCTTTGATATTTATTTTTCCTTTCTTCTACTTATTTTGGATTTAATTTACTTTTCTATTTCTTCTATTATTTCTTGAGGTAGAAATTGAGATCATTGATTTGAGACTTCTCTTCTTTCCTACTATAGGTGTCTTCTAACGTAGTTTATTCCCAAATGTAAGTACTGTCTTAGCCTCATTTCACCAATGTTAATTTTGTATTTTCATTGTCATTCAAATAAAAGTATCTTCTAATTTGTCTTCTGAGTTCTTCTTTTACCTAAGAATTATTTAGGAGTATGTTATTTCCAAACATTTGGGGGATTTCCCAAATATATAACCTGTTACTTGTTTCTAATTCCATATAGTCAGAACATACTTTGTATAACTTAAATCCTGTAAAACTTACTGAGACTTGTATGGTTCAGAATACAGCCTATCTCGGATAAATTTTCTCTTTGGTCTGAAAAAGAATGTGTATTTTCTTGGTGGTTGGAATGTTCTAGACATATCAATTAAGTCAAGTTGGTTGATAGTATTCCTCAAATCTTCATCATTACAGATTTTTCCATGTATTTTTTTCTAAAAATTATCAAGAGAGAGTATTGAAATTTCTTTTTTTTTTTTTTGAGAGTATTGAAATTTCTGACTATAATTGTGAATTTATTTATCTTTACAATTGTATTAGTTTTTCCTTCATATATTTTGAAGCTGTGTTATTAAGGGCATACTCGTTTAGGATTGTTATGTCCTCTTGGTAAATTGATCCATTATCATTATGTAATGACCTTCTTTATCTCTACTAATAACTTCTTTACTATGAAATGTGCTTCCTGCGATATTAATATAACCACTCTAGCTTTCTTTTGATTAATGTTATCATTGTGTATCTTTTTCCATTCCTTTACTTTTACATATTTGTATTTTATGTTAAAAGTAGATATTTTTTGTAGGCATATATAATTGTGTCTTACTTTTTAAATACAATCTGACAGTGTGTGTGTGTTTTTAAAATTAGGGTATTTAGACTATTTACATTTAATGTGATTATTATTATAGTAAGGTTTAAATCCATCATTTTGCTATTTGTTCCCTATTTATCTATCTGTTTGTTCCCTTTCCTCTCATTTTCTTCCTTTTTGGGGTTAAATTTTTTATGATTCCATTTTATTTCCTTTGTTGGCTTAATAACTATTTGGTTATTTTAGTGATTGCTTAATGTTTGTAGTCTGCATCTTTAATTACAGTTTGCCTCCAGGTGATATTTTACTGCTTCATGAATAGTATAAAAACTCTACAACAGTATCCAATAAACAGAATAACGCTATCCACAAAGACATCCAGACCTGGAACCGTAGAAATGCTACCTGACATGGCAAAAGGAATTTTGCTGATGTGATTAAGTGAAGGACCTTTAGATGGGAGATTATTATTATCCAGATGGTCTCAATGTAATCATAAGGGTCTTTATAAAGGAAAGGCAACAGGTCAGAGTCAGAGCAGGAGATGTGACAACAGATTCAGAGGTCAAAGTGATGCCATTGAGAAAGAAGCCATAAATAAGCCAAAGGATGGCCTCTAGAAGCCAGAGAAGGCAAAAAAAAAAAAAAAAAAGATTCTCCTCCAGAGTCTTCAAAAGGAATGAAATATTGCTGAAACCAGGGTTTTAGCTCAGTGAGGCTGATTTTAGATTTCTGACCTCCAGAATTGTGAGGCAGCAAATTCATGTTGTATTAAACCTTGGAGTCTGTGGCACTTCATTTTAACAGCAATAGGAAGCCAATACAAGTATACTTTCATCTTTCTCCTATTGACCTTTGTGCAATTGTTGTCGTGTATTTCATTTTTACATATGTTATAAACCTTTTACTACATTGTCATTATCTTTGGTTAATCATCTTACAATTTTTTTAAGTGTTTATTTATTTTTGAGAGAGAGATAAAGAGACAGAGTGTGAGCAGGGGGAGGGGCAGAGGGAGAGAGGGAGACACAGAATCCGAAACAGGCTCTAGGCCCTGAGCTGTCAGCACAGAGCCTGACGTGGGGCTCGAACCTACAGACCGTGAGATCATGACCTGAGTCGAAATCGGATGCTTAACTGACTGAGCCAGCCAGACACCCCTAGTTAATCATCTTTTAAAGAGTTTTAAACAATAAGAAAAAAAACACTGTACATAATTACTTATGTACTAAACCATTTCTGATGCTTTTCATTTCATTGTGTATATCCACATTTAGATCTGGTATCACTTTCCTTCTGCCTAAGGGCCTTCCTTTAGTATTTCTTGTAGTGTGGGTCTGCTGATGGTTAATTCTTTCAACTTCTGTAGATCTTGAAATATCTTTAGTTTGCTTTAGTTTTTTCAGAGAGATTTTTGCAGAATATAGAATTTAGGTTGACAAGTTTTTTTTCCCTTTCAGTCCTGTAATGATATTAAACCACTGTGTTTTTTTTGTTTTGTTTTTTTTTTTTGCTTGCATTGTTTCTGATGAGAAATCACTCTTATCTTTGGTCCTCTCTATATAATGTAGCTCCCTTCTCTGGCTGCTTTTAATATTTTATCTTTATCACTTTTTTTTTTTTGCTGAATAGCTGCAATGACTTTATCAAACTTTAAAAATTTTGGCATTTAAATATTCACATGTGTGCATTAAATGGCTCTATAGAATATCACTCTTTTTGAGCAATTTTGATTATAATGTGCTTTGTTACAGTTTTCTCCATGTTTCTTGTGTTTAGTTTTATTGAGCTACTTGGATCTGTGTTTTTGTGGTTTTCATAAAATTTTGAAAATTTCTAGCCATTATTTCTACAGATTTTTTTCCTTCTCCTTCTCCTCTTTGGGGACTCCAATTGCAGATATATTAGGTTGTTTGCAGTTGTCCCACAGCTCATAATGCTGTTCTTCTTCTAAAAAATTCTCTTTTTCCCAGGGGTTTCATTTGGGATAGTTTCTGTTGTTGCATTTTCAAGTGCAACAAATTTTTCTTCTGCAGTGTCTAATCTGACATTAATCCCATTCAGTATTTTTAATCTCACACATTGTAGTTTTCATTTCTAGATGTTAAATTCTAATCTTTAAAAAAATCAGTTTTTTACTTAACATTTGAAAATAGGGAATACAAGTGATAACTTTTAATGTTCTTGCTGCTAATTCTAGTGTCAGTATCAAATCTGGGTTGGTTTTAATTGATTCGCTTGCCCCCTTCATTATAGTTCATAGTTTTCTGCCTCTTTATATATGCCTTGTAATTTTGGATTGGATGTCAAACATCATGAATTTTACCTTGTAGTATATATTATTATTTATTCATATAACTATTATAGAGATTTATTTTGGGACAGTTAAGTTACTTGGAAATAGTTTAATCTTTAGGGGAAAGTGGAACAGTGCTTAGTCTAGTCTCTGACCTTTCCTGTCAGAGAGGTAAGATCCTTCTCTGTACTCTACCCAGTACTCTGTGAATCATGAGGCTTTCCTAACATGCTGGTGGGAACACACTGTTTCCAGCCCCTTTGCACACCAGGCACTCTTTTTTCTATTCCTACTGGGTGGTTCTTTCCTCAACATTGAATAGTTTCTTCATAAGCATGCACTGATTAATACTGACTTGAATACTCTAAGGAGACTCTGTGGACCTCCGAAGTTCTTACTCTGTGTAACTCTCTTCCTCTACAATTCTGTTTCTTGAATTCTAGCCATCTTGGTCTCTCTAGGCTCTCAGCACTTGCTTTTCACTCAGACTCAGAAAGTCTGTTGGTTTCCACCCACGCTTCTCTTCCCTATGTTGCAATCTGGAAGCTCTCTTGAGGTAGTAACTGGGGCAGTCCTAGGGTTTATCTTGTTCATTTCCAGACAAGATCAGGCACGTTCAGGCTGGTATGGCTGTAGACTTATCTTGTTCATTTCCAGTGCTTCAGGCATCCCTGTCCTCCATTTCTTGATGTCTTGAGAACTTTTATTTCATATTTTCTCTTTTTTGGTTTCATGTAAGAGAGTAAATGTGATCCTTGATACTCCCATCTAGACAGAAGCCGATGTTTGCTTTTTTAGTTTAACTGTATGAAATATTCGCGTGGTTCTAAAGTCATATCTATAAAGCATGGTGTAGTCAGAGAATGTCTTGTTCTGTCTCTGTCCTTTGACCTTGTCTCTTTCCTGTTTCTATAGGCAACTTCCTCTTCTCCTCCTTGTTATTATTATTTTATTTTTGCTCTTTCTGTAAGTAATTTTCTACTAAGTTTCTGGTTTATCTTTCCATTAAAAAAACCCTATGTGAACACACAACATGTATATTTATGTACATATGTATATGGGTGTATCCCCATTTGTTAGATAAATTATAGTATATGATACACACTATTCTCCACCTTGCTTTTTTCACTTAACAGTATACTCCATTGCAGTACACACTTCCCTCCCTCTCTGTGTCAACTGCTTCATAATAGTCCATTGTGTGCATATGTTATGGTTTATTCAACCAGTTTCCTATAGATGGACATTGGATTATTTCTAGTCTTTTGCTAGTATTAAAAATGCTCCAATGAATACATATTTTTTGTTTTTTTGCATATTAATCTGTGATGCAGATTCCTGGAAGTGGAATTGCTGTGTCAAAGAGCAAATACGTATTTTGCTAGATATGCCAAGTTTCCCTTCATAGGGTTGTACCATTTTGCAGTCTTACCAGTGGTGGATGAGATTGGTAGGCGTATTTCTAACAACACAAAATTTCAATAGCACTATAGACTGCTTCATGGAAGGGTGAGGACTAGAATTATTGAAACAAAGGCCACAGTGGAGGCTCTGATCAGGGATGTTGGAGATGCAATTCTTGTTTCAGGTAAGAGTTAGACCCAATTACATGTAAGCTCACATTATAGTGTGATTATTCTTGAAAATTTTTTTTCTGATGAATTTGGAGATTATGTAGTGGTTATTTTTCCGATTCTCTGTATATTTTATGTGCCTCTCGACAATGCTTTTATATTATTAGAATGTATTTCTCCATGAGCAATTTTAGTTGGTGATGTGGAAGAAAAGGAAAAGGAAATTCCACAAGAAATGGCTTGATATGGGGGTGGATGAGAAGGCTGGGGGATATTTTCCTGATATTTTAGTGTGGGGAGCTGTTTTTTCAAGGGAAGAACTTTGGATTTCAACCCTGCTGTGTGTGGATCAGTAATGGGATGGCTTGGTGGGGAGTTAGGTTAGTGGAGAGGTTTTGAGTGTGGGCTGTGAACTAGATTACCCTTTGAATTGTGTGACCCTGTGCCAGTTACTTAATCACTGTTAGCCTCACTGTCCTTGTCCTTTAAATGTCTCATAGGGTAGTTATCGTGGTGAGATAACAGTGAGTGTGAGGTGCTAGCCTAGGATAGAGTAAGAGTGCAGTAAATGTTAGCTATTGTTACTGTGTTAGCTTTTGAGTGTGATGGGACCAGTGAGGGGCTTGGGAACCCCTGAGCCAGAAGGGGCAGGCAGCATACTGTATTTGAGGCTTACCTCACCAGTCTTGCCAAATGGGACATTGGAATTGAATGGTAGAGGGAGAGAAAAGCCCACGGAGAAGATGGGGAAGGGTTTTTTTTTTTGGAGGGGGGAGATGGTTGGTGAGCTGGGTAGGGAACCGTGCTGAGTGCTAGGGTATGGTGCCTTGTGCTCAGGACTCCAGGCTCTCAGGGAAAAGAAAAGGCACTGTGGCCTGGGGTGGTTCAAGGGGTTTCACTGAACAGGTGGTCCACAAAGTCAGGACAACTTTTTAATAAGCCAAGGACCAGGAAACATTATGGGTCTAAGTGCTTACAAAATACATCTTGTCCACTCCCCAGGCCCTACCAAGGGACTTATTACTCATCCCTCCAGCTCTGTAGAGTTGGTCCAATTGGTGTTTTCAATCACAAACATTAATGGAACACCTATTATGTCCTGGGCCCTGAGAATATAACTATGAGTAAGAGTTGATCTAGTGCAAGGTTCCTTATGTAGAAGTTTTTCAAACTGCAGTTGCCTTGGTGTATTTCTGATACTTTGGTTTAGTAGGATTGGACTGGAGTCCAGGCACCAGCCCTTTTCAATAAATACTTACACAGTTCTGATTCCCAGTTTTGGTGGAGAACTCCTGGCTTGTGTCATTATCTGCTTGGAAATATGGAGGCTGTTGGTGACCCATTGTGCAGGCACCTGTGAGCAACATGCAGAGGGACTCTTTCATGGCAGTGATGGCCTGAAGAGCAGTCTGCTGTTCCATCTCTTTCCTGTCCAGGAGTGCGTAGGCAGGGAGAGATGATGAAAGGGAAGCAGTGTTTGGATTCTTAATTTGGAGCCTTAAATCCTGTTACTCCAATTCTGAGAGGGTATGACCACTGCCTCTAACCCCCATGCCCTCTAGTTCCTTGGCTTCTCAGTTGGCTGTCCTTCAAACCCAAACTGGTGGATGGAATGGATGGTTTGGATACAGGTGATACCTGTCCACTCTGGGGACAGAGGGTGAACAAACTGGCATAAATACAGGAAGGTAGACTTTGATTCAAAATAAGGGTGAGGCGAAACTGTTTATCACAGTAAGAGTTGATCCACCACAGGAAGTCTGTCTTATGAGGTAGTGAGGTTTCCACTGGAGGGAGGGTTCAATGGTGGCTGCTGAACCCCCTCTCTTAGAGGCTTTAGGGAGAGCTTTTCTCTGGGTGAGCTTGAACTGCCACTACTCAACTCTGGTTGGAGGAAGAAGAAATTACCCCAGTTCTTTTCTTCTCTTCAAGCCCTGTTCCTGTCCCCTAATATCCTTACTTCCTTTCTATCTCACTTCATCTTCTGAATTCTTTTAAAAAGTTTAAAAAAATTTTTTAATGTTTATTTTTGAGAGAGGGAGAGACCAAACATGAGTGGGGGAGGGGCAGAGAGAGAGGGAGACAGAATCCAAAGCAGGCTCCAGGTTCTGAGCTGTCAGCACAGAGGTCTATGCAGGGCTTGAACCCACGAGCCATGAGATCATGACCTGAGCTGAAGAAGGATGCTCAACTGACTGAGACACCCAGGCACTCCTCTTTTAAAAATTAAAAAAAAAATGTTTATTTATTTTGAAGGAGAGAGAAAGAGCATGAGTGGGAGAGGAGTGCAGAGAGAGAGAGAGAGAGGGAAAAGAATCCCAAGCAGGTTCTGTCAGCACAGATCCTGATGTGGGGCTCAATCCCATATATCGTTGAGGTCATGACTTGAGCCAAAACCAAGAGTCAGATGGATGCTCAACCGACTGAGCCACCCAAGAGCCCCCATCTTCTGAGTTCTTAATAGCTCATGCATGTCTGTCAAGGATAATGACTCTTAGGGTCCACCTGCTGACTTGATCGATGCTGGTAACAAGCGACTTGTCTGGAGTCTGCTGACCATACAGATACCAAGTCCATCCTGCTGATTTTTTTTCTATGGAGACAGCTCTTCCTCCAGGAAGTGTGTAAGTTCATGTGTGTGTGTGTGTGTGTGTGTGTGAGAGAGAGAGAGAGAGAGAGAGAGATAGAGATGCTTGTGTTTGTACCTGAGTATGAGTGTTGTAACTGGAGTTGCAGCTCAAAGTAAGAGAAAATCAGTTTGCTCAGTGGGGTGTGTGAATGGAGGGGTGGCTGTGGCCTTGGTTACCAGGGAAGACTAGTCTGTGCTCTTGTCTCCTGCCTCCTTTCCCCGCTCCTCCATATTCCCCTTAGCCCCAGGCTCACTCCTTCAGGTTAATTTCCCTGGCTGCAGCTGTGACTCCCTCCTCCTCCTCCCCTTTCCCTCCCCCCTCCATCTACCACACACACAGGCTTTGAGTTATGTGCCTCCTGTTCTAATGAGATAAACAACATAACTCTCACGGGGCTGTGCTCGTCCCTCTATAAGTGGAACTCCAGGGCTGAACGCATTGGCCCTATAAAGGCACCCTGGTGCTTGTCAGCCTAGGGAGGAGGGCAAGAAAGGGGGGCTGGAGCCTCGAGAGAGTTCTTGGGGCCATTTGCTTGTTGAGATGAGGTGGAGTCAAAGCAGACATCAAAGAGAGGCCTATTTATACCCTCATGGCTAAAGGAGCAAAGAGCAGCATGGGCATGCGGGGTGGGGGCCTTTGTCATGCTACATGGCCATAGAGTCTGGACTCTTCTACATCGGCTAACTCATGGTAATTAATACCTGACATTTGCACAAGGCTTCATGGTTATAAAGAGCTTCTTCTTGAATATAAGCTAATGCCTACAGCAGCCCATGTAAGGTAGATATTATTAACACTCTTGTCTAATGGGTAAGGAGACAGGGTCAGGAAGGTGTGGTGATATTTCCAAGGTTATAGGATTGGTGGTATGAGGACCCATGCTCTTCCTCCGCATTGCAGGGCTTCTGTAATCCATCAGAGAAAGTTAAAGAATGAAATAAAAATAGTCCCATCTTCTGGCCATTCAAACTACTTAATCCCAGGAGAGCGAGTGGGTCTGTAGCTATAAACCAAGGGGCCCGAAGCTGCCTTGGTGCTGCTGACCAACACGTGCAGTGACCACAGTCTCAGGGAGGGCATAGACCCTTGGGCGAGTGTTTTGCAGTTTTGACCCCTTGTCATTTAGATCTCTTGAGAGTGCTGTTGGGGACCAGTCCCTTCTTACTCACCCGCTCTTGGTCAGGTGGGAAATACTCTGAAGTAGGCTATGGGGCAAGAAGGGGAATCCAAGGCATAGAGACTGCCATCTTGGGAGTAAATTCTATGCTCACTTCTGAGCCTGTCTCTGGGGACCCTCTTGAATGGTTTGAATGTGGGCAACCAGGAATAGCAGGTCGTTCGCTTCCTGCGTTTCTGAATCTGATTCAGCTCTGGTTGAGTTTATTTAATAAGTACTTTTTGATGTGCCTGCAAGGCACCGTGCTAAGTACTGGGGATACCAGAGATGGGTACAGTTCCTGTCATTCTGGATTTTATAAAACCAGAAGGGGAGACATTCTAGTAAGCAGGCAATTAATGACAACACCTTGGGGGAAACACTGGAAATCTTAAGATATTTTAGACAAGGCCATTTAACCAGTCTTGGTATATCAGAGAGAGTATCTAGACAGTAACTAGATAATGCGTAGACATCTAGAGGTCCTTGGTCAGACACTGGAACAATCTATAAGGTTCTTGAAAAAATAGTTGGCCTAATTCTCCTACCCACTTAAATTCAGATTGGGTAGCTCTGACATGAAATTTTGGCCTTGTTGTTATTAAGAAGTTCTTCAGGTAAGCTCAGTCGGTTAAGCATCCAACTCTTGGTTTTAGCTCAGGTCATGATCTCGTGGTTTAATGGGTGGATTTGAGCCCCATGTCGGGCTCTGTGCTGGCAGCGTGGATCCTGCTTGGGAGCCTCTCTCTCCCTCTCTCTCTCTGCCCCTCCCCCACTCACACTGTTTCTCAAAATAAATAAATTTAAAGACATTTAAAAAAAAAAAACCTCTCCAAGTAATTTTTGGGTTCAATTTGGATTAAGAATCACTAACCCAATGTTATATGTAAGTGATGAATCAGTCACTAAGTTCTATTCCTGAAATCATTATTACACTTTATGTTAACTAACTTGGATTTAAATAAAAAAGTAAATTTAAAAAATATAGTAATAACAGAATCTCAACACATTTAATTTGTATTTAATAGTTATATAGACATAATACTGAACATAACTTAATAAATAAGCTGCTATAATTATAATTGATTTTTATGTTCTTTATTGTTATTTTATTGAGATATAATTGATAAATAAAATTGTAAGATATTTAAAGTATTTAAAAAAAAGAATCACTACCCCATGGTGAGTGGGGATTGATGGGACCTGTTTATGGGCTGTCGAATACTGGGTCAGCCCTTGTACTTGGCCTTTGTTGAGATTCTAGGGAATGCCAGTCTCAGAGGTGGCTCAGACTTTGGGAAGAGATCAGAATCAATGCAGCCATACAGGAATTCTAGGATCAGAGGTGACAGGGTCATGGAGTGAATCACATCAGAAACATTAAACTATTCCCAGAGATGTCTTCCCTTAAAGAGAGGCCAAAACTGGACCTTCCATGGAGGGAGAACAGTCTTACTTTGGTTCATTTAATCTTCTCCAAATCAACCACAAGTCTGGTCCTCAAAGCACAGGGAGCTCAGAGCTTCGGTATCCTCCCACCATGCAGAAGCTCTGAAGCTACCAAGAAAATTAAGTATTGAGATGACTCTTAGACACCACAAGTCCTTAGCTCATGACACCAGAGAATTTTCTGGAGCCTCTAGCCTCTATGACCCTTGATGGTTTCTGAGAACTAAAATGGGGAGGGGTACGGAACTTCATCTTCTTCACAGACTTGCAACCTGTGGGAGCAGCTGTGTAATTAAAAATGAAACTTAGCACATAAAGAGAATTTGAAAATTTCGGTTCCTTTAGTACTGGAATAGTTGCCTCTGCTTTGGAACCCAAACAGATAAATGGGTAGAGATGACTAGGAAAAATGAGAAATGAATAAATGGATAGATATATAGCAATGAAATGTTTGTAGATTTTCTCTACAAATGGTCCCCAAATGGCAGGCAGCAGATGGAAACAGGGTCCTGATATTTTCTAAGCCCCATGGTCCCAGGTCTAGGAAGTAACCTTCTCACATGGGTCTGACAGTTGTCACATGCCACATTTATCTACAGAAGACTGAGTTGTGACTAATTAAATGAAGCTGGAATGCATTCATTTGCTCATTCATTCATTCACTCATTCAGCAAATGTTTAGTTTGATTCTTCTATGTGTCAGGCACAGCTCTAGTTCTGGGGATTCTGATGAAAGAGAATAAGATAAAGTCTCTCTCTTTACCAGGCTTTTTACTCTAGCAGGAGTGGACTGCTTGGCTTGCTGGTTTCTTTTTGGGGTGTATCAGGCAGTTTTTTAAGTCTGCACATTGCCTTACTGGTCTTAAACCCTTCTTCCTCTCCCCACAGCCTCCAGGCCCTGCCTTTTTTTTTTTTTTTTTTTGGGTTTGCT
>NW_027551569.1:8614899-8616296 GCF_008692635.1 Crocuta crocuta
TTGGGAATAGTCCATTGTCTAGTGTGGAAAACCCATATTCCACATTCAGCCTCTGGCTGCCACACTGTGTGCCACAGGAGCCATAAGACTGTTGTCTAATAAGCAAGAAGGATCCTCATGGGGTCGTTGGTATGACAGATGATGCTGGTGTGGAACTTTGGTGCCAGAGTTCAAATCTAAATGGAGACTCTTGAGAGACAGGATGGTTAGTCTATAAGCGCAAACACTGGACCCTTGTCCATTTCTTCCTGTAAGGCCCAGGCAAGTGGGCAGGGTTGTACATGTATCCTGGCTCTGCAGGAATGAGTCTGAGGCATGGTCACCAGAAGAGGCTTCTATCTGATGGGGGTTGCACAGGGCCCCCATGGGCTTTAGCGAGTTGCCAGCATAACAGTTAGAGAAAGCCAGTAGGTAGGAAATTTGGCTCCTTTATCCTGTTTCCTTGAAATGCTTCCAATCCAGGCTGTCTATAGGTAGGCAGACTGACTTCTGCTGCTTTGCCTTGGAGGGAAACTTCTTAACCTGGACCTGGATAGGAGAGCAGTTGATGGGTAATAGCTAGGGGTCCACTCCCTTGAAAACACTATAGTGCGGTTAAATCTGGAAATGTCCCTTTGATCTCCCCAGCCCAGGAGATCTGAACTGTCTTAGTCATGGTGATGGCATGGGCTTACTGAGACAGCATGGTAGAGTAGACAGAGCAAGAGTCCTGGGGTCAGATGACCTAGATACTGCCTGTGCTCTACCATCAACCAGCTGTGTGATCTTGACAAGTCACTTTACCTTTCTGGACTTCAGTTTCCTCTCACTGTGAGTGAGAGGGTCAGACAGGGAGTTTTCCAAGGCTCCTTCTAGCCTGGAGCTCTTAACCTTTACACTGTCTCTGTCCACAGGCCTCGCCCCAGGCCAGCTCTACACATACCCTGCTCGCTGCTGGCGTAAGAAGAGACGATTGCACCCACCTGAGGATCCAAAGCTTCGGCTGCTGGAAATAAAACCTGGTCAGTGCCCTCTGAAGCTTGGCTGGGCCCATGGTGGGAGAGGTGGGGGAGGGCTGGGTTGGCCCAGGACGAAGTTGCTTTGCTCCTTTGTCTATAGAGCTGAGTTTTGTGGGAGACTGAACCTGCCCCATGGTGCCCAAAGGTGTGCCTCTCTCCCTTTCTTGTGTATAAACATGTGAGCATGTTCACCTGAGTGTCTCTTCCCTCTTGTCTCTCTCCTGCCATTCCATGGAGTAAAGCAAGCAGGCAAGGGTGGGAACAGACCCACGAGGAATGCCTTTCCAGACAGAGCTGAAGGAGCTATAGGTCTTTGGGGTTGTGTGATAACCTTCTTGTGGCCTCAAGTGAAAGAACCTTGTTCTAGCTTCTGTGTTTCTAAGGAGGGCGTATTGCACC
>NW_027551569.1:8616323-8623969 GCF_008692635.1 Crocuta crocuta
CCCCCCCCCCCCCCCCACCTCCTCTTACTGTGTATGAACTTTAGGAACATCTTACCTGAAAAGGGCCACTTGCTAAAAATAGAACCCATCTTGGGTATGGGAACAGAAGAGGCTGTGCTCAAAATTTGCCTCTCGGTGATGCTGATTGCTTTGTGGGCATGCAGAAGGAATTTGTTAGTTTTCTTGACTCCTGATCTGTTATAACCCTTCTGACCAGATGGTTGTCTTCAAAAATTTTTTTTAATATTTATTTTTTCTTTTTTGAGAGAGAGACAGAGTATGAGCGGGGGAGGGGCAGAGAGAGAGGGGAAGACACAGAATCTGAAGCAGGTTCCAGGCTCTGAACTGTCAGCACAGAACCTGACATGGGCCTCGAACCCATGGACCGCGAGGTCATGACCTGAACTGAAGTTAGATGCTTCTGCGCCATCTGAAGTTGGGGCCTGACTGATGTTGGGCCCCTATATGGCCATCTTCAGCTCTTTGTCTGGGTTGCAGCAAGGCCAAGTGACTGCCCTGGGCCTTCAGTTTTAAAGGAACTTCTGGTTTGGGGGGTGCCAGGGCTGCAAAGTGACTCAGGCTGGTGGGAACGGTGCTGTTCAGTGGAACAAAGGCAGAGCTGGCTTTTCCCCTCCCACCCTGACCAAGTAATACAGACGTGGCTAAGGCTGGCTGCCCAAGGTTACTTCCCTCCTGCCTTTCCACACTGACGTCTGAGGCTGTGTTTTCTCTGCAAAATCTCTGTTTACAGTTGTTTGGGATGCTTTCACTCCCAATTCTATGGTTAAGGCCATTTTGATTGTTTATTTTAACCCAGATTTCACTCCTGTAGAAGTTTTATTTGTTAGAGTGGGTGGGGGCTAGAGTTTTCAGTGAGCTCCGTCCAAGTTCTCAGTGGCCCTGCAGAATTCACAGACCCTCGCAAACACTTGAGGATGATGACCAGTTTGCTCCAAACTTCCTGAGGTGCAGGTTGTAGGAGAGCCAAGTCTCCCCGAGTGGTAGAATCTAATGGAAAGATAACGCAAGCCACATGTGTCATTATATACCTTCTAGCAGCCACAGTGAACAAAGGAAAAATATACAGGTGAAGTTAATTTTAAGTATGGATTGTATTTAACCTAAGATGGCCATAATATCATTCTAGCATGTAATCAATATGGAAATTAGGAGTGAGATAGTTTACATTGTTTTCTTGTATTGTTTTTTTAACCCCAAGTGTGCGTTTTACACGTGTAGCACAACTCGTTGCAGACTAGCCACATTTCAAGCGCTCTGTTGCCACATGTGGCTGGTAGTGTCCATATTGGTCAGAGTGGTTCTAGAAGTACACTCACAGTGTGGTCTTGATCGGCAAGATGGCATCCCCAGGGAGCTCAGGAGCGATGCCGAATCTCGGGGCCTCACCCCAGACCTGCCAAGTCAGAATCTGCATTTTACCGCACCCCCATGAGGCACATTATAGTTTGGGAAACTGGTTTTCAAGTGTTTTTTTGTTTGTTTTTTTTTAATATTTTTTATTTATTTCTGAGAGAAAGAGAGAGAGAGAGAAATAGCGTAAACAGGGGAGGGTCAGAGAGAGAGGGAGACACAGAATTGGAAGCAGGCTCCAGGCTCTGAGCTAGCTGTCAGCACAGAGCCTGACGCGGGGCTCGAACCCACAAACCATGTGATCATGACCTGAGCTGAAGTCAGACGCTTAACCAGCTGAGCCACCCGGGCGCCCCTCAAGTGTTTTAAAGTTGTGGCCAGACCACAGGTTGGCATAACATGACTCCACATCACCTGTGCTTCTTTAATTAAATGTAAGCAATTGTTGATATGAACAACTTATCTTGGAGATGGGGACATCCTCCTTTTTTCCTGAATCATTGATTGTGTTCTTCTGGAAGTGCCATGGATGAGGGAGGGGGTAATCCCTGGCGTGGTCCTTGCCTGGACCGATTGAATTCTGCCCCATTCAGAGCTTTGCAGCTGTAGGAAGAGGCTGAGTACATGCTGGGTTGGCTGTGCAGATTTTGAAGGGAGGAGTTATTTAGGTGTCTGTCACCAGCTGGATGTTATCTTCATGTTGGAGTATGTGGACCCTCTTGGTATATTTTCCCATTTATACATAGGCTCAGTGGTACTTGGGATTTTTAGTTAGGCTTTGAGTAACCATTAGAATCACCCAAGCCGTCTATAATAGTATTTGCCCTTTCTTACTCCTTTTTCCTCTTTCTTACTCTTTTAATTGAAATTTTAAAAAATTTGAGTAACATAGTCACGTTTCCACATTCCAAAGATAAAAAGGGGTATATTGTATAGTAAAAAAATAAGACCTAGTCTCCCAAGAGGTAATCGGGTCGTCAGTGGTACCAGTTTTTTGAGATTCTTTAAGAGATTTTCTATGCACACACCAAGAATTACACCCATACGACCTTTTCCTTGTCTTTTGACATAGCACGGCCACCTTGCATTTTGCCCATTCCATTTAAAAATGCGCCTCAGGCATCGGTCATATCAACATATAAGGAATGTCCTCATTCCTTTTTTACAGTTACACAATATTCCATTGTATGAATATACCACAGCTATTTCAAGCAGGCCGCTCTCAACTTTTGTTTCTAATTTTTCCAATTTCATTAGAGATGTGAATATTTTCATATTCATATGTAATTTCATATTAAATTTCTTATGTGAAGACATCTCCTATGTAATTTGTCAGTTTGAAAGATTTTATTATAAATATTTGACACTAATTTTTAATTGTTAGTCTTTACTCTTAACATTTGTTTAGAAAGTCTTTCCTGAGACCGCTTTGTATTAGACTAATTGGATTATCTTTTATGGAACCAAAGATATTTTTTTGCTATAACATAGCACATTAATCATTAACTCTAATTGCTTATTTTGTGAGGTCCAGGCAGGTTAGGAGACTTACTCAAAGTCACACAGCAATTTCTGTGGGAACAAGCATGGAATGTACGTTGCTTGATTTTTCTGTTCAGTGCTTTTTTTCTGCTTCTTCATGCCCTCATAGGTACACGAACTTTAAAAAAATTCCCCTTAAAAACTTTATTTTATGATTATAAAACAAATATATAAATGATCAAAATGCATTCAAGAGATAGTTGGAATTCTCCTTTAGTTATAAATGTCAGATGCACAAATCAAACTAGCCTAAGGAAAAAAAATAGGGAAGTTGGTTCATATAACAGTAAATCAGAGTTGGTCTGATTTCAGGCATAGCTGTATCCAGGGGCTCAAACATTGTAGTGAGGGCTCTGTGTCTCTTTCTGCTTCTAACTCTAGTCTCCTTGTGGGGGAGGCCAGGTGGCCATCAGCAGCCCCAGGGTTAGCACTCATCACACTCAGCAGAAAGCAGTCCCCTTTGATAGCTGTGGCAGAGAAGTGGCGGGAAGGACTGATTATGATTAACTGGCTGAGTTTATGTCTGCCCTACCAATCACTGCCACCCAGGGGATGGAGAACCCTGATTGAATCATCATCGTCATCATCATAACCAGTGTCTGAACAACACACTGTAATTTACAAAGCCCTTTACAAAGCATTTTCATTTATAGCATTTCCTTTGGTCCCTACCATAGCCCTGGGAGGTGGAGAAGGAAGGAAGGGATAAAAGTGGAATAAGCCTACTTTATATGTTAGGGAAATCAGGCTGTGAGCAGAGCCAAGGAAGGTTTACTGTGCTGCTCACATAGCTGGGAACTGACAGTCTCATTGTTGGTGAGACTGAGTAAGAAGTTAGTTTATGAGTGTCTGGCCCTTTTGTCTACAGACACTTACTTTGAGCACATTGGCCTCCCAGTGGCTGAATGTGGAGCAGCTGGCGTCACAGCTGGCTTTGGACTTGCACCGTCCTTGGGCCTGTCATGACCTGTAGGGGGTGGGAAAAGGAAGAACCCTAGGGCTGGTGGTTTGCTGGAGCCCAGTACCCACCAGCGCATCAGGTCATCATGTCTGTCTATGATCATCTGAAAGATTTCTTCGGCCTCTGAGGCTGATCTGTTCCAGATCTCAGGGTGGAAAGGCCCAGAGCCTGAGTTGGCTAGGGTCTTATGGGAAGACCCTCTCTAGAAAAGTGAGCACCAGCTTGTTGAGGATGGGCCCTTGGAGGCGTAACCATATCCCCATGTGGCAAAAGATCCTGAGTAAGTTGGGCTCACCCAAGGCAGGCTCATTCTTCCATGCCAGCATCCAGGCACTGAGAAACCATAAACAGCCAGGCCTGGAATAAACAACTTTTCAAATGATGGAGCTCTTTCTCAGATGAACTTGGTTCCCCTCTCTGGGGGATCAGATCTACTGCTAAGCCTGCTAAAAACGAAACCCCCAATGCCTTGGGCTGAAAGTTTGTCATTTCCGTATACTGTTCTGAGTCCAGACTACTGGGTCCCGGCTTTCAGGCTGTACCAGCCACACCAGCCTGCCACCACAGGTTGTGAATGAAGATGCCGAGGGAGTGCCTGAGAGCCGGTGATAAGGAACCTGAGTCTCAGACCTCAAAGCGTCAGGGTCCATCTAGAGAATGCTAAGCAGCATGTATCACTCTCTTCCTACAGGCACCTCCCGTTTGAATCTGAATTTTTCACACATGCCAAAATGTCAGAAAAGGGCCTTCATCCCCGGCCTCAGCTAGCCTGGATGGCAACTTTGTGCAGCAGAAGAAGGCGCCCCCTATGGGTGGACATTTACAAACCGATGTCCCTTTGGTGGGTTAATAGAGCTCAAGCTGGATTTCAGCCACTCTCTGTCCCCTTGGCAGGTCTCCACCTTTCAGGGGCTCTGCCGCATCATTTATAAAATGCAGTTTCCAGCTGAGAGAGCTTTTTCCCTTTTTTTGGATGTTACGTCTTCCCCAGGACAGGGTCAATTTGGACAGTATTTTAAAATGACTGTCTCTTATTTTTACTCCTTTTGATTCGGGTTCAAAGAGATGAGGTGTGTTGGCTAGTACTTCTGAGTGTGACTCATGGTAGAGTCATGGTCAGAGTCCCCGGATCATTTGCTGCAAATTCCTAGAAGCCAAGGGCAGTCAGGCAGGGTGAATGAAGGCCCATCTCCCCAGGGACAGAGGAGAAGCTGAGGCAAACAGAGACAGGGAGAGAGGCTAGGGATCGCCACTCTTTTACACACTTCAAAAAAGGTATAACCTTTTTGAAGGTCAATGCTTAGTACCTATCAGTATTTAAGAAGCACATGCCCTCTGACCTAGAAGTTCTGCTGCTAGGAATTCATCCCATAAATAAATATATACTCCCTGTGTATGAGGTCACCATTGTGACATTGTTCATAACAACAACGACAATGACAACAACAAAGAATGGGAACAACCAGAAGGTCCATTGATAGTGGACTAGTTAAATATATAGTACAGTCATAAAATAGAATACTATTTTGCCTTTTAAAGAAATGCGTAGAAAAAAAATGGAAGGGTGTCTAAGATATACTGTTAAGTGGAAAAAGAAAAGCAAATTGCACAACATTACATATAATCCTTTTTGGGCAAACCTTGCTGAAAATCGATAATCAATTTGTCCAACCTGAGCTGAATCTCTTTAAATTTATGGAAACTAGAAGACTAAGTTTATGTTGAAAGAAAACCAATGAATGAACCAATCAATCCTTGGCACCTCTCCACCACCTGGGCCCCATGATGCCAAGCCTGTCTTCCCTCTTCCCTCCCAGCCTCCTGCTGTGAGTCTCCTGAGGTCCCCTTGACAAGCTCCAGGAATGTAGTTATGTCTGTGACAGTTGGAGCCTCCCTTGGGCTCCACCGTCAGCACCCTCATTTCCTTGGGGGAGAGGGAGAGGAGTTCCCCTGATTTGTGAGAGATGGGGGCACTGGCCTGGAGCAGAATTGTTTCAAGGCATGAGTTTCCTTCCATGCCAGGGTCCCCTATGGGTAATGAGGAGATGCCACAAGCAATTTATCATGCCAACACCCAGCTTGTACCTTCTGTCCTTCCCGAATCCACTAGCAGTGGGCAGCTTTCAGTAACAGAGGCCATCGGGTTAAAGTTGTCCTTGACCTCAAGTCTGCAGAGTTGAGAGCTCTGTCAGGAAACCAGGTCGGGGCAAGGGAAGAGGGTATAGATTAAGGAATTTTGAGAGCCCCTATAGAAGGTCTGAGGACAGGGCTATAGAACCATCTACCTGTGGTCCGGCGCCCCCAAAGCACAGAGCTGGGCTGAGGATGCATCTCAGGGCGGGTAGCAGGGAGGCAATCATGGCTGCCGTAGGCTGCTGTTCAGTCACCGTTCAGAGCTAAGTTACACACCGTCAGAGCATGCTCATCCTGCTGCCCTCATCCTATCTCCCGTGCTGTGAATATGCCGTCCTGCCTGCGTTTCTTTACTACTTGCTGAAAATAAAAATGTGTCTGTGTGAGGGTGGGATGGGACTGAGAGCTGGGGAGAGAGCTCTTTGGGACTTGAAAACATTCTGTGTCCCTGGACCTGTGTGTTTCTCACGCCTAACATCACCCCTCCAATCCGTCTTGAATAAATATCTTGCAGCCTCCTACTTGCCTGGGCGTCTGAAGGACAACACACACAACATTATTTCTCTCCGCTGACTGACAATGGAGTTCAGTGTTCCCTGCAGCTTGCACTTGGCTGCAGCAGTGAACGCAAGGTGTTTCAAGGCGCAGCCGTCACAATTCGTGCAACATGAGGACCGGGGCGGAGGCCCCGTGCCAGAGAGGGGCCTCCCCTGGACCGTTTCCCCAAGAATGGAGCTCTGTCCTTGTGAAGGAGGAGCCGAGCTGGCAGGAGAGAAAGGTGGATAGTAAATATCCACCAGAAGGCCCTGAAGCAGGGCAGATGTTGGGCAAAAGCCAGCTGATTAAAAAAGAGGCCTTTAACTTCATTTTGTGTGTGTGTGTGTGTGTGTGTGTGTGTGTGTGTTTGTGTGTGTTTGAATGAAGAAAAGAAAAAGGTTGGGAACAAACTTTTACTTGTGCCTTTCCGGATTAAATCCTCGGATGGTCTGCTTAGATCAATTTAGCATCTTCCAACCCCAGACCTCTTGGTCCCCCTGGTTTAGGGCGGATTTTACCTTTGTTTTAGAGGTTGGGGCATGGTGGCATTGAATCAGGAAATTAATTTCCCAGGGGATACCAGTGGTGGGGCCAAGGAGAGAACCCTAAGGGGGAGCCTGTTGGAGCGGGTGCCATGTTGTTCCAGGACCCAACACACACATTCATGGCGGTGTCCTCAGACCAGGAGTGCTTTCCCGCCAGATGTTCATTTCGCTCCCAGAATGTACCTGAAGCCTTGTAAATCCCTCCTGCTTCAGGATACTTGGGGAGCAACACTGCTCTTTGCTACCCTTGCCAAATTGCAAGGGTGACAAGAGGGAAGGCAGCCAGGAGTAATAGGGTGTTCTGGTTCGTGTGTGTGTGTGCGCGCGCGCGCGCGCCTTTGCAGCCACTCAATAACGGGATGAATGACCAGGATAGTCGCCCCTCACCACACATTGTTGGGGGAACATGAGCGGAAGGGCAGGAAGCCTGAGGGGATGGTAGCCTTGGATGCCTCAGAGAAGAGGGCGTTCTAGCAGACTAACAGGCAAGTCACAGAGATCCTCAGAAGGGTGCCCCGAAGCCGGGGGGGCGGGGGGGGGGGGCGCAGTCCAGGCTT
>NW_027551569.1:8624052-8649918 GCF_008692635.1 Crocuta crocuta
CTTGAGTCCGCTGACTCGGGCAGGGGCAGGCAGGCCCGCTTTGCCCACCTAGGGTGCTGTCCCTGCCATGCTGAACTGCCAGAACTCTCCAGATGGGAGCAGGCTGCGGCCAACTTCCCCAGCTTTTGCAAATCCTGCATCTTAATTAGTTCCCTACTGCTTCTGTACATGGCCCACATTTTAATAGTCTCCAGGCTTCTTCCACCATTTGCTCTCTGATGTTCGGTGTGATTTCTCTTCTCCTCAAGACAGTCCCCCTGACTCCTCCGGCACCCTCCCGGTCTGGGAACAACTTAAGGGACGCCGATGTGCCAAGCGTGTAGCCGGAGATTGATGAGGCCGTCAGCTGGCTCCCTCTGCCCTCGCCCTCCCTCTCTCCCGGGTGCTCCTCCCAGGGATGAGCCCGGCGGGGGGTGGGTGAGATGGGAGGCGAAGGAAGGGACCCGTGGAGCCCCCAGCCAGGTGTGAGCCAGTGGACACCGTGACCTTCTCCCGGCCCACAGAGGAGTCTGGCTGTGTCCTTCCAAAGGGGAAGGACGCTCCGGCTCCCACCCACATCTGTCAGTGCTTATCTGGCTCTGTGTGGGGGGCTGCCTGAGCTTGGTACAGCTGGGAGAATGGATGCCTTCAAGTGCATCAGGGGGAAATGACCAGTCATTTATCTCCTTCCTGCGGTGTCAGAGCCTGCAGCCATCCATCCTGGAGGCTTGTAACAGCAGCTTCTTCAGCTGGCGTTGGCCTCAGGAGCCAGAGAACCGGAGAGAGGTGGGCGGCGAGAGAGATGGGCGGGCCGCCGCCGCCCCCGCTTCATGCTGTGACTGTCCGCACTCCTGTTGTCTTCCTGGCCGTCTGGGGGACCGAGCCTGGGCTGTGTCAGAACTGCTTGCATTCCACACGGCTAGGTCTGGCAGCCAACACGGTGGCACCTGGGAGTGAGTTGGGCGGCATGTACAGCTGCTATAAACTTCCCATAGTCACATTGGCCATCCCGCCCCGCAGAGCTGTGTTCAGAGCATGGGTCATGGGACCGAGGAGCCGCTCTGGGACACATTGCCCGTTCACTGTTGTCTCTCCCCGCGAGAAGGTACACGCTCTGAGGGCAGGGACCCACCTGTTTCTTCATCTGCATTCCCAGTGCCCAGCACTCGGCTTGGCACATAGCAGGTGGATGGGAAATTTATTCAAGGGATAGAAGAAAGAAAGGTGCCCAGTGTTTGATCTCAATCTTGGAGAACATGGTTTGTCTCGGAATATCCATTAAAAAAAATTTTTTTTTACATTTATTCACTTTTGAAAGAGACAGAGTACAAGCAGAGGGAGGGGCAGAGAGAGAGGGAGACACAGAATCTGAAGCAGGCTCCAGGCTCTGAGCTGTCAGCATAGAGCCCGACATGGGGCTTGAACCCACGAACGGTGAGATCATGACCTGAGCTGAAGTCGGTCACTTAACAGACTGAGCCACCCAGGCGACCCTCGGCATCCTCATTTCACAGATGAGGGACACTGAACAGACAGAAGCCTGTAACAGCTGACCTGGGCTTCCCATCCAGTTCCCAGCCTGGCCTGTGGGGCTGTCCCCAGTTTTGCCATCTTGCCTCTCTTTGATTTTAGGTCGTAGGGGCCTTTGCTCTACAGCTGGGCTCTGCGGGAGAAAAGACACTGAACGGAGATCCCAAGACCTGGGTTCTAGTCCAGACCCCTCTACCTACTGGTTGCGTGATTTGGGGCAGTTACCTAATGACTCTGGCCACGGTTCTTCGTCTGTGAAATGCAGACCATGGTGGCTGTTCAGCTCCCTTCACAGCACTGTCCTGAGAGTCACGAGAGAGGGTGGACCTGGAGGGTTTCTGCTGCGACGCCATCTCCGCGCTGCACCGCTGGGTGGGCCGAGGGCCTGGGTTCCAGGCCTGGGTTCTCAGCTGACGCTGTGTCTGTCTCTGGTCCGTTGCAGGAGTCACTGTCCAGCTCAAAGTGTGTGTACTGTCTGGCCTGGAATGGGACTGCATTCTGCCTTTGAGTCTTTTAAAAAACCCCGAGTCTGGTATCCTCTACGCTGAGGTACCCACAGCTTGTAGAAGTCACCCCATATGTCCCAGAACCCTGGCATCCATTGCCCAGGGCACAGAGGTCCACTTGGAAGGCTTCCTCCCTGCTTTTATGGACACCTGTTGTCCCATGGTGTGCTAGGCCAGGCCTGGCTGGCTGCCTCTTTTCTCCTGCTCGTGGCCTAGGCTGGTCCACCTTCTTCTGGAAGGCCATTTCCTCTGTGATTCGCTCTACTGTGGCCCCATACGTTTGCCACTCAGCACTGGCCACCTAGCCTCTGCACCTGCCCCCTATCCCGATTCACTGTGTGGGGATGCTCCCAAAAGGTCCTGCCCCCTGGATGTATCCAGAGCCAGGATGTATGTGCCATGAAGACAGGGCTCATCTGTGCCACTCACAGCCTTCTAAGCACCAGGCTCATTGGTGAGGACCCATGCATGTTGCAGCAACTCCAACTGGTCTCCCCACTCTGTCTTTCCTCCTTCAGCTATTTCCAGTGACCCTCTCAAAATACAGGCACCATCCTGTCAATCTTCACTCAAAACTTCCAATGGCTTCCAGTCGCACTCAGAGTGGAAGCCAGCCTCCTCTCAGTGGCCCTCAAGGCCCCTGTAACTCTGACTGGTCTCCTACTCTGCCCCCTGGATCACCATCCTCCAGGCAGATAGGCCCTGGCCTCAGGGCCATTGCACTGATGGCTCCTGTGCCTGGCACATGCTTTCTTAGGTATCAGTGTGCCCCCTGCCCCCTCCTCAGGTTTGTGTTTCGTTGGCCACATTTCAGGGTGTCATTGCCCTTCTACTTCCTCGGATACTCCAGCGTCCCCTCCTCTACTCTGTTTCTCTCCAAAGCACTGATCACAGGGGCACCTGGGTGGCTCAGTCGGTTAAATGTCTGACTTCAGCTCCGGTCCTGATCTCACAGTTCGTGGGTTCGAGCCCCGCATCAAGCTCTGTGCAGACAGCTCAGAGCCTGGAGCCTGTTTCAGATTCTGTATCTGCCTCTCCCCTGCTCCCACTCTGTCTCTGTCTCCCTCTCAAAAATAAAGAAAAAAAAACAAAGCACTGATCACCATCTGTTGTGCTGTAGGCCTCACTCATTTATTTTAGGTGTTGCTCCCCCCCCCCACTAGAATATAATTTCTATGAGGGCAGGACTTTCCCTCTCTTGTTCACAGCTGTGCCCTCAGCACTTAGAATAGAATTTGGTACACAGTAAGCGTTCGGGAATTTTGTGTCCAACGAATGAATCGGGCAGGGTGTTTTCCATGCGATCCTGCTGTGATTTCCAGATCAGGAGGACTGTGCCCGCCCTCTGAAGCGAGGCTGGCCTCTCGCCTTCGAGCTTGGTCTCGCCCTCAGCCTCCTGTGTCCTCAGCACTGCTCTGGACTCGGCCTCTTTGCCTCTTCCTCTCTGGGCCCATGCCCCGGCTCGGGGAGACGCTGCCATGCTGCTTCCAATGGTCTGAGAGCGTCAGAGAGTGAGGGGTTCACCGGCGGGTGCCACCACCTTGGAGGTGGAAGGAAGGCGCTCACGTTGGTCGAGTGTCATGCCCCTTGTGTAGACACTCTGTGTCCTTTGTCTCCTTTGGCCCCCAGCAACCCCGGGAAGTGGGCTTTGACCCCCTAGTTTTACAGATAAGGAGATCAAAGCCCAGTGTGTGGTTTAGGGTCCTAGAGCTGAGCTGTCACTCCAGAGCGGCCTCTTGCATTGTGTGGTTGACTGTATTCCTTTGAACTGTCCCAGCAGCGCTCCATGTGCCTGCCACCACCCTTCCCGCCCCCACCACCCTGCTCGGCTGCAGTGACTGGGTCTGCCAGCCAGCCCAGTGGTGACCTCGTGTTGGCACTGTGGATGTTCTTCTGTGTCTCGGGGGTGGGGAAATGCTCATTGGGGGTGCTCACCCTTGCGTGGTGTGGATGAGGGCCCATCCTTGCCTGTTGGTTTGGGGGTGAGTAGGTAGGCTCAGCAGAGAGTGGAGACAGAGGCCATATGGGGAGATAATCAGCCCTCCTGTCATATGGACATCCTGGGATTCTAAAACAGGTGGCAGCGAGGCCTGCAGGGTGCAGCCTGGGTGATGGGTCCTCAACGTGAACCTCATCTATTTTGAGCTTTATGAATCACAAAACAGGGAGTCAAATGCAGCCAAGAAAATGGCACCCCTGAGGAACGAGCAGATGGATTCCCGGGCCTGCCACCATCTCGGGGAAATCAGGGCTTCAGTGAGGCCCCCACCCCAGTCTCTTCCCCTGTGCGGTGAGAGATAACTATATGCATCCCCCATTCTTTCTCCCTAGGAGTCAGAGGTTCTGATGGGGATGAATGAGATAATGATTCTTAAGCTCCTTGCTTCTTGGTGTAAGTTGATGTATAAAGCCAAGGAAATATGATGAGCTTAACTCCTTAAAATAATAAGCACTCAGAAGAGAAAACTGTACATTTGTAATTTTAAAGAAAAACTAGAGGCAGGTAAAAAAAAAATCTGAGCACTCCTGATGTCACCGAATTGTCTGCCATTGTCTATAGGGGCTTCTCCCTCCCTTTTGCACCATTACTCTGTCTCCAGGCCCCAGCGTCAGAGAGAGCCCGTGATGGATGGACGGATGGATGTGCCTTGTCGGGGTGTTTCACCACTATTTCCCTTGGGGCAGTCTGTCTGTTGGCAGAGCACAGCCTCCCGGAAGATGGTATCTCTTGCAAACTCGACAGCTAACAGACAGCTCCTCTCTTTGTGTATTTCCCCAAAGAAGAACTGTCTTAATCTGTTTTTTTATATGGCATATTTTATTATAATCCATATATGACTTGCAGGTTCCCAATCCTCTGCCCTGAGCCAAAAAACGCATGAGGAGTCAGAGACTCCGTGAGCCTGTGACATCCAGGCGTTTGCATTTTTAAATGGCCTGGGATTTAATTACTCACTGTGCTCCCATGTTGCACTTTCGGGTTCATCTCGTCCGCATCCTGTTAATGAGCTCAGTGGCTCCAACAACCCAGTGGAAGCTTTGCTTTCAGTATGTTGGGTGGCAGGCTTGGGGCACCTGTGTCAAAGCCTGTGGCTTTGATTTCCACCCGAGAGGATGGCTGCCCTGTCCACAGCCCTGGATAGAAGCCACTTCCTGGCAATTTTTTTTTTTTTGCGTTTTTATTTGTTCATTTCTTTCTTTTCTTTTTTTTTTTTTTTAAAGACTTCCTATGCTTCAATCCTTGTTTGTCTAAGAGGTTTTTTTCTTATTTGGAAACCGATTTGCTTCGGTTTGCACAGAAGCTGTCTCTGGTGTGATGGATCGTGCTGGAAGTCACCCAAGGAGTATCTCTGTTCCCAATTAGAAGTGGAGGTAGCGCTGCTTACGGGGGCCCAGGGAGGCGGCTGGCTTGGGTGACAGCTGCTGCCGCTCTGGAGAGAGTAACGATCCGTGGGTTTATATCCTTGTGTATAAAATCAGGCTAATTTAAAGATGAATTATGTGTGGGTTTTGGACCATTTTCTTTAAGTGGTAAATGTTTGATGGCTCTTGTCAGGTTTACGTGATCCCCAAATTTGCACGAGGGTCAAAACGAGTACACTTACAAAGAATTACTAAATCCTATCTCTAGATGGAATGTATTAGAGTAAGAGAATCAATGAAATCCCTAAGGGCTCAATGGAGAGCATGTCTAGGACGTGTGTTGTGCAAGAGCTTGGACCTGTTACCTTGTTTTCCCTTTACTCTGGGACCTCCTGTGGTCGGGAGCCAGAGAATGTACCCTCTGCTGGTCTGTTGGGAGGGCACCGGTTGGTCTTGTCATTCTGACCTTGTAAGCCTTACCCAGAGTGCTTTGAAGGCAGGATTTGCCAGTGGTCAGCTAGAACGCTGGCCTGGAATAGTGCTCAGCTGGGTATGAAGAAGGCACCGTTAAGAACCATACTTAACATCTTACTATTTTTTTTTTTTTTTGGAAACAAAATCATAGCACATGTTCCTTTTAATACTAGAAACCTGCACTAATATGGTAGCCACTAGCCACACGTGGCTACAAAACACTTGAAATATGGCTGATATGAACTGAGATGTGCTGTATCACATTAACACCAGACTCTGAAAACTCAACGCAAATCAAAGAATGCAAAAGATTGAATTAATTTTTTGTCTATCACACATAGAAATGATAATGTTTTGGATATAGGGGGTTAGAGAAAATATATTGAAATTAGTTGCACCTGTTGCTCTTTACTTTCTAAAACGTGGCTGCTGGAAAGCTTAAAATTATGTAAGTAGCTTGCATTGTGTTTCTATTGGACAGTGTTTCTGTATCATTAAAATCAGGATTATTCTAACTTTGATAATAGTAACTTGGAACATTAAAATTTTCTTTAACATTTATTTATTTTTGAGAGACAGAGAGAGACAGAGCATGAGTGGGGGAGGGGCAGAGAGCGAGGGAGACACAGAATCTGAAGCAGGCTCCATCCAGGCTCTGAGCTGTCCGCACAGAGCCCAATGCGGGGCTTGAAGTCANCCAGGAGCCCCCCAGATCCTTTACATACATGATCTAAGTTTGAATGATAAGTTTTGAATAGAAAAACCAAATTCAAAACAAAAATTGATAAGCCTCATATTCTACTCTGTTTCCACTCGGGTTTTGTGGCTCTTTCAGAGTTTCTTTAGGCAGTGTATTTCATTGTTTAATTTTCACATCAACACTATGAAGTGTTGTGATCATCCTTATTTAACACGTAAGGAAACAGAGACTCAGAGGTTCTGAGTAACTAGCCTGTGGTCCCTCAGCTAATACAAAGCAGGGCAGGACCATGACTCCAGTGCTGTCTGGAAGCAGAACTTCTATGAGCCAATCAAATATTTGGTAATTAGGCAAGGATAATGCCACTAAGTTTCTCTGTGACCCTGGGAAGGGCTCCTTATATTTCTGTGCTACGCTTTCCTCCCCAGGGATTGGCCACTAGAGGCTGTTGGAAGTCCCTTCTGGCTCTTTGCATTTAGGGAGCCCATTTCACTGTTCCCAAGTTGGTTCTCTTTTCTCTCTTGGTTCTTCTACTGTGCCCATCTGGTAAATGACCAGGGGACCAAGAGAGTAGACTGAATTATGGAAAAATGGGATGGAGGAATATTTAGCAGGGGAAGAGGAAGAGGAGAGGACGTTCACAATGGATGGAAAGTTCCGGGTGGGCTCAATACTGCTGCAGAAGGGGTGAATCCCTCTTGGGAAGGTTCATACAGAGCAGAGCCCAGAGCCATGACACACACCTGCCTGCCCTCAGCTTCAGCAACAATCTGCCTTTTATTTTGAAATATGAAAACTGTGGAGAGAGTTTAGAGATGTAGTGGAAATGCACAAAGGTTTGGAAAAGGACTTTTTCAGGAGGAACCAAAGAGAGACAAGGTGATGTCTGTACAAGCTAGAGATATGTGAATCGATTCTGTAGGTAGATTGGGGTCAAGGCTGGGCTTTGCCCTGTGATGACCATGTGACACTAAACAAGTTCTATACCTTCTGAAGCTGCAGCGTCCTCGTCTGTGAAATGGGATAGTAATTGTGCTCACCTCTTGGGTGGTGGTGGGGGTTAAACAATACCTAGCAATAACAGCAGCCACATTTTGAATGTTTACTATGTGCAGAGCACTCTACACGTATACAAACATATCACCATCCATTGGGGCTTGGCACAGGGGCTGTGTGGCTTTCTGTGAAGTTACTTAACTTCTCTGAGCCTTAGGTTACTTGTGTATAAAATGAGATGATTAAAGCAGATGATCTATAAGGCTTTTTTTCAGCTCTAAAATGCTGTGCAATTCTGGAAATAGGATTTATTCAGTGTTGAGGCTAAGGGGGATACTAAAATATGAACTTCAAATATATATATGATTATGATAATTCGAAGGATGGTGACCCACTGTTCTCTTTTCACCAAGGACAGAACATGAGGCAACATGCTTTCGTTTTGTATTAGATGTTTAGAAGCCTTTTTTTTGGACTTGGGAGAAAGAGTAGGCTCTGGAGTTAAACTCTCTGAGCTCATTAAAGCAGACAGTGGACTGTTTCTCTGACATTCAACTTCAACAAAACTTCATCACATAGGCCTACCCTGACCCCCTGATCGAAAGTAAACCCCCCACTGTATTCTTCCTTCACATTTCCCTCTGCTGTTCCCCCCCATTGCACTTATGATGATTTGTAATTGCATATTTATTTTGCATGCCGTGTTTAGTGTCTGTCTCCTTAGATTGTAAGCCACCCAAAGGCCAGTATTGTCTGTATTTGGTATGCCTCCCGTGTGCCTAGTGATAGCACCATGGTTCTTTGTAAATATTTGTTGAATGAATAGGTATATGAATGGGTTTTGGAGGGGGTTGATTTGGTGGTAGTACTTCTTGATGGAGGTGGACCCTTTGCCTGCCTTTTTTGGTGAGAAAAATCCCAGAGATCTTGTCTCTCAAGGATCTTTAGATGCTGTTTCTCCATCCCACCCTCTTCCTCTGGGGGCTGGTCACATGTAGGTGGGGGTTTCTTCAGTTTTAATGGGATACTCCAGTGCTTCTTTCTTGTGGGCTGGTCAGCCTGCATCTGGCTCTGAGGAGATGGAAGGGTTGGGTAGAGTTCCATTTGAGTCAGAATGAAGCCCAGCAGAGGAGGGCTTGATTGTGCTGTTATTTCCATTTTCTCCCCCAGATCCACTCTTCATCCTGGGGCACTGACCTTTAGTCTCCTTTATCCTGGGAAACTGACCTTGGTGTGCTGCCTCAGCGAGGCTCCCTTGCCCTCTGGCGTCTAGTTGAGGTTTCCCAATGGGAGGGCAGAGGAGGAAGACAGGGATGGAAAGAGAGAAGTTGGACTACATGTCCCTTTAACTTAGTTCTCTCGCGCGTGAGCTCACTGAGACTGCAAGTCACAGATCTCTCCAGATTCTTGCAAACGCTCTCCCCCTGTCCCTCCAGGAATAGCAGTGGTAACGGCTCTGCACTTGGTAACTCCCCTGGGATGCTTCATCTTTCCATGTTGTTCCCTTGCTCCTGCCCACACCTCTGTAATAGTTCCTACACTAAACTCTCAATCCCCCCCACCCCCTACAGGATGTTCATTCCCCCTGATTGTTTTCTCGGGCACCAACCCCTCATATTCCTGTATTCATCATACCTGATAACAGGTTAGGAGCCAAACCTCTAATTGCCATGGGGATAGAGGTACGGAGTTAGAGGAGATTGGATGAATGTTTTGTAGCAAATCGAAATAGGATCACCTATACCTGAGGTTTCTGTTTTTAATTTAGCAAAACCCAAACCAAAAAATCTTTCTTTGGATGAAGAGTTTGGGGGACATCTTGAGAAAGGAATTGAGCTTCTTTCTCTTGGTCTCTTCCACACAGAGGGCTGATGCTGACCGCCACTGCTCAGCTGGCCCCATGACTTCAAGCCCTAGGTAGCCGATCAAACTGTGGCATCTCACAAAAAGTACCCTGGTATGCAGGCATGGCAGTCCCCAGCCATTATTCTGGATCTGTTAGGTATCTCTGCTCCCTCTTCTCTTCCCTTGGTTTTAGTGGTCTTTGTATCCCTTGAGGAGAACAGCCTCTCTGAGGTTGAAACAGCTTCTTTTTTAAAATTAAAATATTTTAAAATTTTATTTTAGAGAGAGAGAGCACATGTGGGGGAGAGAAGCAGAGGGAGAGAGAGAGTGTATGAGAGAGAGAGAGGGAGAATCTTAAGCTGGCTCTACGCTCAGTCAGTGTGGAGCCTGACCCGTGGCTCAGTCCCACAGCCCTAGGATCATGACCTGAGCCGAAATCAAGAGCCAGATGCTCAACTGACTGAGCCACCCAGGTGCCCCGGAGTCGCTTCTCATGGTGCAAGCTGGAGCTGGGCAGGCAGCGTGGCTGAGGGGAGGTGGTGGAGTTGCCAGAGAGGACTTGGGCAGAGGGAGAGAATAATAAGACTTGAGGCTAACGTTGGTGTAGCGTTGCTGTAGAGTTTTCAAAGCGTGTTAAGGTGAAGGAACATATTTATGCCCCACACAATGGCCCTGTGGGTACTGGGCATTGTTACCCTCACTCTGTGGATGCACCTTGCCCGGAGGCACTGTCCATCTGGTGCCGTTTCTGCGCTGCCTCTGCCGTCTTTGAGGGTATCAGCAAAGGTTGGGGTCTGTCTCTGGACTGTGAACAGGAGATGGAAGAGCCGGACCCAACTCTTTCTGTTCCACCCAGAGGAGAGAGCGCAGGCCATCTCCAGCCCTACCGAGAGCTTCTGGTTCCTGCGTGCCCTCAGGGCCACCCGCTGTCCCTCCCATCCCTCCTGCTTCTAACAGGCTGACCCTGCTTTTCTGTCCTTACATTTCAGAAGTGGAGCTGCCCCTCAAAAAGGATGGCTTCACCTCAGAAAGTACCACATTGGAGGCCTTGCTCCGCGGTGAGGGTGTTGAGAAGAAGGTGGATGCCAGAGAGGAGGAAAGCGTCCAGGAGATACAGGTATTTCTGTGCCCGCTCTGGGGGGGTGGGGGTGGGGTGTCCAGAGCGTCACCATTGTGGTTCCAGGACTCCAGCAACGGCGGGGGGTCCTCCTCCCAAACTGCCCCGTGGCATTGCTCCTGGAAGACTAGCAAATTCTTTTCTAATTTAACCTGTCTCCACCCTCCCCCTCCTTGAAGAAGTCATTATTCCTCTCCCTCCGTGTCCCAATGTATTCATTCAAAGTACGGTTTTTGCTTGTTGTGTGCCAGGCACCATGCTGGGTCCCAGGGAACATGATGGTGAACCAGAGAGAGGGAGTCCTCACCCCTGAGGAGCGAACAGTCCATAGTTCAGTCTTAAAAGGAGGTCGTCTACACCGGCTTGTCTTGAGTGAGCCCCTGCCCCCCGGCGCCACTTCCTCACACCCTGTCCTCAGCCCTAGTCCACAGTGCCACCCTCTCCTCCTTCAAGGCCAGTCTAGGAGTCACCATTCAGGCAGGGCTGGTGGATCCTGTCCCTGTTTGTTTAGCACCCTCTGTTCCCAGCACTACTGGGGCTCTTCCTACTCAAGATTATAACGGTGCACTCTGACCGTTTCTCATTTATCTGGCTTAAATCTCTGGTGTTGAATACAATGGTTGGCACAGAATATTGTAGTCATAGTAATTAATATAAATATTGAACAATAGTATTAATAATTAAATATAATTCAGTTATTAAAATCAAATTACATTTGTATTAAATGTATATTTTATCATACTTTCTATTTTATGTGACACATATTATATCATGTTACATATTTATTAATTGTATATCTAATTTAATATTTAAGATTTGCATATTAATTTATTGAAGTTATAATTCAAGCTGTAACAGTTAAAGTTTGGGTTTGCTTCATAAGTACCACCAAGTCAGGGCATTCCACTGAGTTGGGGACTGTGCTATTGTATTCACCGTTGTCCCCTTGGGGCCTTGCACGCGCCCAGCAGTCGAGTCTCAAAACAGATGTAGAACGAAGCAGTGAATTGGCCTCCTTCTCTGCCACCCTGTGTTCAGATGAATGGTCAAGTCTTTTCCATGTTACAACATGGCTTCTATTGGCTGCCTCCTCTCCTCCTGAGAGTTACAGCCCTAGTAAACACCCTTAATAGCTGTTACCTCCATGTGTCTAATGCCCCTTGGACTCATCTGTCACACCCAACAGCCAGTTCATTGGGAATCCTGTGAGCTGTGCCCACAACCCAAATCGAGAGCACAGACTCTTGTTACCAGGTCCCTGGTCCTGGCTGCTGTCATCTCTGGTCTGAAGGGCTCCAACTGCTTTCTATTAAAAAAATTTCTTTTAATGTTTATTTATTTTTGAGAGAGAGACAAAGGGCGAGCAGGGGAGGGGAAGAGAGAGAGAGACACAGAATCCGAAGCAGGTTCCAGGCTCTGAGGTGTTGGCACAGAGCCCGATGTGGCGCTCAAACTCAGGAACTGTGCGATCATGACCTGAGCCCAAGTTGGACGCTCAACCGACTGAGCTGCTCAGGGTCCCCTGCAATTGCTTTCTAAGAGGAGCCCTTGCTAGTGACTGACAGGGAGCCCTTCAGTACCTAATTTGATCCTGTTATTCCTGGGCCCCCAAACTTGCACAGGCTCCTGTTGTCCCAGAATAAAAAGTCAAGGCCCTCTTACCTCTCCAGCTCGGTTGCTTTGCCTTTCCCTTGCTCACTCTGCTGCAGGCACACTGATGTCTTTTTGCTCCTTCTAGAACACACCAGGCACTCTCTTGCCTTGCGGTTTTGCTCCGCCTACTTCCTCTGTCTGCAGAGTCCTCTCCCCAAACATCAGCTGGACCCTCCCCCTCCCCTTCTGCACTTTGTGCTCCTGTCTCTTCTCTATGAAATTTACCCTGATCACTGTGGGCACAACCACATCCAGTGCCCTCCTTGCCCCCCAGTGCTCCCGATTCCCTTACCCTGCTTTCTTTTGCTTTTTCTTTTTTCTTCCCATAGCTTTAATCACGATCTAACATACTTTGTAATTTGCTGGTTTGTTATGTGAATGCTTATTTTCTGTTTTCTTCTAATAGAATGTAAACTCAGGGGTGGGATTCTTTGTCTCATTCACTAATATATCTGAAGCATCCAAACAGTGATGAGCACTTAGTAGGTACACAACAAATATCTCTTAAATGGATGTGCAAGTGAACAGATTCCTGGGAGTCACCCCGTCCCCAGTTCTTCCTCTCTCCAACATGTCCTGCTTTGCTAGCTGATCTTTCATCCCGCAAGAAAGCCGGCTTGTGCCAATCCCTTGATTAAAAAACTTAGCTGAAACACTTCCTACTAGGTCAATCCAAAATGGTGAGTGTGATCTTCTTGGGCCTCCTTCTCTGCTCCTAACTTGGTTTTCAGGCTTATTTTCCCCTCAGTCCTGTGCTCCCCTGTTCTTCAGTCTTCTTCCCTTTGTGCCTGTGGTCATGCTGTGTCCTTTACTTGGTGGATTTTTTCTTCTACTCTATGTGTACAAATCCCAGCCTTCAGTTAGCCTCAGCCCTAATACCACCTTCCCCAGGAAGTCTTTCTTGATCGCCCCACAGCCAGAAGGATCTCTTCTTGTCACTGCCTAGTTCTTTCTTCTTTGTTTTTTTCCATCTTTATGTATTCCCCTTTCCCCCAGGTTTTGGACTTTCAGGTCTTTGAGGTTAAGGTCTGTCACATCTGTATTGTGCAGTTTGCATAATTTCACAGAATCAGTGGATGGGACAGAGCCATTGCCCTGAAACCCTGAAGCCCTAATGATAGATAGTCTTTTACCCTTTCAAGCTGGTTCGAGTCCTTCTCAGACAGCCTTGGGCCAGTATGTGGGTCATCACTTTGGAATCCTCATCATCACTCACATCCCCTACGTAAATGGAGTGTCTGATAAGTGCAGAGATGGGCTCCCATCTACTGTGCTAGAAACTGAAACCAGGACCATGAGCCCAATGAGTTTACATGTTCTTATTGGCTTTGGTTAGTAAAATAAAGTACATATGTAGCACATGAACTATATTTGCTCCATTTTTTAAAATTAATTCATTCAACCAAGCTGTATTGAGTGCTTCCTCTAAGCAGGCACTGTGCTAGGATCTACGGAGACAGAGAAGCCAAGAGACTGGTTTCATCTGTTCACATTTACATTCTAGTATGATCTATAGACAGAAAACAAGTAAACAAAAGAAATAATTGCATTTCAGGATAAATGACCATGAAAAGATCAGAGTCTGAAGACTCAGTATAAGAGGAGGGACAGATTCTAGGTAGTGTCCTATGGAAGGTAAAGGATTTAACCTCAGCCCTAAGGGATGGGAAGGGGCAAGTGAAGTGAGGATGTGGGAGGAGCTTTCTGGGTAGAGGAACAGTGTGCATGAAGGCCTCAAGATAGGTCTGAGCTGGTGGTTTTGAAAGAACAGATGGAAGATGCAGAACTCATGGAACTCAACAACAACAACAAAAACCCCACACAATTCAATTACAAAATGGTCAGAGGAGAGGCACCTGGATGGCTCAGTCGGTGAAGCATCCAACTTCGGCTCAGGTCATGATCTCGTGGTTTGTGAGTTCCAGCCCTGCAGTGGGCTCTGTGCTGACAGCTCAGAGCCTGGAGCCTGCTTTGGATTCTGTGTCTCCCTCTGTCTCTGTTCCTCCCCCACTCACCCTCTGTCTCTCTCTCTCTCTCTCTCTTAAAAATAAATAAAGATTTTTTAAAAATGGTCAGAGGACCTGAACAGACATTTTGCCAAAGAAGACATCCAGATGGCCAACAGGCCCACGAAAAGATGCTCAACAGCATTCGTCAACAAGGAAATGCAAATCAAACCACAAGGAGGTCACCTCACACCTGTCTGCATGGCTTTTATCAAAAGACAAAAAATAACAAGTGTTGGCAAGGATGTGGATAAAAGGAAACCCTCATACACTATTGGTGGGAATGTAAATTGGTGCAGCAACCATGGAAAATGTATAGACGTTCTTCAAAAAATTAAAAATAGAGTTATCATATGATCTGGCAATTCCTCTTCTGGGTATCTACCTAAAGAAAATGAAAACACCAGTTCAAATACATATATGCACCCCTGTGTTCACCGCAACATTACTTACAATAGCTAAGCTATGGAAACAATCTAAATGTCCATTGATGGATGAATGGATAAAGAAGATGTGGTATATATATATATATATATATATATATATATATATATGTATAAACACACATATACATGTGTGTATATACATACATACATACATGCATACACACAATGGAATACTATGCAGCCACGAAAAAAAAAATGAAATCTTACCACTTGCAACAACAAGGACAGACCTTGAGGATATTATGCTAAGCAAAATAAATCAGAGAAAGGCAAATACCACGTGATTTCCCTTACATATGGACTCTAAAAAAATAGAACAAACAAAACAAAACCCAGATTTATAGATACAGAGAACAGATTGGTGGTTGCCAGAGAGGAGGGGGGTTGGAAGGGTGTGAAGCAGATAAAGGGAATTAAGAAGTACAAACTTCCAGTTATAAAACAAGTCATGGGGATGTAATGTACAGCATGGGGAATGTAGTTAATAACATTGTATTAATTTTGTAGGGTGACAGATGGCAACTAGACTTACTGCGGTGACCGTTTTGCAGTGTACACAAATGTCAGATCACGATGTTGTTCACCTGAAACTAATGTAATATTGTATGTCAGTTATACCTCAATAAATAAAAAGAAAAAGAAAAAAGGGGGGAAAAACTTGACAGAAGGCTCATGTGGCTTGGAGGACTGCGCCAGGGCCTAGAATGGAGTAGGAGGGTCAGGCAGGGTCAGACCACTCTGGCTTCTCAGGATGTGAGGAGGCACATGATTTCATGGGAGTGAAAAAGGAAGCCATTTTAACCAGGGCAGCAAATTTGCGTTTCCTCAGGATCCCTCTGGCTGTTGCGTGGAAGGGATACTGGACATGGGGCCAGCGGGAGGAGGGTAATCAGTTAGGAGGCTTTGCAGCGTTCCAGGCCAGAGATAATGGAGTCTTTTAAAGACATTCCTTCTTCTTTTTTAAACACAACCACAAACCATTGTTATCATCACCGTAAAGACTGTTTAGAGTAACAGGGAGAAAAGTTATTTTAAAATGTGTTTATTTTCCAGATAATGTCCTTGGACAGGGAACACGAGTATGTTAGTGGGGGATCGGCCACATCTCAGTTGGATCCCTGCCCTTGACTCCTCTGCACAGGACGCCCCCTCTGCTTCCTGAGCCCTGAATGCGAGCTTTGTTTGTTAGAGACACTTGGCTCCTCCCTAGTTATGCAGAGAGGCTTCTGGGCATCGGGGCCACATTGCAGGAAATGCAAACACACTGGGGCAGCCGCTGTCACATCTGAAGCCTGGGGCACAGACTTGGGGTTCCCAAGACACAGGGACACCAACGGGAAGAGGGAGGGAGACGTCAGCTTACTTCTGGACACTGGGGCCAGGCGGCACTGCTGGAGACCAGCTCAGCCACCTTCAACCAGTTTTTTACCTTTCCAACACCGAGTCCATATTGCAGGTCATAAACACCTTCATAATAAAAAATGAGATTGGAGTCAGATTGTCCCAGATGCCAGAGACAATGGCCTTTAAATGTGAGGTACTCGGAACTCACCATGATTAAATGACTTCAAGACCTGGAAGCTGGCAGGGCAGCTGTTTGAACAGCAACAACAGTCATAACAACAACACCTCATATTTATGCCGCATCTTTTCACCAAAGCCTGCAGAGCATTTGACTTGTCATTGTCTTGCTTGACTTTCCCTTGTATTCCCACCGATGGTTCAGGGAGCCAAGGTGCAGAGAGCCTAGGAGGCTTGCTTGGGACCTGGGCCAGTGTTTCCCAGCCGTGGGCCAGAGATCGTGTTTAGCAGGCAGAGCTACTTGTCTGTTAGATGGCTGCGGTCAGCCCTGAGAACCCCCACGTGTCGTCAGCTGATGGCTTCCCCAGTAAGCCCAGTAGAGAAGCCGGAGAATTTACTAGACCTGTTTTGAGTTCTTTGTGAGGACTTATAATTAGCAGTGTCTGAACCCCTGTGGCTGGAAGAGAATTCCAACTAGAAGACAGTGGGAGCAGGTGCCTGGAAACTCACTCCTGGGCTTCCTGCTTGGAGGACAGGCCACACGCGTTGTCCAGGAGGCCACCTGAACAGGGATGGTGATACCACACGTCAGTGCAGTATGTGCTGCTCATAAGCCTTTTTACAGCTTGTGTGATTGTCACATCATCACAAGCGTGGGTGGATGCTGTTATTGTGTATAATATGGTGCCTGCCTTTTTTCTAGCTTCCTCTTATACCAGTCTCTTTCTGAGTCACAGCTCTAGTCACACTTGCCTCTTTCTGCAACGTGGACAAGCCATATCCCTCTCCCTCCCTCAGGGAGTTTGCTCATGATGTTCCCTCTGCCCAGAATACTTTTCCTCCCACCCTGCCCTCCATCTCCATTCCCCAAGCTAGTCTTTGCTCATCCTTTACATCTCAGTCCTCTTAGGTCACTTCCTCAGGTAAGCCTCTCCTGACCTGTCAGATTACAGAAACTTCCCTCTAACAGCCTCTTCTAGCAGCTTGCACCTGCTCATCACTGCGTTTATGGCAGTAGTAACTATATGGTTGTGGTTTTTCTTTAAACCTGTTTTCCCTTCACTATACTGTGGCATCCTTTTAGGACCAGGACGGACTGTAGTCATTTTTTGTGGCTTGTCTAGCATGTAGTACAGCCATGTAGTCAGCACTAGACAAATGTTTGTTGATTGAATGAATAAATGAATTCCTATTTTATAATTGGGGAAACTGAGGCAGGAAGAGATGATGACTCGCCTGAGGTTGCACAGTGAGTCCATAAAGCAGCTCCTAGGGCCCTGGACATGGAGTCCGGTGAGCTCCATATCCCTTCTCCTTATTCCACTTTCAGTCTGGGGAGCTGGGCCCTCTGCCACAATCTTTTTTTTCTCCCTGAAATCTAGAAGTACACACCTTACCTGTCCTCCCCACTCCCAAAGGGAGTGAAATGTTCAGGTCCCTGCAAGAAGGGTCTGTATAATATACCTCAGTCTTCAGGCATAGGGCTGAGAAATGAACAGAAAACTGTGAGCTGATGAACCTGATTCAGCTTTGGTCTTGGATTTGTTGTATGACCTTGGGCAATCAAAACTGTTTTTAGCCTCAGTTTATTCACCTATAAAATGGAAATTGGATTCTCTGCTGCTGTGTGAGTCACAGGGCTGTTGGAGAGTGATCATTAAATACATGATCTTTAAGCTTCATTACAAGTTATGTGTTGTAATAAAAACCAATTTTTCTTTAAAAAAAAACAATGGGTGATTAAGAACAACAAATTCATGTCAAATTCTGGTCAGATGAACAGGAAGTTACTTGTTTTCATCAAACAGGGCAGGGTTCCAGGATGGCAGAGAATGAATGAACATATTTTCATATTTAGGAACAAAAGGAAAATTACATTAAAAAAGTTAGGTTTTGAATAACATCTTGGGTCCACATAGAAAAGTGCCCCTATCGGAGTATTCTCTTTTTAGAAAATGTTTCTTGGGCAAAAAGAGTTGAAAAATGTCAGTGTTCTGGGAGGATTGGGCTGGAAGGGGCCCAAGGGCTTGAGAGAGTTGTTACCGCCAAGAGCTTAGACCCTGGGCAGCATCTCGGAGGCCCTGCTTCCCAAGCAATGGCAGAGTCTTGCTTTGTTAAAACATAAAAACAAAACAGAATCCCCTCCCCGACTCAAATCGCCCCCTGATGGCTTTCTCCTTTGCATTTTATTTCTCAACTCTTTTGTTTATTTTCTTGTCTTTTCAGAGGGTTCTGGAAAATGACGAAAATGTGGAAGAAGGAAATGAAGAAGAAGATTTAGAAGAGGATATTCCCAAGCGAAAGAATAGGACCAGAGGACGGGTAAGCTGGGGACGCCATGATGGAGGAAGAGATAAGGGAGGCTGAGGGCGGAAGAACAATTGGTCCCCAGACCCAAAGTCCCACTTCAAGCAGACAGAGCTCATATACATGGTCTCCCTTGATGAATACTCAGAGAGGAAAATTCCAGAAGAGTTCTGATCCCGGGTGATAGCATGTAAGAGTTTAGCCCTTACAGGAGGGAGAATAAGTGGGGGATGGTACCCTGAGGGACAGTGAAGGTCCTGGGAGGGGTGGGGTGGGGTAGGGAAGAGGATGAGGAAAATGTGACTGTTGGACCCATTACTTGGTCTTAAAAGAAGGCTGAGTTTTCCTGTCCCTGGGGCCACCCCAGAATGACAGGGTCAGGATACATGCTTTGGGATGTATCTCACTGCGGGGAGAATAGGATCTTGCTGGGAAAGCATGGGGACCACGAATGGTTTCCAAGTGGATGGGGCATGGGCTTTTGTTGTGGGCTTGGGTTGTGGCAAGAGGAGGCCAGAAGCCCGAGGAATGACAGATGGGAAATCCATGGTGGAAGGTATAAGCCTATGGTAGTGGTCCTGGAGGGGAAGGACCAAGCCTGAGTGGCACTCTCAGGCGTGCAGGTTGCTCCTGTAGAGTCCTTGTGTCCAAGCCCAAGAGGCTCTTGGTAGTCACACTCAGGGGTCTGCAAGGACATCTGAAAATAACCAGGTGGAGAGGGACCTCCAGGGGTAAGCTTGCTTTCCATCTAGAGAATTGGTCTTTGGTCTTCTGGCTCCTTCAGTCTCTGGGTAGAATCCTTACCCCTCCCATGGATAAGGGGCCAGTCCTGTGGGTTTGGGTCCCTTGATAATTATGGCAAGCCTCTCTGTTCCCATGCTTCTTGTACTTTATATGCATCAGAATCATCAGGAGAGCTTATTGCAATGCAGATTCCCAGGACCCACTCCCAAAAGTTCTGATTTAGGAGGTCTAGGGTAGGGCCTGGAGAGCTGTGTTATAAGCAAATTCCTGGGTGACTGTGCAAGCAGTACAGTTCTGCCCACATTGAGCTCAGATGCTCTGACTTGTTGACGAGGCTGGAATTTCTCAGGTTGGGCAGGGCAGCCCTGTCACGGTGCACACCTTCTATAGTTGCTGGCCAGCTTCAGTAATGATCTTGTTTTATTTGCTCTGTACTCCCACTTTTTATTGGTTTATATATTTACTTAATTTGGGGAGAATATCTGAAAGGAAGTCCTAGACATTGTGTCATTTAACCTGCACATACCTCAATGTGTATCTCTAACAAATAGCATTATTATACCCAGTACAAATAACAACTACTCTAATATCTACTCTCTAGTCCCTGATGATTTCCTCAAAAATGCCTTTTTACAGTTGGTTTGTTTGAAACTTAAGCCTCTTTTATTCTATAACATACCTCTTCCCTGCTTTACCCCACCACACACATACAGATTTTTTCCTTCTCCATGTCATTTATTTGTTGAAAAACTTGGGTGGTTCATCTTGTAGAATTTCCCACATTCTAGATTTGGTGGACGGGTGGTATTTAATGTATCCTCTTTATTTCCTGAACACGGGTGGTTTGATTAGAGACTTGATCAGATTCAGGGTATTTGTATATATGTGTAAATAGTTTTTTGGTGGGGCAAGAATCTTGGCTGTGCTTCTTACTGCATCATATCAGGAGGCACACGTTGTCCAGCTGTTCTGCTCTTGGGGAGAAAATGGATCAGTGGATTTGGGTGTTGTCCGCCTGATCTCTCCTTAGAAGGTTCCCCATCAAGTTTTCATCTGATTGCTTCAGCAGCCATGGGTAAACTTGCCTAGACCCATGACTTCATTGGGGGCTACAAAATAGTGAATATCTAATTCTTCATTGGAGGAGACTTTAGGATTTCTGGGTCTCTTGCCAACTCCAAGAGCCATTTGCTTCCAGGCCTGCTTCTATCCGTTCCCTCGCCCCAAACCAAAGTTTCTTGAGTAGACTGTGGAGACTGGTCTTCTTCACGTCTTCTCTACTCCCAAGCTAAATCTAGATGGTTGAACTCAAAAGTGCATGGATATGAGCTAGGTGTCTCCTCTGTAAGGACACAGCAGTGGCAGAAGCAGCAGCTGTGTACTCACCACATACTTTCTGGGCACTGGGCCATGTGATGAGGCTCTTTACACTAAGAAGTACACATAGAAGGTGACCACTACGTACTTTGTGTGGTGCTCACGATTTGTTCTGTTTCTTACAGGAGCCACTGGACACATGTGGCAACTGAGTGCTTAGAATACTGCCAGTTCTTGTTTTCACTTATGTGAAACAGGAGAAACTTAACAGAGGACCACGGGGAAGGGGAAGGGGAAAAAATAGATAAAGAGAGGGAGGGAGGCAATTAGAGACTCTTAAATATTGAGAACAAACTGAGGGTTGAGGGGGTTGGGGGAGGGGGAAAAGAGGTGATGGACATGAGGGAGGGCACTTGTTGGAATGAGCACTGGGTGTTATATGGAAACCAACTTGACAATAAACAAACAGAAAAAATTATTGCCAGTTCCAATTAAAATGTGCCATAATGTCCAATATGCACCAGATTTCGAAGACTTAGTAGAAAAGAATGCAAAGCATCTCATTAATATTTTTTGTATTTAAAAAAATTTTTTTTAATATTTTATTTATTTCTGAGAGAGAGACAGCGTGAGCAGGGGAGGGTCAGAGAGAGAGGGAGATACAGAATCTGAAACAGGCTCCAGGCTCTGCACTGGCAGTCAGCACAGAGCCCAAAGCGGGGCTTGAACCCACAAACTGTGAGATCATGACCTGAGCCGAAGTCGGACTCTTAATCGACTGAGCCACCCAGGCACCCCCAATAATTTTTGTAATAATAGGATAATAGTTTGGATATCGTGGATTAAGTAAAATATGTTATTAACAATAATTGTACCTGTTTCTCCTTCTCCTCTTTTTGAAAAACATGGTTACTAGAAAATTTGAAATGACGTGTGTGGCTCACATTATATTTCTATTGGCTAGCACTTCTTTCATTCCCATAAATTGGTATTATTACTTCCAGAGAGATTAAGTAGCTTCCCCAAGATCATCTAATCTAGTAAAGAAGAAGTCAGGGGGCGCCTGGGTGGCTTAGTCAGTTGAGTGTCCAATTCTTGATTTTGGCTCAGGTCATGATCACAGGGTTGTGGGATCAAGCCCTACACTGGGGTCCTCACTGAGCAAGGATCCTTGCCTGCTTGAGATTCTTTCTCTCTCTTTCTGTCTCTCTCTTCTTTCCCCCCGCTCCTCCTTCTAGTCCTTTCCCCTGCTTGTGCACACTCTCTCTAAGAGGAAAAAAAAGAAAATAAATTAAAAAAAAAAAAGTCAGGATCTAACACAGGACTGTGCTTTTGCCACCGAGTCATGCCTGGCACAGTGTCCATCACGTTGCCAAAGACCAGGATGTTGAATGAATGACTGAATGATGGAAAAGAAATAAAAGCTATATTTTAACTTTGTGGCAGTTGAGAGAAGGCTTGAACACAGTACGGGAGCTGGGTGGGGCCTACACTAACTCCAGGCCTACTAGATGCTAGCCAAGTGGCCTCTGAATGGCTCTAGGTTGTACCCTGACACCGTAGACCTGTCACCCATAGTGGAAGCCATGGGATGACCCAGAAGGGTATGGGTGAGCCTGCCTATGCTGAAAGGAAAGTGTGAAGCTGCCTAACCCAGAGCCTCAGTTAAACTACCCTTTTAAGTGGCATATTCAAGCTGCTGCTGATTCCTGGAGAGCATTTCTGTTGTTGGGACTGACAGGGAGCAAGGCCATACATACACTCAATGTGTGGCTCCTGCATCCAGATGGCCAACAGACACATGAAATGATGCTCAGCATCCCTCGTCATCAGGGAAATGCAGATCAAAACCACGCTGAGATAACACCTCACGCCGGTCAGAGTGGTGAAAATGAACAAATCAGGAGACTCTAGATGCTGGCAAGGATGTGGAGAAACTGGCACCCTCCTACACTGTTGGTGGGAATGTAAACTGGTGCAGCCCCTCTGGAAAAGTGTGGAGGTTCCTCAAAAAATTAACAATAGAACTCCCCTATGACCCAGCAATAGCACTGCTAGGAATTTACCCAAGTGATACAGGAGTGCTGATGCATACGGCCACATGTACCCCAATGTTCATAGCAGTATTCTCAACAACAGCCAAAACATGGAAAGAGCCTAAGTGTCCATCAACTGATGAATGGATCAGGAAGATGTGGTTTATCTATACCATGGAATACTACTACATGGCAATGAGAAAGAATGAAATCTCGCCACGTGTAACAACATGGATGGAACTAGAGGGTGTTATGCTGAGCGAAATAAGTCAGGCAGAGAAAGACAGATACCATATGTTTGCATGTACAGGTGGATTAGGAGGAACTTAATGGAGGACCATGGGGGAGAAGAAGGGGAAAAATAGTTGGGGAGAGGGAGGGAGGCAAACCATGAGAGACTCTTGAATGATGAGANAGAGTGTAAAGTTTCAAGTAACATTCTAGTACTATTAGGTACTGTTGCAAAAATAGTTCTGATAGAAGAAAGGGTCTCAAAGATCCCCAGGGAACCCTGGGTCATCACTTGAGAACAACTCCTATAGAGCAACTAGCTCTCTGAGCCTCTCCTAATTGAGGGTCTTTTAATTGCAAGAAAGTCAACAGCTTCAGCAAAAATGTAGAGTATTTGAAAAGCATCTGGGTCATTGCCCCAACTATGAGCGATCTTTGAAGATGCAACCTTACCAAGGGCAAGAAAATGGCAGGGACTTAGGACTGGGAAAGAATAAGGAACCCAGGCAGCTGTGGCCTCTACTTCTTTGGTTTTCTGTCAAAAGACTGTTTCCTGCTGATCTGCATGGCTTCCTAACTCCTGAACAAGATGGGTCCCAGTTCAAGTGTGCGTGCTCGCGGGAGTCATTTTCCCAACTCCAAATCCTTTATAGGTAGAATCTGGCCCATCTTAGGTCATGTAATTACTGAGCCAGCCAATCAACTGTGGCCATTGGGGCTGGGCCATGTGGTGCAATCATGGCTGTCGTGGCTTACCAGTATCTGAATAGAAGGCGAAATGGTGAGGAGTAGAATGGGGTGAACAGTTCTCAGAGAGGGAGGACCGGTTTCTTTTGGACAGTCAGCTTCAAAATCTTACAGAACAGAGTCTGGAAACCTAGGTCCTGCTCCTTCTACTGACTCTGTGACTATGGACAAGTCACAAACACTTTTAGAGGTGGTTTCGTCAAGTGCTGAACGGGAGTAATATTACTCTCTGTGACTCACGGTGTATTGGAGGAATGACTTGAACTAACACATGTGAAAGAGCTTTGAGTGCTGTGTGCCCGGCATAGATCTAAGTGTTGGGGGCTCATAATAACATATGAAATGACATCTTTGCTTTTAAGGACCTCGGGATTAAACTGAGGAGAAAATACTAACAGCCATGATACAATTAGAAAACAGCAGGCTTCTGCCTGTGCACTAACGAAATGCAATAAAAGTTCAGAGGAGAGAGAAGAGATCAGCTTGGGCAAGAAGGGGAAATAATTTATTGAGCACTTCCTGTGGATGGGGCCTTATCCCCTGTGGTTTCACACACTCTTGATGCAAACCCTCTTAGCAACTCTGAAGAAAAGGTGTTTCTATGCCCATTTTACAGTTGAGAAAATTAAAATTTAGAGAAGTGACTTGTCTAAAGACACATGGCTGGTGGTTAAACTTATGCCTGTCTGACTTTAAAGCTGATAGTCTTTTTACTCCTCAATTTGGCAAGAGGAAAATTCTCGGAGGAGTGGATGTTAGTGGGGCTAAAGCATGGACCAGTGTGGGTGGCAGAGCAGAGGCTGATCCATAACAGGGATCAATAAAAGCAAAGACCCAGACATAGCATGAGCATGAGGTGAGCCTGATGGATTTAGCACTAGGTTGCCGTTGGATGTGTCAGTGGATTTTAGATGGCAATGAATGAATGAATAAATGGCTATGGGCTGTGTCATTTACTCCTTTTGTCTACTGGTCTGGGAGTCGTGCATTTGGATTGGGAAGGGCAGTGCAGAGGTAGGCTCCCAGCTGGTGGATTCTTTGAGCAGTTCAGGGGTCAGTTGATGAGCTCCTGGAGTAAAATGTGGAATAGAAGGGAAATGCAAAGCCCAAGATGGCCTTCGGGGGAAGAAACCATAGCGCTTGGGTAGAAAGAATGAAGGAGAAGAACCAAAGATGATTGACTCGCTGAGTGACTGATTGATTCAGCAAAGGTTTATTAAGTGCATCTTAAGTGGCTGGCCATGTGCCAGGTTCTGAGTCTAGCATGGCCCAAATAGACGTGTTTTCTATTTTCTTGTTAGGGAGACAGAAGCTCAACACGTATGCAACTCAGTATAATATAATGTCAGACAGTGCTAAGTGCTGGTCAGGGAGAAGAGAACTTTGGAGAGCATGTGAATGGATATAGGTTGGTCAGGGAGGACTTCTCTGAGGATGTGACACCTGAGGAAGACAAGTGGAATTCTGAGTTGCCAAGTTTGAGCGATTGCAGGAGACTATAGAACAGGAAGACTTCCTGCACGGGTGCATTTGGCAGCTGAGGAAACCAAGGTGCAAGGACAGTGTGGAAGTGACCTCCCTGGTCAGCCCTGCAGAGTGAAATCTGACCCTGGCTTTCAGCGGGGCCGCTTGCCCTCCTGCTAGCCGCTCCCTCAGGAGCCACGTCTCCTTCTCATCTCCCAGGAGGTATTTTTAGTCTCTCAGAGCCCCTTCCCCGCGTCTGCTGCTGGCTTGTCATTCTGCTTCACTTGCTTTCACCTGCTCCAGGCGACTGTGACAGGGCTGCAGGCTGCACACGTCAAGCTGTCCCTGGCTTCACCATAGGGGCGTGCGGGGGAGGGGGTGGCGAGGGCAGCTGAGGGTGACCAGCCTCCATGTCGTTGTCCTGATGTCCTGAGCAGGCAGGGAGGCCTGACAGTGCCTGGGGGTGACCACAGCACCTCACAGCTCCCTCTTCAGGTCAACTCTGAGAAATGAGGGCCAGGGGAGGGGGCCGCTGGCTGTTGCTGCTATGTGCAGAGATGGGGGGTGGGGAGGCAGAGAGGCAAAGCGGTGGGAGGGAGGGAATGAGGGAGGTGGAATTTTGTAATTTGTTTTGGAGAGAGATAAGTCGAGGAGGTGGTGGCGGTGGTAGCTTGGCAGGTGGTGTTGACTGTGAAGTGTGTGTGTTTTGTGAGAATGTGTGAACATCCCAGGCCTGGGGTACAGGCCTTTCCGCTGTGAAATCCCCAGTGAGAGAGAAAGAGAGAGAGAGAGAGAGAGAGAGAGAGAGAATGTGTGTGTGTGTGTGTAAGCGTCACAGGCCATTTGACCCTGAAGTCCCCAAGGCCACTTGTCCAGGCCCCGCC
>NW_027551569.1:8650318-8705728 GCF_008692635.1 Crocuta crocuta
TTTGCTGCCATGTTTTATTTCTCATCTGCTGCATCTCCTTCTCTGTCCCCAAAGACCCCAGCAGGCCCTCTCCCTGGTTGGGAGTTTACTGCTACTCATTACCAGAGGATGACCTGGAGGAGGCCAGGGTGCTACACACGTGACCGTGTGGGACTTACAAAGGTTTAAAAATAAACCGTGCCGCGTTCTGCAGCCACTGTCCTGGGGCTGCAGGGCTGCCAGCACCCTCTCTGGCTGCTCTCCTCTATCTCTGGAGGCAGAGCTCATCCCACCCCCACCCCTGGGTATGCTGACCCTTTTTGGAGATGCGTGCAAGGTGGTGTTATCAGGAGTCCTGGCCCAGGAGACTGTGAGGTGTCAGGGTCCCTGTCACTGGCTGGAGGCCTGAAGCAGACCACACAGGGAGGCCTCAGCCAAAGCTCACCCCCACAGAGCAGGCCAGAGGGAGTGCCCCACCATGCCCGGGCTCATGCCCTGGGCCTGGACGCCAGGCCTAGCTGGCTCTTAAGAGACTTGAAGGGGACAGCGTGTGCCTGGAGTGATGACTGCAGTCACACTGCCTCTGCTCCCAGTCCGCCATCGTCCGGTCAGCTGAGGGGAGCAGAGCGGGCATCTCCCAGTGGGGTCAACGCAGCTAGAAGGCTAAGCAGTTGGAGGAGGGGGTGCTTGTGGCAACAGTAGAGTATGGGGACTGGGTAGACGTGGGCTTTGCGGTCAGACCATCGTGAGCTACCATCCTGGCTCTGCATTTAGTAGCTGAGTGGCCCTGGACAAGCTACTTAACGGGCTGTTGCCTCAGCCTCCTGATCTGTAAGATGGAGATCATAGTAGTACCTCTCTTGGAGTTGTGAACACTTAATGAGATGGTATGTGTGCTGAGTGCTCTGGGGCAAGTCACCTGACCTTTTGGGCCTCAGTTTCCTGGCTTGTAAAATGGGGTTGGTTTTGGTTCAAATGTTGGGAGGAAGATTGAATGAAGAGATGTAGATGAGAGGCTCAGGGCCTCACAGAGCGCGTGCTCAGGAGCTGTCGTAACCGTTGCGATAACGAGCCTCCTCGAACCCCCTTGTCTCCCCAGGCCCGTGGCTCTGCAGGTGGCAGGAGGAGGCACGACGCCGCCTCTCAGGAAGACCATGACAAACCTTACGTCTGTGACAGTAAGTACCATGCTTGCTGCCTTCCTGCCCCTGCCCCCAGCACCCCCTTCGCTGTGCTCCCCGGCTGTCCACCCCCAGCCTCAGGCTCACTGGCTCTTCCCCTTGGGCCTGCACCCCACCCCACATGCCTTCCCCTCAGCCGAGTCACCACTGCCGCTGCCGCCCGCCCGCCCAGGTATTTGTGCATGAGGGATGAGCAAGCCAAGGAGGCCTCCTGCCTGTGATGCTGGCCCCCTCTCTCTGGCAGTGCCTCCTTGGTGGCTTTCCTCTGGCTTTCTCTTTTTCTTTCTCTTCCCCTCACTCTCTGGGTTTCCTAAAGATTCATCCTCTTTCTCTGTTTCAGAGACTTACAAACAAAAGCATAACTCAAAATCCTCCAACCAAGGTACTTGGCTCCTCTGGCTTTTCATGTTTCCCTTTAATTTCCTTCTCGGTCTCCTGTCCTAGGTAGGGCGAGTTATGAATCTTTCTCTGACGACGACTTAGCTTAATAAATGGCCCTCGATCCATCTCCAGCCTTTCTTGCTTGCTTCAGAGGCGTCTCTTGGATAAGGACCCCCGACTCCTGGGTTTAGGGGATGCAGACAGAGCTGGGGGGGTGCTGAGGGAGAGCGGGAGCAGGGGCGGCGGGTGTGCCTCCAGAAACCTTCAGCCTTTGGAGGGATGGCCTTCAGGTGGAGAGCTGTTCTCTTTCTCACCCACCAGAGCTCTGGGTGGTGGGTTTAAAATCCTTGCCCTGGTTTTCTTCTCACGGGACGGGGTGCCATCGCTCCTTCCACAACAAGACAGCCCTCGAAACCACACCCCCTGGCCGTCTTCCCCTCCTGTCTTCTCCCCTCCAAGGTCGCAGAGTGGTGCCACGGGAGAAGGGCCCCCAGGTGACTCAGGCAGGTCCCACTGCATCTGCAGTCTCAGCGGAAGCAGAGGGAGAACGGGGGCGAGGGGGCTCAGGGTGCACCTCGGGGGTGGTGCCCTTTTCCCCCCTCTTCACTGGCCTCTTTTGATTTCAAAAAGTTGTTCTGTGCCCGGTGGGGTGACAGCTGGTTGGAGAACATTTTGCTAGAAGAACTCAAACTCCATGACCCCCATTTGGCTGCTTAATACACCGTGCAGATGGCATTCCTGAGACAACTCCTGCAGGTAACATCTCCCTCCCAAAGCGGTTTCTGGTCCAGGATGAGGAGGGAGCAGGGCATGGGGGTCTCATGTCTCAGGGCAATGTCAGGTGGTGCCTGCTTTGGCCTGGGTCTTGCCTCCTGGCTCTGTTTTGTTCTGATACGTAAAAGCCTGAACACGCAAGCCCTGTGGGACTGGGTTCTGGGCTGTGAAGGGTCCTTCCGACCCCCATGGAGCAGGCTTTCCAGCCGTGTCTGGCTGGAGCAGCCCAGCTCTCAAGAATGCCAACAGCTGCTTTGGGACTGGGCATTGCCATTCGAGTCCTCTTTGCAAAAGCTTTATTTTTGTTATGTGATTTTCTGTTCCCATAGATAGTGGGATTCCTTTTTGCTCTGTCTCTTCAGTTTTCATTGGATTCTGAGCCCGTAGTTCCCTATATTCGCAGACACACCCCGTGTGCCCTTCCTCACCCACCTCTCAGTTCCTCTCTTTACTCTTTGTCTGCTGCCTGCCTCCTTACAAGTCACCTTCGCGGCGTGCCCTTGGGGGTGTCCCTCTTTTGTCTAGCTCCCCTTTTTCTAAATGAGGTGCTTGCATCATGCCCTCCCCCTTCCCCCCCACCCCCCCCAGCTCCTGTGGCTGTGATTAGGGGCCCTCACATCATTCGCTGTTTCCTGTTCCCATTTCCACAATGTCTTTCTCTTTCTGCTTACCCTGTGATGCTTGGGAGGCCTAAATGAAGGCCTGACTTTGGCTTTCTGGAAGTCTCAGCAGCTGATTCCTTGGCTCTGCCCACACAGACGCTGCCTCCCTTTCCCTCCCTCAACGGACCAACGTCCACTGTAGATCGCCCTTCTCTCTTCTGGCTCTCGTAGGAAATTGTGTGGCAGCTTGGTGATTAATAGACTTTATTTTTATCTGGTGCCCTTCAGACAAGTGATCCTTTGGGATAGGAGTGACCTTTAGAGAGGTCACAAGGCCCACCCTCCACCCCCGAATTGAGCAAGGAATGCTTTTAATAATCTCTAATGCATCCTAAGTAGAGAAGTGTCTGGTCACCTCCTTGAGTGTCCCCAGGGATGGTGTTACCATAAGCTACCCTTTCTTCCACGATTCCAACTGTGCTCGGAATGATTGTTTTTCCTTAATAGGAGCTAAATTTTTTTACTCCTATAGGCTCCCTTATCTTTTGTGCATCTTTTCCCCAGAAAGAGGCACACTGAGCATTTTGTCTCTTCTGGGAGCTCTTTTAACATCCCCTTGTCTCTTGGTTTATCTGGGGTCACATCCCATAACCTCTGTGATGGCCTGCTCTCAGTTCCTTTCCAGGTTTACATTTAAGCTCAGGGTTCCCACTGGAAGTAACACCAAAGCCAAGTGGCTCAGAGAGTAAAAGACACATTTCCTTGTTTATTTTACACATCGGGCTTAGTACAGTTCTCTTAATGTGTAGAGAACAAAAGTGCGTGGCCACCCCAGTGCACTGCACACGACTTCCCATGCAGTGCCTGTCCTGACCCTGTGCTAATGCCTCTTCAGGTGCGTGCTCTTTTCTACTTAATGCATCTGATTATTCCTTCTTCCATAAATCACTCTGCATTTAGCCCTATTGAGTCTCAATAAAGAGATACAATAATATGTGACTTCATTACACAAGATTTGATAAAGGCAAATTTAAAGACATTGCCCCGTGGTTGAATTCCATTCTCCACAGATTCCCCATCCCTGCCATTTTTGTGTTGTCTGTGGGGATTTGCATGATCTGGCCTCCATCTTTCGAGTTATTTATGAAAGTATTAGGCCACCTTGTACCCCACCACCTCTTTCTGAGTTTATGTGAGGTAGTAGGAGTCATCCTTCAGATGTGATTATATTTAACCCTGAATGGTTTATATTCCTAAATGTAGTTGACCTATTATGTTCCTGGTCCAAGCATCCCTTTCACGATGGGTGGTTGAAATGTTATCTTAAGCTGCTAACTTCAGGTGATAGATCGTTTGCCTGTTGCCTTTCATTCAGCCGTTGAAAATATTCCATCTCAGAGAAATACTAAATCATCTGAACATAATTTATTTTTTACCCAATCTGTGGCATGTGTGTACGTGAATACTTCATTTTCCAGCAAGTAACCAATCCCTATTAATTATCCTGCAAGTTTACCAAGCTTAAGGATTATATTATAGTTCAGTTTCTTCCCTTTCAGTCTCTTGCCAAAGAAAAGTGTTCATTACTCACAAACAGAGCAACTGAATATGATTTTGAGGGGAAGGCTGTCACTGTTTATCAAAGCATGGACCCGGGCCATTTGCGCAGAGAGAATCTAGACACTTATTAAAATGTGATTCCCGGGCCTCATACCAGACCTCCTCCATCAGAATCATGGGGAACAGGCCCAGGAACCTGCATTTTTTGACAGCTTCTCAGGGGATACTTCTGAATATTGACTTTTGAGAGTGACTGGTATACTTCAAATGCAAAGGCTTCTGGCCTCAGACTGCTCAGCCCTTTCATTATTCCCTGCTTTTTGCATCTGGAGGTTTCTAGAGTCTTCAGGAATTCTCCAGGTCAAGTGCCATAGGCTCTCTTCATTGTTTTAGTTGGTCTCTTTAGAATCTTTCCTTTCCTGTTTTTTCCCCCCAGCATTGATCTAAAATGCATCAAGTCCCATATAAAGCTCAGCAATCCAGCACTTGGCTTTAATTTTCTTAATAGCTTTAAATCCTAACAGTATCATTAACCCCCTTTTAGAGGTGTGATAACTGGAGACAGACATACGAAAGCAATCCTTAGGTCGGGCTACTGGGATGTTCTAAATGTTTCTCTCTTCTCTCCCCAACTACTCCCTACCCTGAATTTTCTGTTAGTGTCACTGGGGCGGACTCCAGATGAGACCCACTTTTCCACTATCTTCGTTCAAGAAGCATCATAGGAGAGAAGATGGTTGTGATGGGATGATATTCGGGGGAGAGAGGGAGACCATTTGTCTCTAAGCATCCACCATTTAGGGAGGAGCAAAGCACCCATTTACCCCCTTGCTGGGCACAGTGGAAGCAAGTTGTGAAGTTTTTTTTCCCCCTTCCCAGTTTTAAAAAATTAAAAAAAATTAACTTTATTTTACTGTGGGAAGAGTACCTAACACAACATCTACCCTCTTAATAAATTTTTAAGTGTGCAATATATATTGCTGAGTCTAGGTATAATGTTGCACAGCAGCTCTAGAGGGCTTATTTGTCATGCTTGACTGAAACTTCATGCCCATTGGTTAGGAATTCCCCACCTCCCCTTCTGCACCAGCCCCTGGCAACCACCATTCCACTCTTTGATGCTGTGAAGTGAACTGTTTTGGATACCTCTTGTATTTGTCTTGCTCTGACTGGCTTATTTCACTTCGCATAATGTCCTCAATACGCATTCATGTTATTGCATATTGAAGGATTCCTTCCTTTTTAAGGATGAATACTATTCCGTTGTGTGTATCTACCAAATTTTCTTTATCAATTCATCTGTTAATGGACATTCAGGTTGTTGTCACATCTTGGCTATTGTGAATAGTGTTGCAGTGAACGTGGCGTGGGGGGGTGCTAATATTTGAGATCCTGATTTCAATTCTTTTTGGATAAATACCCAGAAGTGGGATTGCTGGATCCTGTGGTAATTCTTTCTTTCTTTCTTTCTTTCTTTCTTTCTTTCTTTCTTTCTTTCTTTCTTTCTTTCCTTCCTTCCTTCCTTCCTTCCTTCCTTCCTTCCTTCCTTCCTTTCTTTCTTTCTTTCTTTCTTTCTTTCTTTCTTTCTTTCTTTCAACGTTCATACTTATTTTTCAGAGCAGCTGCACCGTTTTGCATTCCCCTCAACAGTATATGAGAGTTCCAGTTTCTCCACATCCTTGCCAACACTTGCTTTTGTTCCCAGTTTTCCTGATCACGGTGTTAACTCCTTCTCATGGTGCTTACAGTGTGCAGGGCATTGGGCTACATATCTTGTCTCTATAAATCCTCACAATAACCTTGAGAGGGAGGGACGATTGACCTTGATTTACTGTGGAGAAACTGGGGCTCAGAGAGATAAAGGGACTTGTCCAAGGTTAGGCAGCTGGTTCATGCTGAAGCTGGTTTGTGAATCCTGGCTTCTTCAGCCCGAGCTGACGTACCCCAGAACACACCCACACAAGGTGCTGGTGACATATGCTCTCCGACCTTGGAGTCTGGCTCTCCTGAGAATTGAGGAGAAAACATGTTTTAAAAGTGAATTAGTGATCACACTAAAAGCACATGAGTATTCATGAGGTAAAGCCATGTCCACTGCTAACAGATGGCTTCTAGGTGTCAGTCTGGCAAGCTGGGATCAGGTAGTCATGATAATTGAAGTGGAACGGAATAGATTATATACTTTTAAGCCTTTTACATTTGAAACTGTTAAAACCACCCCCCACCTCCCAAACTGGGGCATTAGGGTGGATTAGTGACAAAAAGCAAATAGACATGATCAAAGCCCTCATGGGAGCCTGACTCACCTCTGAGTCATGTCGGGTATTCACACATCAGGAGTGGGTGCTCTCAACCCAGCCTCCATATCAGTAAATACTTTGTTCTCCACCACCCTCACCCCACAGACACGTATTTTTGATTGTGTGGCTTGTGACCGAAAACATGGCCACTCCACAGTGTTGCCTCCCTTCTAGAAAGTCAGTGGAGGTATATCTATGTCCACTTGGGGCAGTGTCAAAATAGGGTTCAGGATCCCTTCCTGCTCTTCTTGTTGGTGGAATAGTGGAGGAAGAAGGGCATGGAGCTAAAAGCAAAGTCTGGGGATCTTGTCCCGGTTTCACCCTTTAGCGGCTAGGACATCAACTTTCCTGATCCATCAGTGAGTGGGCTCCTTTCTTGAGTCTCTAGACCTGCCCACACCATGGGCTCATTCATTCCTAGGTGGTGACCTCACAAGGAGGCTCTTCGCCCCGGAGACAGTGTTGGCCTGCCATGCACAGGCTGAGGGGGTGTGTGGGATGGTGGACTGGTGTATAAGCCAGACCCAGCTTGTGCCCAAGGTAGTCCCAGAAAATCTGCTTGACCTCAGCCTTCTAAAATTACCCTGGAGTCCCCCATACCTGAGTGTACAGCAAGAACCAGATGACTCTTGCAGTCTTATTAAAAAGAAAATTTTTTTTGAGGGCATTAAGGCCCTGCATTCTCTAAGGCTCATGTGCTTTTAGTGTGGAGCTGCAGTGCAAAAGCCAATAACGTGGCCTTCAGGCTGGCTGCCCTTGTCACTGAAGGGAAGCCAGGCTCATCACTCAGTTGTCCACGCTATTATCTTGCAGGTCTTTGCATGGGGTGCGGCGGGGGAGGGTGGGAAAGGCTCCGTGCCCCAGAAACTTGATTTGTGGAGCAGGGCCTGTGGCATGGGATTGATCCCTGGAGACTGAGCGCATTTGTTATGGCAAAGCTGGGTCTGTTTAAATATTTAAATGCTGTCGTGTCACGGACACAGGTTGCAGAGTGTCCCAGCAGAGCTGGCCACAGGCAGGGCTGAAGAGAAGCTGCGGTTTCTCTTCTTCCTTTGCTCCTGCTGCCTGCCCTCCCCACCCCAGGCCGCACCTCTGTAGCGCTCAACCATTTGGTTTGCCTTTTGGGGGCTGTCACCCACACCCTCTGGAATTATTTTCTCTTCCAGTCAGGGTCTGTTCTCAGCTAGCTGTTTCTTAATGCAAACTTTGTGGCAAATAATTCCTCCCACGATGTGGATGACCAACAACAGGGTAGAAATTAACATTTGTAGAAGATTTTTTTTTTCAATATATTTTTTTTCTATGGAAATAGTATATACTCATTGCAGAAAAGTCAGAAATTGCAGATAATCATAAAGGAAAAATAAAACCACCCATAATCTTTCTCCTGAGAGATGGCTTACATTTTGGTTGCATATACTATTTGAGGACTGTGTCTTTGTCTCTCTTCTTCTCCCTCCTCCACACACACACACACACACACACACACACACACACACACACATGCACACACACTAAATGATACATACCATTTTAACGCATCCCCCCACTCAACAATACATGAAAAGCATCATTCTAGGTCAATAAAGACATTTTTATGACATTTTCGGGCTATATGGCATCCCATTACTTGGACATGCCCCAGTTTGCTCAGTGTTCCACTTGTTGGACATTTAGACAGTTTGAAGTTTGTTCCCTATTGACAACAATACTGCAGCTATATCTTCACCTATGCTTTCATTATCTCCTAGAAGTAGAATTGTGAGGTCAGGGGGCCTGGCGCACAGCCTTTGATTTCTCTTACTTCAAGTCATGGTGGGAGGTAAGGGAGGTAGGCAGCAAGGTCAGTGCCGCCCAGGTTAGAGAGAGCTGGGTGAAGAATGTGCACTGACTTTGGAGTGAGAAAAAGCCGAGGTCAAGTTGTGGTTCTGCCGCTTGTTAGCTTGTTATCTGGGACTTTTTAGAAAAAATCGTTTTGCTGCTGGGAGCCTCCATGTCCTCAGCTGTTGGGGAGTGGGGGTAATACTGGTTGGGAAAGGTATGTGTGATAATGTGTATAAAAACACACACGGTATGTGCTTAAGGAAGATTTCTTCCTCCTTTGCCTGTTCTTATTTCCTCTGTCTTCAATAGAGTTGGAAAGATGAGGCAGATGTCATAGAGATAACACCGCAGGCAGATTTCATCAAGTAGGTAGAGAGCACTGTCAGAATTCAGGGGAGGGAGTGGCCAGGGGTGGGGGCTGGTATATCAGAGGGTGTCTCCCTAGGATGCCAAGCGGATCTGTAGTGAATGTGTATTGAGTTGATTTTGTTCTCTAGGGATGGAGGGGTGTGTGTGGGAATTGGTAGGTGGGTGGGTGGGAGGAGGTAATAATAGAGTAGAGAGCAGAAGTTTGTTGACTTACATTATGGGCCTGGAAGTTCTACGGGTTTTATCTATATTAATTCTTTAACCCTCACAAAAGTGCCATGAAACAAATAGTGTGATCATCTCCATCCTACAGATAAGGAAACTGGGAAGAAGAGGGGTTAATTAAGTTTCCTGAGGTCACACAGCAAATAAATGGCAGAGCCAGGATTTGATCCCAGTCAGCGATGCCTCCCTCCCTCCCCTGCGATGTCTCCCCACCTTCTGCATCACTCACTTGTTCTTGGCGTCTGCCTTACCTCATACATACCTTTCTGCAGGCCACCTGTCACATTGGATGATAGCAGTCTCTCTGTCTGTCTGTCCATTTGTCAGGCTGGAAAGGGAGCCTTCAGAGGGCAGGAACTATGCTACATTCATCCTGCATCCCAGCCCCGGCACAGTGGTTTCTCCCGAAATGCTGATGAATGTGGGAATGCACGAGGCAGGACAGGAGGGAGACCAGCTTGACCAGAGCACAGCATCTGGGTAGGGAGACTGGGGGGGCACAGAGTTGGACAAGGGCACTGGGAACGCCAGGCTGATCTGCTTAGAGGTTGGCCTGCATAGTCAGTGGTGAACACGATGATCCAGATACATCTCCAGAAAGGTTAATCTGTAGAAGTAGGTGTTCAGGGGAGAGAGCCTGAAGCCTGATGGCTGAGAAGGAGATAGGAGAAGACGTGAAGGCTGGGCGATGATGACCGCAGGAGCCAAGTAGACAGGCAAACAAGGACTTTATGGATGACAAGCCTGCAGAACCTGGCAGAGGACAGATAGGATGTGGGGCAGGGGGGAGAGGGAGGCGGCAACGATGACTCTTAAAGTTGAGCTTGGGCTGTACAGACATGAGGGAGGCTTTACTGGAATGTGCTAGAGGAAGAGGTAATTTTCAAGAGTGATGAAACTTTGACATAGGAGTTTGTGGAAATAGGACACCCAGGCAGAAATGTTTAACACACACTAATGGACATTTGTTTCCCCAAAAGAAGTGGGGCACTTGCACCAATATGGTAGGTGGGTGGGCGCATACCTCAGGTAAGGTAGGGATGGGTCGGGACTCACAAATAAAGCCTGCTCTGGATGGGCGGTGTTCATGTCAGGTGTTCACCCAGACATCCCGAGGGAGAGCGCACCAGCCAGGTTCCCTCATGTTGGGGGGCTGCCATACTTGATGCTAATGTGTCTGATATTTAAAAATTTTTTTTTATATTTTTTATTTATTTCTAGGAGAGAGAGAGAGACAGCATGAGCAGTGGAGGGTCAGAGAGAGAGGGAGATACAGACTCTGAAACAGGCACCAGGCTCTGAGCCGGCAGTCAGCACAGAGCCTGACGCGGGGCCCGAACCCACGAACCGCGAGATCATGACCTAAGCGAAAGTCAGACGCTTAACCGACTAAGTCACCCAGGCGCCCCTATGTCTGATTTTTTTAACCTTTCTTTATTTTCCCCAGAAATGTTGACAATTATATTTATTACTTAAATAATGTTTACTGCGTGATTAAAAGAAGTGTTATATATTGCCCGTTAAGTACATTAAGGATATGCTAGCATAGGACTCACTAGAATAAGAAATGAAGATACGGCCTCTACAAGGGGCGCCAGAAGATGGTTCTCAAACCAGAGGTTCAGGACTTGAACCTGTGGCCTCGGGCAGATCCCAGAACCTCTCTGAGCTTTACCTTCTTCTCCTGTCAAGTGCAGACAATGAAATTCACTTTAGAGGGTTTCCAAGAGGGTTAAATGAGACTACAGGTAAAAACAATTAGCTCAATGTCTGGTTCATAGCTGTGCTCAATAAGTACTCTTTTTTTTTTAATGTTTTTTATTTATTTCTAGGAGAGAGAGAAAGACAGCGTGAGCAGGGGAGGGTCAGAGAGAGAGGGAGTCACAGACTGAAACAGGCTCCAGGCTCTGAGCTGGCAGTCAGGCAGAGCCCGACACGGGGCTCGAACCCACGAACCGCGAGATCATGACCTAAGCGAAAGTCGGACGCTTAACCGACTAAGCCACCCAGGCGCCCCTCATTTTCTTTATGCCAAGCCAAGAAAGGGTACTTATCTCACACCTAACTTGGGTCCCCGGTTCTGGTCTGTGCACCAGCTGTTGGAGTTGGCAGGGACCAGAGAAGCCAGCGAGCAGAGCTAGTGTTGGATATTGGTTATGCGCCAGTCACTGTGCTAAGCACTTTACAGGGATGAGCTCATTCAGTTCTCAGAGCACCCATATGACATATGAACTCTTATCATCCCCATTTTCCAGGCAAGCAAGCTGAGGTTTGGAGAGATTAAGTACCTTGCCCAAGGTCACACAGCCAGTTAGCTGACCCAGGAAGGCAGACCCCAGAGTTTACCAGAACTCTGCTTCTCAGCAGGGCAGGAAAGAGTCCCACTAACACATTTAATGCATTGATTTTGGGAGTGTCTGCATTCTCTGCTGGGGATCCGAAATCAGGTTATGTAGTATTTAGAGATGAAAGGCTTGTTGCTTTATCTGTGTTCTTCCTGTTTTTTTAAAACCTGGAGTCACATTCACATACAGCAAATTCCTAAAATATGCAGAATGCCCTCCCCTCACTGGAGTTGGAGAATCACTGGCATTTGGTAGATCCTGGCTCTGGGCTCCTTCCTAATACACAGGTCAGTGCCAGGCCTCAAGCAATGTGGCTTTGAAAAATCAGGATGTTACCTCCCACCCCTATTCCAGCCCCCTGTGTTTCTATCAGGAAGAATTCAGTTTAAAATAAGCACCAAGTGTGGCCTCGAAGAAGAAATGAAGCCACCGGAAGGCAGCTGCTGACCTGCTGACCTGGCCTGGGGCGGAGGGTGGGGGGGTGGAGGCAGCCCTGGGTGGGTTTAGGCTGCAAGCCTGTGCTGGTTTTGTATCATGAGGGACTAATTGCTTCAGGAGGCCTACAGGCCTCAGAGAGCCCAGAGCAAACAGAATCATGAAGTGCTAGAATCAAAAGACTTCCAGATCGTCTGAATCAACTGATCCGCTTTACAGATGGGGAAACAAAGGCCCAGTGTGCACAGCTGGTTAGTAGGAGAGCCAGGGCCAGACCCTAGGCCTGCTGAGGGCCACCCACACTGCTGGCCTCTGGGCTTCTGGGCAGGGAGGAATGGCCCACCTGGACCTGCCCAAGAGGAGCTTCTTGGTGCCCACATGTTGTAGGACCTGGGTTACTCTTACCATTTGAGCTCAGTGGAGCCATCACTGGCCCTTTTAGTAAGGCCTAGGCACTTAAAATAGTCAGAAGAGGGGCACCTGGGTGGCTCAGTTGGTTAAGCATCCAACTTTGGCTCAGGTCATGATCTCACGGTTCGTGAGTTCCAACCCTGCGTTGGGCTCTGTGCTGACAGCTCAGAGCCTGGATTCTGCTTCGGATTCTGTGTCTCCCTCTCTCTCTGCCCCTCCCCTGCTCATGCTCTGTCTCTCTATCTCTCAAAAATGAATAAATATTTAAAAAAAACTTTTTTTAAACCCTCATGCAGTGTTAGAGTAAATTAAATGTGTACTTAAATAAAAATAAAATGGTCATAGGATCAGAGACTTTTATGAATATGGAAGTCTGATGTGGTGGCTTTTTGAAGTGTCCCTGAGTTTTGTCCCAAGCCGAGGTATGGCAGGGCTCTTCCCCCTTGGGGCTTCTCTCCACCCAGGGGATTGGTTGTGGGTATTCCTCCATCCCCCAGAAGGTTCTGCAGAGAGAAGTCAGGAAGCTATGGGGAGCCCCAAACATCTATGAACCAGTCTGGCAGGGTAGGATTCTCTTGTCAAAATGGCTTCCTTTTGTATCTATTCTGGGCCGGATGGGACGTAGGATTCCGCTCAGGAGGGCAGAATGGAAGAGAATTGGAGGACGGAATGACTAAGGAGGTGTGGCCAGGACAGACATGCCGACAAGGGAGAGGTGGAGCCCTTCTATTTGGGGCGCCACGGAGCAGGGGGCGGACACGTGGTTCCCAAGAGAGGGGGAAGCGCCCAGGCAGGGACGACAGGGCACAACCCCCATCTTCCTTCTTCTAACCCCCCCCTTCTCCTGTCAGTGCCACCCACTGGCCAAACGCCACTATGAGCAGAGGGCGAGAGGCCGCAGAAGTCAGCCCCAGGCACTGGGCAGGGGTCAAATGGCGAATAACGAGTGCACCTTTCAGTCATGGGCTTCAAAGTCAGGCAGACTGCGTTGAAATCCTCGCTCTGCCAGTTAGGGAGTTGCTTCAATGTCCTAAGACTCAGTTTCCTCATCTGCAAAGTGGGGATGACAATCCTTATCCCGTGAGCTGCTGTGAGATTCGACGTTAGGGCTGTGTGTGCCTGCCTCGCAATCTGTAAGCGGATGCTTTGGAGGTCTGGGCAGAGGACAGGCACTGCTGGGTTGATGTTACAGATGAGGTAGTGGGGCTGCAGAGAGAGGGAAGTAGCATCCTTCTGTTGTATGAAAGTGCCACTGGGCAGAACTGGGAATGAGATGCGGCCCAGTGACTCCCGAGGCCCAGGCTTTGTCTCTTGGAGGCTCATCCCGTAATTGCTTTCAGTCGCTGCTTTCAGTCTCTCGGAAACCACTGGCTCAGATACCCACTGCGTGCTCCAAGTTGGGCTGATGAAAATGTGCCAGAGTCATTAAGTTATCAGTGGGGAAGGCGGCTGCTTCTCCCCTGCAGGAAGGCTTCTGCTGTCTGCCGCAGCCGGCTTTGTTCACACAAAATAGTCCCGATTCTCCCGCCTCTTCCTGCTCTGCCTCCTTGCCCCTCTCTACTCCCCCAGATGAGGAGTGAGTGGAGTAGGATTCAGGGGGGGGGTGTGCTGTAAATATTCCGGGGCGACCCCGAAGGTATTCATAACTCCGGACAGGAGGTCCTACCTGGAGACTCTGGCTCTGGATTGGGAAGTGGGCACGCACTATTTCTGCAGCTTGACAGATGGATCTGCCCCAGGGGAAGGAGAGGGAGGAAGGCGAGCTGGACCTTCCTTATTGTCACAGCTGGTCCTCTCCGCGAGTGCCGTGCCAGGAACACAAATCCAGGTGCATGCTTGCCAAGGTGAAAAGAAGGGCCTTAGGCTGTGCCCATGCGGGGTTGACTGGTCCCTGGGGTGAGAGTTTCAGAGGCGCATGACGCAAAGGAGCAGGTGCTGGGGAAGGAGACTGGGGCAGGGGGTGGGGGGAGGATGGGGGCACAGCCCTCTCTGAATGCTTCAGCAGTTCTGGGGCTCCGTCTGATTCCGCACGGCAGAGAATTCCAGAGCGAGATTGCTGAGGAGATAAAAGGAGAGCATATGGTTCTAAGACTTTATTTTCAGAGGGTACTCTCCCCACCCTCTTTTTCTTGCAACTCCATCACCCCTGACTTCAGAGAAGAAATGACTAGATACTCCCCCTCCCCCGTTGGGTTTCTTCCCTCTGCCGATGCGCTTTGATGGCAGTGGTGATAACAACAGCCAACAATGGCTGACACTTGCTATGAGCCAGGGACGGTTTTAAATGTATTCTTTCAAGAAACCTCACAATGTGAGGCAGATGTGCTGTGGTGATTGTCCCCATTTTTCACAGAGGATGCTGAGGCACAGAGAGGTTTAGCAACTAACCCTAGATCACACAGGTGGTCGGTAGCAGACAGGGCAGGGATTTGGATCCAGGCAGTTCAGATCCAACTGTCTACTCACTCACCACAGAGAAACTGTCTCTCTGAAGGCAGGTCCAGCCCAGAAATAGGGCCAGAGGAGCGGGTGGCACAGAAATGACCATGGCTGTGTGGTTAACTGCTCTGGCCAGACTTCCAGTGTTACCTCGGAGGGGCATTTTACTGACAGTGCAGGGCGGCTTGCATCCTGCATTCCACGCGACAGCTCCTGTACTACCAGGGCTGTTGGGTTGGTTGTTTGGAGTAGCTTAGTCCCTCCTCTCTGGATGCCAGCCCTAGGTTTCCAGGACCAGGTACACAACTTATGGGCCCCAGTGCAAAAGGAACACAAGGGACCCTTTGTTCAATGCATATTAACAATTTCAAGATGGTGACAGCAAAGCATTAGCCCAAGTGTGGGGCCATTCTGAACACGGACCCTGTCTGAACACACAGGTCACATGCCCACAAAGCTGGTCCATCAGTGTTTGGAGTGGCAGGGAGATAGAATAGTGCAGGGTTTTCCTTTTCTTCTAATCCAGTCAAAGTAGGATTTCCAAGGCATTTCTTTCCATCAAAATATAGCAGTTTGATCCAGATACAATTCCACCAAAATAAATCTCAGAACTCTTTTGTTTCTAGGATGAAGTCATTCAGTGGCCTGGTACTTGGGTTAGAAGCTTCGTTTTGGGGTCAGGCATCTTGCTGTATTATCTCCAATCCCTCCTAACCCTGCCTTTTAAACTCCCCTCCCTCCTGCCTCCTTTCCTTTAGCCAGTGCGCCTGCTCCGGGACCTGCCCTATTAAAACCCAAGGCCCAGTCAGCCTCCCTGACCCGCAGTCCCATCTGCCCCCCAGCCTCACTGGTAGAGTCGAGCTGGAAGGAATGATCTGTCAGCCCTGTCACCCCTTCCTCATTTCCAAGAGCATCCTAGGTGTCTGAAGTCTTTTGTCCTTCGTGAGGCTGCAGATTCCCTTCTCGGGAGGCTGAGGTGGCCTCCTGGTGGTCAAATCCAGTGGTCTCTTTTCAGGCCCCATCTTTCTTGACCCTTCTTAGGCACCTCACTTCATCCTGGCTCTGCCTCTGTGCCCAGGGCTACTCATTGGTGAAATTGGGACTTGGGTGGCTGTGAGCAAATGTACCTGAAGCCCTCGAGCCAGCCTGGCACATGCATGCAGTCAGTAGCTGTGAGCAGTGGCTATGACTGGTGGCATCAATGGTCCTGTCATCTGGAAACCTTACCTCTTAAAAAAAAATTCTGGAATACTTTATATATAGCATTATATTAGTTTCAGGTGTACAATATAGTGATTCAACAATTCTATATATTACTCAGTGCTCATCATGATAAGTGGAGTCTTGATGCCCATCACCTATTACACCCATCCCTGCACCCACCTCCCATCTGATAACCATCAGTTTGTTCTCTATATTTGAGTCTGTTTTTTTAATTTGTTCTGTTTTGTTTCTTAAATTCCACACATGAGTGAAATCATAGGGTAGTTGTCTTCTCTGACTGTCATTTATTATACCCTCTAAATTCATCCGTGCCATTGTAAATGACCAGATTTCATTCTTTTTTTATGGCTGAGTAATATTCCATTGTATCTATATATGTCATATCTTCTTTATCCATGTATCTATTGATGGGTACTTGGAAACTGTACCTCGTTGGCATATGTTGCTCATTCCGGGGTGAATCTTTCTTAACTTCAAAAAAAAGTTTCTCCTTCTCCACTAGCATCTTAAGATGCTGGCGTTTTCTGAGTTCTTTCCTGTGTCCGCACCTTTCTTCTCTCTCTGCACAATCTCTCCTCCTCTGTGTATCCCTGACTTCCACTGCCACCCCGCCATTTCCCACATCCACATCTCTTTCCCCAGTTCAGGGTGTTCAGGGCAACCCCACACTGAACTCATTCTCTTCCTTCTTTAAATGTCATTTCCCTCCTCGTCCTTCCATCCAGTTGCCCAGTAGGAACCTGGGTGTTTTTGTTGCTTCCCTAACTGGCATCAAGTGCCAGCCGTGAGTTGCCCCATGCTGGCCATTGGGGATGCAGCCATGTGAAAGCACATAGGGCCTGCTATGCTTGCTGCTGGTGGGAGACACACGTATCGATCCATGATTCGTCCTAGGAAGGTAACAATCAGGGATCCTAATTTTGGTTGGAAAGACTTTCCTGGAGAAGGACATTTCAACTGAGATCTGAAGAATGATGGCATATATTAATTAGGCAAATTGGGGCTGGGGAGCATGGTAGACAAAGTGAGGAGCTTATACAAGGGCTGTGTGGTGGAAAGAAAAATGTTTAGGAAGTGGCAAGGTAGTGGGCAGAAGGGCAGAGAAGGTGGGGAAATGTGGTGTTGGGTGAGGCTGGGGAGCCAGACGGGCTGGATGGTGCATGGCCAGGAAGGCTGGGGGTTACTATCAGTCTCTCTAGGCTCCTCCTTGCTGCTTAAACCCACCCCTTTTCACCAGATTCCTTCACTTTAACCCCTCTCCCATCCCGAAATCCTCATTGTTCACACATAGAAAATTAAAGTAGCCGCTTGCCACCTTCAAATCCATCTTCTGCACTGTGGTCTTAAGTGGGATTGATAAAATATAAATCTGAGTAAGTCGGTCCCCAGGCTACAATCCTTCCCTGGCTCCCCATTTTCAGGACCAAGTCCTGCCCAGCTTTCTCACTTGTTAGCTCCCTCACTCCACCCCTCCCCCCACCTTCCTGCTGGCAGTTCCCAAAGTTAGGCGGCCTGTGCTTTGGTGCCTGAGTGCCCTTGACTCCTTTGTCTATACAGTGATATTATGCTACCTAAAGGACCATAGCTCACCCACCACCTCCAGGAAGCCATCCCTCCAACACTCAGGCCATAGTGCTGGCCCCACCTCCTTCTCTGGATAATGCACACAGTACTGCGTTTGCTNTGAACTCCTGGAGGGAGGGGACTATGGCTCCTTTTTCTTTGTCCTCCTGATGCCATAGGGCTGGACACATATTAGATGCTACATACATGTTTTCTTGAAGACCTGGGGATGAAGGAATAAGATGGTATAAGCAGATGGTGAAAAATGAAGCTGAGTCAGAAGAGCCCTGTGTATAGAGATGATGGTTAAGAGGCCATGTTTCCATTACCTCCACGTCTGGTGTAGTTCTGTTTTTTCTAATGACCAAGCACAAGGCTCACTGTCCCCGCCTGCCACTTCTATCCATCCCAAAGGGCAGGTGCACCAGGGTGGGCAGAGTCAAGCCTAAATATAGTCAATCTTCTGGCAGAGTAGTTCTTAGACTGTAGAGTGTACCAGAATCACCTGGAGCGCTTGTTGAAGCAGAGATTTCTGGCTGTCCCCCAGAGTTTCTGATTCAGTAGGTCTGGGGTGGAGCCTGAGAATATGCATCTCTAACAGCTTCCCAGGTGATGCTGATGGTGCTGGTCTGGGGACTACTCTTTGAGAATTTCTTTTCTAGCAAAAGGATTTTCTCTAAAAATAATTACTCTCTATGGTGTTGGGAAAGGAGATACAGGAAGCTTTTTGCTTGAGTTTGGTTCTGTAGGTTTAAAAGGCCCATTAGTATGAGATTAATGTGGATAGATGGATCAGATTCTACATGCTTCCCTGCTTCCCCCCTCCTCTGTCTCCTGGCTTTCCCACAAAGCGTTTCTGTGTTCATTCATCAGCTATTCAGTGAATATGTTCTGAAGGTGTAATACGTGCATGGCAACATATGAGGTGGAGTTGTTGTTATTAAGATGAAATTAGTATGAAACCTCTGGTATAGACATAACTATAATTCAAGGAGATCAAAGAAGAAATGCCTCCTCAGATGGGTAGTTCATTGTCCAATCAGTGGAATTGTCCCAGACATCTAGTTTTAGTGGGAATAAAACAATTTGATAGTGAGACCACATGACTATTAAGATCCTGAAATCCTGGGGGTGCCTGAGTTGCTCAGTCTGTTAAGCATCTGACTTTGACTCAGGTCATGATCTCACAGTTTGTGGGTTTGAGCCCTGTGTGCTGACAGCTCAGAGCCTGGAGACTGCTCCGGATTTTGTGTCTCCTTCTCTCTCTGCCCCTCCCCTGCTCATGCTCTGTCTCTCTCTCTCTCTCTCTCTCTCTCTCTCTCTCTCAAAAATAAGTAAACATTAAAAAAATAAAATAAAAAGATCCTGAAATTCTGTGATTAAGGACGACAGCGATAATTGACACAACATGGCACTAATGCTGCGGAATTTGCAGTAGGGAGGTCCCCAGAGTCAGCTGAGGCCTCCTCATGTAAATACTGGTATTATTGTCCTTATTTTTAATAAACATTTATTCTTCACCAACAGTGTGCTTGGTTACTTAGTGGATTTATATCCGATGACCCCATAATTTGCTGTTTATTGACCTCAGATCATTGAAAAGGTTAAATAGAAAAAGCCACAAGCAGGCCCAGAGTGCGCCTTGGGGGCCTCTTGAAGTCCCATTTCCCACATCAAATGGAATTGAGATGTGTAGTGCCATTTTATTTTTTTGAAATATTTACGAGAGAGAGAGAAAGAGAGGGAGAGGGAGAATGTTAACTAGCCAATTGTAGGACTGGAATTTATAGTCACTAGGCCACCAATTTGGATTTCAGACTTTCACCTTATTAAGAAAGTCCAACCAATTGCTGAATTCCATTGTATAAGGCTAAGGGTCAAAGTCCCTCTTTCAGGAGGGTCGAGCACTTAAGATGTGGCAGACCAAGCTGAAGCCCCTCGCCCCTCACTACCATTTATTGAGCATCTGTTATGTGCTGGGTACTGAGTAAGATACTTTACATACATTATTTATAATCCTTCAAGGTAAGTAGTACTATCCTCATTTTCAGATAAGAAAAAGGCACAGAGAGATCATGTATCTTGTCCAGTTTCACACAGCAAAATGCCTCAATACATTGTTGGAACTCAGCATAACCATAAAATTGAAACATGGTAAAAGATAGGTCAAAAATTATAGGTCTATCTCATCTGAGCATAGATCAAAAATACAAGATTAGAAAATAGAATGTAGCAGTATATCAAATAGATAATACACTCTCACCAAATGGAGACCATTGTAGGAATACAAGAGTGGTTCAATAATAGGAAACATTAGGAAATCAACATAATTCACCATATCAACAAACTGAAGGAGAGTCGTATACTAGTAGATGCTGAAAGTGTGCCTGATCAAATCCTCCTATAATAAAACTCAAAAACAGGAATATGAGGAACTACTTAAATTTGATAAAGACTAAAAATTAGCCACACATATCATTGTAAACAGTGAACCCCTAAATCCAACTTTGTTAAAAGTGGGGGTGGTCTATTCTTAAGCCATTTAGCTGGACTTCTGCTTCTCAGGTACTGGGCAGCCAACCATTGGAAGTGCCCCTTTCTTCTCCTGGGCCCCACGATGCCGTGTTTATGTTGTGTGGTGCCTTTGTCTCAGACTGTCCGTGTGAGAGATTGTGCTTTCAAGGACACATTCCTAGAGTTTGGGTCTCAGAGACTTGGGCACCAAAGGCACAAGCTGTCAGATGCCACATCTACCAATGATGGCTTGGCCTCGTGGTTTTCATGGTGGAAGTGGAATGCATTTTTCTGGCACAAAATCACTGCATGATACATCAAAAATGTTTTCCATATAAAGCTTTTGCCAGAATGTAGTAGAAGGAGCATTGCATGGGAATCCAGGAGGCCTGGGTTCTAGAGGCTCTTGCCACAACCAGTTATGTGTTCCCAGGCAAATCATTTAGCCTTGCTGGGCCTTACTTGCCTTATCTGTGCCATGAGGTGTTGGATTGGATGGACTACCAGTGTTCTTTGACCTCAGTTATAATAATCATCACCCTTACCATGTGCCTGGCACTGTTATAAGTGTTCTGTATAGAGATGAACTTATTATCACAACAACTCTAGGAGTTAAGTACTAATATTATTCCTGTTTTGCCTCTGAAGAAACTGAGGCACAGAGAGGGTAAATGACTTGACCAGGGTCTCACAGATAGGAAATGATAGAGCTTTTAAACAGTTCAACTTCCATTCTTTACTTTTCTGGCTTTTCTTTACCTGGGCCAATGGTGTTATTGTGGTGTTGGTTCTGTCCAGCAGAGTAAAGGGTGTTGAGGGTGGGAGACACTTTAAGGGAAACCCAGCTCTGGGGCAGATGGATGGGAGTCATTGCCTGGGAGAAGGACAACAGTGGCTGCAGAGGTTGCTAATATTTGCCTTTTCTCATCTTCTCTTTTCCTGTCTAGTCTGTGGCAAGCGCTACAAGAACCGGCCAGGACTCAGCTACCACTACGCTCACACTCACCTGGCCAGTGAGGAGGGGGATGAGGCTCAAGACCAGGAGACCCGGTCCCCACCTAACCACAGAAACGAGAACCACAGACGTGAGTTCCCAGTTGTTGGGCTGGGATGGTGATGAAGTGGGTGGGCAGGGCTGTAGAGTGTTCTTTCCACTTTGGTATCTTTGGTGGCACCCATTGATTGGTTTCAATGTCCTGTGGCGACTTGGCATTTTTAGCCCAGTCCCAGCTGCCCCATGGGTCATCTAAGCCCCAGGGTGGCGCACCCAGTTCTGCTCCCAAAGGAAGGTACAAGGGAAACATCCTTACCTGGCCATTGTCAAGTGCCAGACCTGCTCCTCTTTTCCCTCAGTTCTAGAAGTTTCATTCACAGGTACCACCCTGACTTGGGCATAGCCCTTGGGTATGTCAATTAAGATGGACATTCCAAATGTCTCCTTGGCCACCAAGAGATGTGGGATAGTCTTGATTTATTGCCTTGGCTGTTATAAGGGTCACAGTTTGGTCCAGGGCTCTCCGGTCTTAGAAAAAGAGTACCCTCGAGCCTGCATGCTTTCTACCTGAGCACTCCATCACGAAGCATAATCTGGGGGCACTTGTCAAAAACTCAAAATGGGGTGGCATGATGGAATCTTTGTTCACAAGATTTTGTGGTAGGTGTTCTTAAGGTGAACAATTCAATGCAATCAAAGGGATCAGACCTTTAAAAATATCCAGACTCTAGGCTCTGATGGTGGCTCCTGTTTATTTTAGTCAATCACCTTAGTCAATGGATGTCCATCGGCTGCCTTCACCAAATATTTGAAATAATTAACATACTTTGGCCAAGACCTTTCTTTGGATTCATGTTGGTTTTCCCTAACCCTCACCCTCCTTTCTTCCTATAACGTGGCCTTCTGTATTCATTTGCTCAGGCTGCCATAACAAAATCCCACAGAGTGGGTGGCTTAAGGAACAGAAGTTAATTTTCTCACCCTTTTGGAGGCTGCAAGTCCCAGGTCAACATGTCATCGGGGCTGGTTCCCCCAGAGGACTCTCTCCTTGGCTTGCGAGTGTCTGTGCTCTCGCCCCTCTACACATGGTGGTCCTCTGTGTTCATGTAGCCTGCTGTCTCTTAGCGTGCCCAAATTCCCTCTTGTAAGGGTACCAGTCAGATTGACTGATTAGGGCCCATCCTAACTTAATCACCTCTTTAGAAATGCCCTTTCCTTGAATACAGTCACATTCTGAGGCATGGGGGTGGTGGTGAGGGCTTCAGCAGATGCATTTTGGGGGACCCAATTCAGCCCATACTCCTTTAATTCTTACTCACTTGCAGGGTTTAAGTCTTTCATGTGTGTGACAGACCTTTATTTTCTTACCTGCTGCTGTCATCTGGACAGAACCAGGAAAACACGGCAGGAGTGTCTGACAGAGCTTGCCCATCTCCCCTCTCCAGCTTCTGAGTGATGCTGAGCGCTTACTCGCTCTCTCGCTCTCTCTCCTCCCCAGGGAGAGGTTCCATTGGTCCAGTCACACTCACCTTTCAGAAAGGAACATGTATGGGGCAGCCGGCACTTGTGTTTCCCTGTCTCTCCTCTTATCCCTTCTCTGATCTAGGCGGCCCAGGTGTACCTATTGTCTTCTACCGCAAGGAGGCTGAGCATGAGCTCTTTCGATTTGGGTTGCTATCTGGAAAGTATTTACCAGCCACGGTTGCTCTGTCTGAAGTATTTGTTAACTTAGTATTATTTCCCACTCCCCCCCAGCGCTGGCTTATCCTCTTTACATCGCTTCTCAAATGTCAAGGCATTTCGTCCTTGTGTTTGTGGGGCTTTACTCACGTAATAGGGTTTGGAATGCTTCTCTTTTGTCTGTGTCTCTTTTGTGTGTGTGTGCATGGTGATGGCAACAGTAGAGGATGGTTCCTCGTGGTCTCCCGGGTACACGGCAGGTCCTGAGTGGATCAAGGAAATCTCTTCCTTAGCCATCCCTGCCGTCCCCCAACCCCAGCTTGCAGGCTATTGACCTCCAAGATGGGCACTGCCATAGCTTCCTCTGTCCACCAGGGTCTCCTCGCGTACTCTTGTGAGTCAGTGTCTTCCGTCTCCTCATGTCCTCACTGAGAGGCCAGATGGCCTTGCTTAGTCAGGATGCTGAGTCTTTCCTCCTCCAAGATGGAGATGTGTCCGCAGTCTGGCTGCGTGTTCTCTCTGGGGGCTTGTCAGTGAGCCTCTTGGCTCCAGCTCCCATCTACCCTTCTCCTCGACACCTGCTGATGACAAACTGAGTCCTTCAGAACGGGTCCTCTGCTTTAAGCTGCGTAGAAAAGAGTAGCTGTCCCTAGGCTCACTTGGGGCCTCCTTACATGAGGAATATTCCAGAACCTTCACAAACACCTTTTGAACAATATCTCTTGACAGTGCCTCTGAGAATTCTGTGATTAGCTCCAGTTTTGCTAGCGAGGAGGAGGAGGGTGTGGCAGGAAGGTCCTTGGTGTCCACAGAAGCCATTCTTTCCCTCTGCCCCAATTTCTCTGAAGAAATCTAAAAGACAGCAGCTCTTCCCAGGTTCATTGTACCACGCACGCCACCGATCCGTTTGCTGCTCTGAATGTCTTCTCTGTTCCCTCCCACATTCCCCTGGTGAGCAGCCCCTCAACCACTTCCTCGTGAGCACTAATTGCCAGCATCGTTAATACCCAGTCATTAGCTGCTCTCACTGTTTGGGGTGGGGTAGGCTCCCATCCATCCTGCCCCTAAATGCCACTGGGGCTGTGTGGTGAATTGAACATGACAGCATCTGAGGTCTCAGCTTTGTGATCCTCCCTTGGCAAGGCTTTTGGAGTGGGGGAGGGAGGCAGGAGAGTTTAATCCAAGAGGCTAATCTGCAGATCCCCCAGGAAAAGTTCTGGATGCCAGCAAAGTGGGAATGCTGACTTTTCCCTCTCTAGCAGAGCCGCAGGGTGGCCCAGCTGCTTGTGAGCCCACACAGGCCCACAGGGAAAACAGCCCTACAGACTCAGGAGTTTTCCGTGGCATGGGCGTCTGCATTTGTACCACTTGCAGCGGTAGAGACCTTTTGACTTTGGTCCACCTGCCGTCCCTTGCCGCACCCCCTGACTGTGTCTCCAGCCAAGCCATTGCTCAAGCCTGCGCCTGCCGCTGCTGAAAGGGCAGAGTGGAGTGCTGGAGCCAGCACTGACCTCCCCTCTCCCCCCAGCCCCCAGCTGCCCCGTGCTGCCAGCTCAGCAATTGGCTGCCCGCACCTCCCGCCCCCAGCCGATGTTCTCTCGCCTCTGTTCCTCCCCTAGCCACTCATTTTCTCCTGAGTATACACTTCTTGTCTCTTCTCGAGGTTGGTCCCCTTTCCTTCGTGCCCTTGCCTCTCTGTCGCAACTATAGGCAGCCCTGAGATGCTTGGAGCTTCAAAACTCACCTTGGCACGTAGTACTTTTCTGTTGGAGTCTTCCCCACTTAAGCAGTTCTCCCTTCCCCTCCCCATGTGAGGCTACATTCCTCTTTCTTCTTGCATTTCTCTGACCACCTCTGTCTGCTTTTTAAAAATGAAATCACTGTGTGTATGTATGTGTGTGTGTACGCATGTGTGTGTACATACAGGTACACACACACAGACTACATGTGTGTGAGTACAAGGAGGGGGGGCTTGAGCAGGTTGGGACTTCATGTGGTGCCACTCAGAAGCATTCTTTTGTGGTGGTGCCTGGGTGGCTCAGTCAGTTAAGTGTCCAGCTCTTGATTTTGGCTCAGGTCATGATCTCATGGTTTGTGAGTTTGAGCCCCAAATCATGCTCTGTGCTGACAGCATGGAGCCTACTCAGGATTCTCTTTCTCCTCTTTCTGCTTCTTCCCCACTCATGCTCTCTTTCTCTCAAAATAAATAAATAAATAAACTTAAAAAAAAAAAAAAGCAGAATTCTCTTTTGACTTCTGAAATGCCACCTTGGTAAACAGCCTCAGTGGGGCAGGGTAGCAGAGAGCACTGGATTAGAATTTTGACCCATGCTCACAATATCAAAACTCTTCTTGAATTTCCTTTAATCTTCTATGCACAGTGAGAATCTACTAAAGATGGTGCTCTCAAGGTACTTTTCTGTGAGGTCAGGTGGGTGTGGGCATTTATGAGGTTCTGGACTTGAATGGAAAAGCTGTAGAACTAAATTCAGTCTAATACATTCCTCTGTCTGTCCATCCATCTATCCATCTATTTATTGGTTTAGTATCCCTGTACTAAATACGGTCTTAATCTCTGTCCTTGAGGGCTCACAGTCTTGTACCGGAGTGTGTAATGGAGCACATATAGAATTGTGAAGAGCAAAGGGTCAAGTGCATTGTACACTTTCTATCTCTTAGGGCAGTGGTGCCACAGGTTTGGAATCGGCATCACCTGGGAACTTGTTGGAAATGCGGATTCTTGACTCCAGGAGACCTGAAATAGAGATCCTGAGAGTGGGGATCATGATCTGTGTTTTAGAAAGCCTTCCAGGGCATTCTGGTGGCCACAAAAGCTTGAGAACCACTGCATTACGGGATTTGCAAAGGCTTTGTTGAGAAGGTGACATTCAAGTTAGCTCTAGAAGAATAAAGAAGAATTTCCCAGGAGAGGGAGAGGGCTTCCCAGATAAAGGCAAAGGCAGGGGGGTATGAAATAGCATGATGCTTCAGAGAAGGGCTAGTAGCCAACTCTAACAGTGGCATTGGAAGAATGGTGGGAAAGTGAGTGGGAGCCACTGTTGGAAGTGACTTCTATGCCAGGCTGTGTAGCTGTCATCCTGTATGAAAAGGAGGGCCACAGTAGCAATTACTAGAAGGCAAGGACAAATGATTTATAGAAAAATTTTGTTTGGCATATTATTAATTGTCACATGGAACATCTCTTTTACCTAATAGCTTAAATGAGTATCAAATGTTCTCTATGACATATATGGAGCTCCTAAAAGGAAAGTGCTTAAAATATGGATCTATACAATTTTTTCAAGCCTGTTTCTCAGGTCCATGAAATGGAAGTTGGGTTGTCCTGGCTCCTGGGAGGTCTCAGTCTTCTGCATAATGATGGTGCGCCTGGCACATAGCTGGGCTTTCAGTATCTGTCAAGAGCAGAAAAGCCGCACCCTAGTGCTCCGTTGGAGGGCATGTTGTCCTGTGCAGAACTGGAAGAGGAGAGCTGAGTTGATTAAGGGTAATGTCGCTGATTAGATAATCTGAAAATTAGTCTGATAATGTGCAAATTACCTAAAAGAAGCATATGATGTCATTGCTACACTGATGGGAAAGATCTAACAGATATTAGTCTCCTGACATCTCTGTCCTCTAGCATATGGCCCGAGGGCAACGAGTAGAGCTTTAAGAGAGAGAGTGAAAATTACCTTTGACAAAAGCTTAAGAATTTTGGAGCACTCTGAAGATGCCTCAAAAACCGTAAAGCACATACAACCCACTGCTTACCCAACCTTTGATGCAGGAAATTCGAGACTTGTTACAGGGGGGAGAGAGGAAAATCCAGAAACAGGGCTCTGTCTGGAAAAGGGAGCCACTTCTCACTTCTTGAAGAGCAAATTTGGAAACTAACAACAGGTGTTCTTTAGGTGAATTACTATTTAACTAAATGGTTCATAGATGATGAAGTGAAAAGAATCCTGAGGGGTTGCTCTGGCCTTGAGGGCGTACTTGGAGTTAATTTTTCAGACCTACAGGCTAGGAGAATGGCAGTGGAATTCGCCAGGCTAGGGTGTGAGTCATGGCCTTGCCCCTCCACCATCTTGTGTCTGTGTGAATGTGGATCAGCTCCTCACACTTCTTTGCTCCGTTGTTGCCTCATCTGTGAGATGGGGAGAATAACCATACTGACTTCATTGGGTTGTGTGAGTCTTCAGTGAGATGATGTGGGTGTTTGGCACCATGCCTGCACATCACGAATGCTCATATCCCATCTCTGTGCCATTCGGACCAACAGAGCATGTCCATGACCACAGATGGCTAATCTGAGTCAGGGCCTGTCTGTAGCTGTGTGATGCCGGGAAGCTAACTCCCTGTGGGGGTCTCACTGGCATTGGCGGAGCTATCAGAGCCCAGCCTGGCCCTGGCCCTCCCTCTGCTAAACCTTAGATGTAGGACACCAATCCTTCTGTATGGACTAAACACGAGTATTTATTGAGCACTTACCATGCCTGTGTCCACTCACGGGGCTATGTAGAATCGGGCCTCTAAAAAAGCAAACACACGTAGTCTTAGCCCTAGGACGATTTCTGGTTTAATTGGGGAAACAAGATGGATGCAGGACACCCAGCAGGTAGAAGCTGTGGAGCAGAATCTAGCCAAGGGTAGCACCCCTGTATTTGCCATCCCATCTCTCCAGGATGGGGTCTCCACACCCCCTTGCCTTTCTATGGACCTCTTTTATTTCTCTCACATTTTGGGCCTAATTACCTAGAACGTTCAGGATTGAAGGAGTCCCATGTCCTGAGTACTGACAATGACAATAATACTTGCTGACATTCCTTGAATGTGTCAGACACTGTGCTAGGCATGCCATGCTTATCTCATTCAGTCCTCACAGCAACCCTGTGAGGTAGCTGCTGTGTCCCCTAGAGGACACCAAGGCACACAGACTCCGCCTGATGTGCTCATGGGCATGGGCATGAATGTGAATTCTCCGGTCATGTGTCACTTCTTGGGAAAGTTTACTGATTTAGACCTTTCATCTTCCCCCACACACCCCCACCTTTATCAGAAGTAAAATTCTTTTACATAGGAGAAGAAAGAGGGGGAAGAAATGACAGAATACCTAATAGGTGCCAGGTCCTTCTCTCGCATCATCTCGCGTAAAGTTCATAGTCTGTGAGGCACATGCTATTACTCTCATTTTGCACATGAAGAAACTGAGGCTCAGAAAGGATGAATGACTTGCCCCAAGTCACATGTAAGCAAGATGGGAAGCTGAGATATGAGTGAGTGTCCTTGAGTTGGATGCCTTTTGATTAAATCAGGATATTAGAACCCCAAGTGATAGATCCTAATCTGAAAGATGAGATCTTTGTCACAGGTCTAATGATGTCCTTCAATTTTCACCTGCAGGCCAATTGTGAAGTGCATCATACCCAACAGTGGCTTTTCAAAAGTAACAGATATATTAATGGGTACCGATCTTAAATTGCCTAACACAATACCATAGGTGGCTTAAACAATAGGGATTTACTTCTCATAGTCTTGGAGACTGGAAATCCAGTATAAAGGTGCTGGCAGTGTCGGTGTTTGGTGAGGACTCTCCTCTTGGGTTGGAGACGGACATCTTCCTCTGTGTGCTTGTATGGCTTTTCCTTGATACATGTCGCTAGAGAGAGAAGCAAGCTCTCTGGTATCTCTACTTATAAGGCCACACTAATCCTACCATCCTCATGACCTCCTCTAAACCAATCACCTCCGCAAGGCCCCACCTCCAAATACCATCAGGTCGAGGGTTAGGGTTTCAACATAGGCATTTTGGGGGAGACACAATTCAGTCCCTAGTAGGCGTACTTAATCTTTAAAACTCACTTTAGCTGTTTGTGGTGTTATATGAACCTCCCATTACAAATTCTGCTTGAGCTTTTAATTTGTAAATGAGTCTTACTCTAGAAAAAAAGTCATACATCACTTAGTTCAGTAATATTCTTGCATCTTCCTCTCATTTGTGCCTCATGGTCTTTTCTACCTCTTATATCTATCTATCTATCTCTTTCTGACCTTGTTCTAAAAAAAAAAAAAAAAAATACTTATGCTGTGCCTAAGGTAGAAATCCTAGGATTTATCCTTGGCTTTATTTTCCTTCACACTTGTATCAGCTTCCCCTCCAAAATGTACTCCCCATCTGTCTCCCTTTCTTCATCTCCTGGCCTCCACCAGCTCCTGCTTAGATCACTGAGCTTCTTTATTGGCCTCTCAGCCTGTATTTTACCTCTTATAGTCTGTTCTCCATGGAGTAGCCAAAGTAGTCTTTAAAAAATTTTTTTTAATGCTTATTTATTTTTAAGAGAGAGACAGAATGCAAGCGGGGGAGGGACAGAGAGAGAGAGAGAAGGAAACACAGAATCTGAAGCAGGCTCCAGACTCTGAGCTGTCAGCACAGAGCCCGCCATGGGGCTTGAACCCATAAACTGTGATATCATGACCTGAGCTGAAGTCAGACGCTTAACCAACTGAACCAGTTAGGCACCCCAAAAGTGATCTTTTTAAAGTACAAAATAGATTATGCCATATTCCATTCTCAAAACTTATATCACACTTGAATAAGATCCAAATCTCACCTTGAGGGCCTACATTTTTGCTTCTTGCAGGGCGATCAGCAGCTTCAACATCAGCTGGGACTCAGGTGACCAACTTATCCCTGTTTGCCCAGGACAGTCCCACTTTTAGACTGAAAGTCCTGTGCCCTGGGAACCCTTCAGTGCCAGGCAAACCTAGACAGTAGACTACCCTGTGGGGGAGCTTGCAAGAAATATGGAATCATAGGCTCTAAGCTGGACCTATGGCTCCTAATCTGAATTTTACTGAGATTCCCTAAATGGTTTGTTTGCATGGCACTCAAATTTGAGAAGCCTTGTCCTCCAGGGCCTGCCAGCCACTCTGACTTGACTTCCCTCAGGGGTCTGGTTTTTGTGCCCATGGTAGGTGGGTACCAGGCCGGCCTGAGCTGGACTGCCCCAGTGCAGAGCCAGTGGGGCCACTTACTAACACGTCACCTACTCAGCTTTTTTGTGCCCCGAGTATCACTATGTGAAATGAGAACATTAATGCATCTACCTCATAGGGTTATGTGAAGGTTAAATAAGACAATTTATATAAAGCACTGTATTAACAGAAATGTGTGTGACACACGTGTGGCGTTAGAGCAGTGGTTCTCAAGCTTGAGCACATCAGAATCACCTGCTCCTTAAAACAGAGACTGCTGGATCCTACCATGGAATTTCAGAATCAGTGCTTCTGGCGTAGGGTGAATTTGCATTTTTAACAGGTTCCTAGGTGTGCCACTGCCTGAGAGAAATCCACTTTTTGGAGACTGCTGTTCAGTCTATTTTATCTTGTGGATTCACCAAGTTAGATGACTAGCCAGGAACCAGGCTGCACTAGTAAATCCATGGGATAAACTTGGTTTTCACTCTTTTCCTAAGGTTCTGTCCTACCTGTGGCAAATGTGTCTGGGGCTCCCAGCACCTGCTTCCTGGCTTGCTTTCTGGGTGCGTTCCCTGTCTGGGCCCTCATCCATGAGCCGGGCTGCTCTTCAGCCCTGTGGTCTCTCTGCTGTAATCCTCAGGTCTTGTGCTGGAGGCGCATCCTTTTCCTTTTCCTGAGTACTGCTTTTCAGTCCGAAGAACCTAGAAAATACTGGTCCGTTGTGGGCAGCTGGGGTTGACTTACCTGCATCCCCTGGAGGTGGTAGGGAGGAGGGGTGGAGAGAGGCAAGGCTGAGCAAGAGAGGAAGGGGCCTTACTGAATTCTAATATCGCAATAATAATATCCTGACAACTTAAACGGACGAGGCTTATCCTGCTCTAAAGCACCAAGATGTCCTGCAATTCTCTGAGGGGAATGACACCACTTCATTCAGAGCCCTGTTGACATAGTTACTCTCAGCTTAAATGTTTTTCCCTTCAACTGACTCATTTGGTGGCAATAACAAGTTGCTACGCCAGGGCATGAACTGACCCGTAGGACCTTCCACTGAAACATTGAAATATCTCCTTGTGCTTTCCCTAATCAACACTGAGAAAAGTAATCAGCTTTGCTTGGTCTTTTCCTTGCTTTTCCAAAGCATCAGTGACAGACTCAAAGTTGCCAGCCTGAGGCTGGAGCACAATGGACATTACTGATGGGTCATGTGACCATCTGGCCCCGGAATAGGTGACGTGGTATCCAAATTCCTGGCAAACTGCAACTCTAAGCAAATACGTGTGTCAGGATGGGGACATCGATGTGAGCAAACATGTTTTCTGTTTTTTCAGCACAGTGTTTAGGGGTAAATATTGTCAAGGTGTGTGTCTAATGGTCTGAGTTTTGTGCTCCATAAAGATGGCGGGAAAGAAGGTAGATGCCAAGGAAGGGTGAAGTGACTGACACCACACTTAAAACTTTAATAAAGATTCTGCAGCCATTCAGACACAGAGTAAGATGGCCTATTTTCTCTCTAGCTGCTGCAGGGCCCCTGGTGAGAGACCAAATGTGGGGTTCAAGGGGCTTTGGGACTAACAGAGCCTGGGAATTCTTAAGTCCTTCCTTCCTGGTTTTCCAAGAAATGCCTCAAGGAAAGGGATCCCAAGGGAAGGCAGGCCCATTGGCTTTCTCCACCACAGCTTTATACTCTCCGATGGGCCCTCCTGTTACTTCTACTGCTCCCTCTTTCTGTCCCTGTTATGAACAGAACTGATACTGACAGTGCCTTAGAATGGTCACTCAGTCCTCAGGGAACACGTGACATCCACTCCACTCCTAGTCTTTGACTTCCCTTTGCCTGAATTTTTTCTATCTCCAAAAAGCCTCTGTGAAGATTGTCCATCCCTTTTGTTAAGTATTTAGTGCCAGCGCTGGGTCAGTCACTGTGCTGGGTGCTGGGGATTCCTCCATTAAAGACCCCACCCCTGCCCTCAGGGAGCTCACGGTGAACCGGGAGAGAGACAGGGCCACAGACAGAGCACGTGATGAGACGCTGAGCTCCCCTGGGTTTAGAGAACCTCGCTTTTCTGATCCTTCCTTCAGTCTCATAATCATCAAATCATAGGCTGAAAAGGGCCATTACAATGCCATCTTGTGTATTATCTTGCCTCTAGATAGTCATGCGCTCAACCCCGACCCAGGGAAATCTTCCAACAGGCAGAGCCCTGTACTAGGCCTTTATTTAACCGGCTTCGCTTCCAGCCTTCCTGGGACATGCGCTGCCACTTCAGCTCTTTCTTCCTCGTGTTGTCCTGAACGACACGGACTGTGGCGATTGAGGCCTGTCCATAAACTTGAAGACTTACTGAATCAGCCCTTGGCCTTTGTTTCTCCTGGCAGACTAATCTCAGTGCCTGGAATCACTCTGCATTAGCAGCGCTGCCTCCTTAACCCGTACCGTACATTCACTTTGTCCCCAGTGCTAGGTGGCAAAATGGCCTATGAGGGAGAGCGAGTTCTCTGTGGTTGAGGACCCTGGTAGCCTAACGGGCTTGTGGGGAGTGGACCCCGGCGTCCATTTCCCTGCCAGGCTCCCCAGTCCCCTTGCCTTTCCACGTTCAGGGAGCAAGGCATTTGTCTTCCTTCTGGAGCCCTGGGTTAGGGCCCTAGTCACTGTCAGTTGCCCAGAAGAACCGGCCTGAATGGAATCCCAACATTTTTATTCCTTGGATCTGTAGGATTTATTTTTTCATCAGTTCTAGGGAAGCAGTGAAAAAAGGTGTCAGGGCTTGGGGATAATTTATATGAGTAAACACGTAAGGAGTAGGGTGAGCAAGAGCATGAGAATTAAGGCCATTTATCCAGGCTTTGAGACTCTGTTTGCCCTCTGGTCCAGGCTTCCCCACAGTCTTTATCTTGCTACTTTAACCCTCTCCTCGCTCTGCTCTATGTGGGCCCGTGCAGATCTCCATGCAGCTGCCCCAGCGCCCGCCCGCTCCCCGCCCCTCCCACGGCCCTCATTAAAGGCCGGGTACAAGGTAGCAGGATGTGGCGGTGGCCTCCAGCTGAGGCCTGCTCACTGATTCTGAAGGGAAGGCACATTGGCTTATACCCCCACTCCTCGCCTTCCCTTCCTCCCCCAGCCCAGCCTGTTTGTGTGTCCTGTGTGGCCAGCCTGGGGCTGCTTTCTGCTTTCCCTCTTTCCTCTCCCCTTTTCTTTACTCCGTCCTCTGAAGATGCGCTCTGCACAGCCAAGTGGCACCGGCTAGGAGGCTTTACACTTGAGAGATGAAGTAATAACAGGTGGCAAGACCAGAGGCTGCCAGAGCCCAGGATTCTGGTTGCCATGGAAACAGGTCAGCCCTGTGGAGGGATGGGAACTGTCAGCTGTGGAGGGCTGTGGGGGAGCAAGGGAGAGGGGCGAGGCACAGCTCCTCCTGGAGGGCCCTTCTCGCTGCCCCTCAGGCTCCCCAAGGGCTGCACACCCAACCAGCATGCCCTGGAAGAAAGGGTCCCTGGACTATGGCTGGGTGGTGGGCACGGAGCATGGCTGCGTGCTTGTGCACGCCAGGCCCTGACAGGCGGGCTGAGCATCTGCTCGGGATGTGAAGTCACGCTTTTGTGGGTGTGCCACAGAGGAGCCTCAACTCCTGGCTTGCTTCCTATTTCCCTGGGACATTTGGGACACAGCTTTGGTCTTGGCAGAACCAGCTGAGGGGGTGTTGCTGGTGGCCAGACTGTCCCTGCCACTCTTTCTTTTCATGAAGGGCAGGCATATCATAGCAGAGATCAGACGGAAAGGGGCGAAGACGGCCCCATGTGGGTGGGAGTTTTAGGGATTTGGGGCCTTGTTTGCCATAGACATGTGGCCTGATTGGAGTCAATAATCCTGTAGCGTACACTGAGACCTTTCCAGAATGACTGCTCATCCTTTACCAGGCATGGCGGGGATACTATTTGGGGCTTGGCTTTTGCTTTCTTTTGGTTTGATTTGAATGCTCCCTCCCATCTTCTATTTATCTATTTGTGTGTGTGTGTGTGTGTGTGTGTGTGTGTGTGTGTGTGTGTGTGTGTGTTTTCTTCATGAACTTTGTTCTTGATTTCCATCCCCCGCTTTGAGATTTTTTTAGAGTTCTCTCCCCCAGGTAAATTCTTAAACTCTTAGGGCTCACTTTATTTTCTCGGCAGCTCCCTTGTATCTCTTATATGATCTCGGCCCATGAACGTTAATCGATGAAAAACCAAATCCATCTTTACAGACATTGCCATCGAGATACCACTCGGGTCTTTGCCCTCTTGTTGTCTTATTGTATAAAGTGGGACTCAATTTCCCATAGGCAGAAGCAGGATCTCTATTTAAATCCCTCTTGCAAGGTCTGGGTGAGCTTCCTATTTATAGTAAAATCCTTTTTATAATGATCTCATACACGGTACCAGGAAATTGCTCATGGCTGGGTCAGGCCATAGGCCAGTATAGCTGTGGTATAAGCTTTACTTGAAAAATTCCTTCCAGAGCCTCTGGAATTCTCCAGAGAAGGGTTTTTGCAGAGTATGTGACAGTAAACAGGATCACCCAGTGTGGATTATTGTGGAGGGACATCACATTTAAGTTCAAAGGGAGTTTTTGATTTATTAGGCCAATCTCAGTAATTTTGATCCCTTTGGGCTTCCTAATTGACGTATGGGTGAATCAAGTTCACTCGAAAGAGATTTATGAAATAGTTTATATGCAAGGTATGGCCAGGAAGTGTTTGCCTCTGGACTTTCCAGGAGGCAGAGAGTCTCTGGGGACATAGGCAGCCCAGGGGTGAATCTCCCCTCCTGCACTTCAGAAAGGGCCTGAAGCCAGCCCCTTAATCTCTCTGAGTTTCAGTTACCTCATTGGTCAAATAATTCCCATTTCACAAAGTTTTTGTGAGAATCAATAAAATAATGTATGTAAAGCATCCTGCGTAAGATCCGTCACAGTTTTGTAGTGTAATAAATGTCTGCTTCTTTTTCTTTTCAAGAAGCCGTTGAACAAGAGGGAGGCTAAGTGGGTAGCAACCTGGTGTCCCCTTCTCAAGAGAAAATGAATTGTAGTCTACTTTCTTGTATGTTTGTGTACAGGATGCCCTTTCTCCTCCCATAGTAGGGCTACAGGGTTATTCTTCCCAGCACCCCAGGGTCCTCAGCCACCCACTCTTGTTTACTCTGGGAGCTAGACGTTATGCTGGGCTAGATGACTGACTGATCCATCTGGACATGGACCAGCACTTCTCTCTGAGGATTTGGGAAATAAACCATGTAGTTCTGAATGATATTCAGAGCGACAGATAACTCTGCCACAGGGAAAGCAGACGCAGTGCTCTGTCCCCACTAGGAGGATGTCCCAGGGGTGTTACTGGGCTGTCTACTCACATCTCTGCCATCTTTTCTAAGCCATTCATCCTACACATCGTGGTTAACCATTTCCTACATGCAGGGCATGTAGGTGTTCGAGTGAATGAGTTAGACATAGTGCCAGACCAGAAGGAGTAGATCATTTAGTACATGTTGGTGGGGCCAGTGTACACTTGTATAAACAAGAGAAGGGTCATAAAAGTGATGTCAACAAAGTGTCCTCCCCAAGGCCTGACTGGTCACTTTGGCAGGGGAGTTGGGAGAACTTAATGAGAAAACTCACCCTGAAGCCAATCCTAAATACCAAAAAGTATAAGAGAACCAAATGCAGAAGCTATCCATTAGCCTATCTCACACCATTGTACCAAGATGAAAGGAAGCCCTGAGCTCACTATTATGAGAAGAGAGTAGAATTTTGCCAAAAATGAAGCATAACTATTCACTGTCACTTTCAATACTGAGTCATTGATAGACTAAAATGGTACCCTTCTCCTCCCCCTGGCCCTGACATGTCACAGCCACACACAGCAGGGCCTACAACTGGGTCTTAGCACCTTCTTCACCCCTCTGGCCAGGCACTCTGTACGGCCAGCAACCAAAACAAATATATATGGGGATCCCGCTCTGATCCAGTCTTCTCAGAAACTTCTCTTCGTTAGGTAAATTAAATGCTGTTCCTTTGGTCTTTTTATACAGGACCAATTTCTCTAACACTATCCACTTTGCTCTACTAGATCATTTCTGAATTTTTAATTCTTGCAGTATTGGAGTTCCTGATTCGATGAGAGCATCCCACCAATGGTCTGTTGGTGGTGAAGGTTGTAAAGAATTACCTGGGAGTTCTTACAGTCTATATTCTACTTCATCCTCATAAATCACAAGGCATATAGTGTGTTGGAGAAAACCAGATTCTTTGGTTGCTTTAAGATTTTGTGAAAGGGGAGAAAATCTGACATAATAGAAAGTCCCTAAGAAAACAGGAGAGACAGATGGTGAGGCTGTGGCTCCTGAGACTTTTAGCGGGATGATCTATGGGGAATTCTTTGATGCTGTTCTTGAGGGAAGCTACCTAAGTTAGGATTGGCATGGCCACCATTTTCTTTCTAGTTCATATCAATCGTGAAAGTTAGCTTTCGTTTACACTCATCCCCTTAATTTCATGTTCCCCACTTCTTCCTGTTCACCTTTGAATTGATTTCTAGGATAGTCTGTAGTGGTAAAACCCTGAGTTTATTTGCTTCATAGACATGCTTGGAATTTCTTAAGGGAGTTCTAAAAATGGTGAAGATGGCAAATAAGAGAGAAAGAAGAAAGGAGCTTCTTTCTGGATTTGGGGAATGAAAAATATAGATAGGGTAAAAATTTTTGGTATACTGATTTGAGGAGATTATTTGCAAAACTGTTCTGTATGACATGTCATGTCTTTAAGACACAGTGCTTGATGAAGACACTTAACAGACCATGAGGGTGGCCAGCTCACCTGTCTGCCCCCAATAGCCAACACTTTTTTTGCAGAGAACTGGCTGCCTCCCTGAAGATGAAAATCAATGACTTAGAAACTGATTAAACAATCCAAATAGCAACTGATAAATGGATTAACTCTCTATAATGTAATTCTGCAAGCTTTTGTCTTCTGCCTTCCCCAGGTAAGTTTTTCTATTCCTGGAGGCAAAGAAGAGGCATGGAGGAAGCGAGGGCCAGAGGGAATCATATTAAAGTGGGTGAATCCGTTTATCACTTACTGTCTGGATGGTATTTTTGCTCACATATCTGCTTCCTTTTACAGATTTGTACCCTACGGGACCGTGATTAATGTTAGCCAGTAAATAATGAAAGATAGCAGCAGACATTGGGTATAGTGAGGAAGAAGATACCCCTGTGGTTTGGGCTGATCCCATAAACAGACAGACTTTTCTTCTTAGTTGCAAACAGGGAGTGTTAATGTGACAAAAAAATCTCCACAATAGGGGTGGGGATTGAAAAACAGGAGAATGGAAGCATTTCTCCCCCTGCGAAGAAACCCGTCCAAGGCTTTTCAGCCAGCCCCTAGGAACTGAGAATGATTTCAGTGCTTGAGAATATGTGCCGTCTCACAAGTTTTGTTTTTAAGATCATGTCCTAAGATTTTTATTTGCCTTTGGATAAGGACTTTGAGCAGGGGTGGCTTATGAAGATCTTAAGCCTTAAGACACATTTACTAACTCACCATTAACCTATCTTTGGCATGAGGCTAGACTAAGAGTCCAGTTCTGATTCTAGGTGCTTGAAGTCTGCTGATGAACTAGTCCTGAGTTTTCTCCATACCAATGAGTCTGGACTTTAGGGAGATGAGGCCGAATGAAAGTGGACACTTATGGGTATGCCAGGATGTTGATCAGAGTGCCCGGAAGCTTCCTCGATGTCCTTCCTGGAAGGAGATGCCCTTCCTGGAAATGACTACCATCGATGTTTCTTTGTTTTTTCTTTTCAGGGACAGAAGGAATATCTCCTAAATAAGAGCATCTTTCCCAAGGGCAAGGCCTAGGCATTGACCATTCTCTCTCCCTCTCATCTCACCAATGTTTATGGTTGCTACCTGCTGCTTGAGCCTAAGGCCCGAGGGCTGATTGTTCAGGGATGAGAGAAGTTTACTTGACTAGTAGGCCTTCTGAATGCTTTGCTCATCCAGGGAATCCAATCAGAGGAGCAAAGGTAGTTTCTGTAAAAACACAGAGATGGGTTTTGCAAAAATCAAACTGAACGTTGGATGGCTTGCAAGGTATTAGACCTGTTGAACTGAGAAGGATCAAAAAGAAAACTTAGCCCAATTTAATAGCTTTTTGGTTTCTTGGTTGTAACAAAATCTCACATTCTAGACTTGATATTCTTTCTGGAGCAGATTCTGTCACCATGGGAGAGGAGGGGCCAGTAGAAACTCACGGCAGTCAAAAATCGGATTTTTTTTTTTTTTAATGTTTCTATAGCCCAGAAAGGACCGGATGGGACAGTCATTCCCAACAACTACTGTGACTTCTGCTTGGGGGGCTCTAACATGAACAAGAAGAGCGGACGGCCTGAGGAGCTGGTGTCCTGTGCAGACTGTGGACGCTCTGGTGAGTGTGGCCCCTTCTTGCATCTGTGCCCATAGACTGGGACTTCTTCCACTTGCATCCCTGTGCCGTCTCATATGGAGGTTGAAGGCTCGCGTGGAGAAGTGTCGATGGTGATTTTGAGTGGAGAGGAGTTTTCAGGTCATTTTTGTATTTTTCTTCTTTGAGTGTTAAGAACCAAAATTATGCCCTGAGATGTAGCGAAAAGAGAAAGGAGTTTTTGGCTTGTGTCTGGCCTTTCCATGAGGTGGATATTTCTTTGTGGGTGTTGTGAACAGCAGTCAGGTAGTGTCCGGGAAATACCCGGCGACACGGGCAACATGCTTCCTTGTTTCGGATGATGTGCACATAACAAAAAAAGATGTGTTTGTTCTACGGAAGTGCCTGCGGCAAACTGGGAGAGTGTGGAAACATGAATATAGGGAGAGAAGCCACATCTGGAACTGTGGGAGTCTGAGACCCCTGGGCTCATGGGCAGCTGTGTAAATACCACCTCCATTGGCCACTCATCCCATTTTCTCATATAATGTAGACAAAAGAGGCCCTGATAGATCAAGGAGGCAAAAGAGCAGGTATGCTTAGGGCTAATCTGGAATTGACTTGGCAGATTTTGAAATTTTCATCTTTTAACCTCTCAAAAGACTAAAATGACCAAAAAGACAGCGGTCTTATTCTTTCATTCTTAAAATGAGTTCAGGTCTTCAGGTTTTGTTCAAGTTGTTTTGTTTTTCAGATCTAACCAAACCATTATCTTTGGCTGGTCGTGATTGGTTGGTGCTACCTATTTTTCATATTGTTTCATGTCACAGCTGAGCCAAAGCACAAGGCAGGGAGGAGAAAAGATCTCAGATTCATCTTTAGTCTGATCTGGTGCTGACTGGAAGGTGAAATACAGTTAAGTTGGGTGGTTGGTGCTGGCAGTGAGAAGTCATTGCTCCTTTCATATCTCTCCCCAGTGTCTTTTCTGCTCCGAGTCCCATGGGAAGGACTGAGCTGACCACACCCGGCTTTGCTGTAACAACTCAGTTCTTCCTTTGCTTGCTTGCAAACCTTAACTTCAGTCCTTTTATATTTGGTTTTGGGGTTGTTTAGGGATCCAGACTGACTTGAGTAGCAAATCAGTAATTAAAAAAGGACTATGGTTTCCATTGCACATACTCTCAACATTGAACTCTTAAGGACCTGACAGGGTGACCCATCTATGTTCATTTGTTTTCCAAACCTAATACCTAACACTGAAATTTTTACCCTACCATTGCTAGCCTAGAAGAGAGGGCTCTTGTGACATATGACTCTGGGTTTTAAATACTTAAAAGAAAACAAATAGCTCTAGAAATACTTAAAGAAAACGAAACAAGTGAAATTCAATTCAGTGTTTTTTATTTTTATTTTTTTTAATGTTTTATTTATTTCTAGGAGAGAGAGAGCGTGAGCAGGGGAGGGTCAGAGAGAGAGGGAGTCACAGACTCTGAAACAGGCTCCAGGCTCTGAGCTGGCAGTCAGCACAGAGCCCGACGCGGGGCTCGAACCCACGAACCGCGAGATCATGACCTAAGCGAAAGTCGGACGCTTAACCGACTAAGCCACCCAGGCGCCCCTAATTCAGTGTTTTTTAAAAGCAAATGATCAGACAGAATCTCTGTCGCCAGAAGCAAAGTCACCTGGCAGAGCAATAGGCAGAATGTGACGGGCTGTTTTGAGTTTGGGTGCATCAGAGAGGGCAGCTTCAGAATTCTCACTGCAAACTGCTATAATTTTCCCCTTTCCTTTCCTACAAAAGAGGGGGTACTTCACTCTGATCTGTGGGGGACCAAAAGTGGGCAGCTGGTATTGTGTATCCAAAGCCTCTCTCCTCACAGCCTTTATTCAGCTTTTTCTTCCCAGGATCTGTCTGCCATGTGACTCAGGGGACCATTTGATACCAGCCTAGGTGTTCTGATTGCATTTGCCAATTTTGGTGGATGATTTAGTCAAGGTCTGACTCTGATGTTCCTGAAATAGTCAATACCTTGGGAGTAAACAGGTGGCGTTAGCCCATGAGATATGCTTGTTAAGGCAGGTGGGCGAATACTTCTCTAGGGCCTCCTTGGAGTCCTTCCAAGGAAGAATGTGAAGCTCAGAAAAACTGTCTTTCCCTTCCCATCTACCCCATACCTCTATTTCCTGGGGAGAAAGTGAGATTCTTGAAATTGACACCATCAGTGAAACATCATGACCTCATTCGGGGGCAGTCCTGGGGCCCATTTACAATATAAATAAGTTGGAACCTGAGTTTTATGGATTTCAGGATACTATATTTTATTAGGCTTTATAAACCCTTATTTCTGCTTTTTTAGTGCTCTGAGGCAGACTTGACAGCTCTGGACTTTCTGGAGTAACTAAGACCTGGGCATGTTTAGTGGCTGGAGTGTGTGTGTGTACCCGCACGTGTGCACGTGTATGCACACAGATGTATACGTGCACGCTCACGAATGCAGGTGCAGATCACAGAATTTCCTCCAGTGGTTAAAAAAATGAGAGACTCTTTTATTACCTACCACTTATCAACTTCTTCATGCTTTCAGTGCAAATGAACTACATGGTGTAAGGGCAGAATTGAAAGGGTGCTGAAACAATGGGATTAGAAGCGGGTAAAAATAAAAATAAAACGGATGGAGGCTTAACCACCTCGAATGGGTTATCTGACAGTAATACCTTTGTAAAGCTGACTGTCAAAGTGAAGGACACACAATGTTCAAAGAGAAACACCAGCCGAGAACACCAGAGAAATACCAACCAGGCTTAAAAACCACCAAGGAAACTCACTGTCTGGGGCGGGGTTGAGCGAGCATGCATGCGTATGTATGCATACGGAAGAGGAGAGAAAAGACCACGGTTGAATCTGTCGCTGTCAGAGCTGTGGATGTATATATTCTGGTAGAGATGATGCCTTTCTGGGGAGGGAGGAATCCTTTTTCCTGGAAATGTTGGTTTTGTCCCGTTACCCCAAATCCCTGTCACCAGGTGATACACCCAGCTAATCCCTTCTGGTGTGAAATGGTTTATGATCTTGCTATTAAGAGTAACATTGTAAGAATGTAATAAGAGTATTAATAATGCTGTCTGTTGCTTAACCCATGTGCTGATATATTCATCATACATGTCAGCTCATTTGGGAGGAGAAGGCAGGAAGGAGGAGGCAGCGGCCGCAGCACGCACCACGGAGGACTTATTCGGTTCCACATCAGAAAGTGACACGTCAACTTTCCACGGCTTTGATGAGGACGATTTGGAAGAGCCTCGCTCCTGCCGAGGACGCCGCAGTGGCCGGGGTTCGCCCACAGCAGATAAAAAGGGCAGTTGCTAAACCCACGGAACAGACTCTCTGGGCGAATAGCCGCCACCCTCTGACTTTGGTCGTTATTCTGGGTCTGATACATATTTTTTTTAAATGAAAGTCAACTTTAGGTTTTCCCTTCGTCTTTGCTTTTTCCTGTCTCCTTCCTCGCATCCTTCCCCCCTTCCCCCCTGTTTTGGGTATGTACAACAGAAGCACAAACTACTGAAACAAAGCAGAACAAAAGAGCAGGATAACAGTCCTTCAGAGAGATGGCATCATGAAGTACTGTTTATTTGCCATAGAAATGGGAAGTTAGGCGGACTGCCTCTCTTTGGGGGAGGGAGGGCATCTTTTTGACCCGAGCAGAGTCGATTTCCTCAGTTTTCCTATTTATTGGCAAAATGAAGAGAGGAGGAACATTGGGTTTGGAAACAAAGAACGAATAACGTTAAAAATTATTATTTATGTATTCTAGCTATTACTAGATATGGACTTTTTTTTGAGAGAGAGAAGGGAAATCAAAGCAATTGAAGTGATATCCTGCTTGGGAGAGAGCCGCTGGGGGAGGGGTTGACTCAAGGACACCTAGTCAGGAGGATTTCCTCGCCTGGAGATGATGGCACTTTCTGTACCCCACGGAGTGTGTGGCTCCCTACGGCAGACCCCCTCCCCATTTCTGCTCCCTGACCTTTCCGTCTTCCTCCCTGCTTGCAAGAAAATGTCAGCAGCTCCTGGGAAGTCTGGGCCTCTGCCTGTGGCCTCCCTCCAGCACCTCCTGGGCTCCTCCCCTCCGCCAACATAGCCGCTGTGGTGTTGTTGCTGGGTTTCTCCTCACTTTCCTCCTGGCGAAGAGCAATTTCCAAATGCAGGAATGGAATCTGAACAGAAAGTCATGGACTCAGCAGTGACAAAGCAACCTGAGGCCACGCTCATGGAAGAAGGAATGATACCTCACAGTATATCTCCCTCTCCCCTTGGCCCCTGTTTACAAACATAAATTCCCGTTGGATGATCAAGTCTCCCGTGTCTCTTCTTCTATTTTTTTATAGTGCCCTCCAGGCACTTTGTTTTATGTTTCCAATAGCACCTCCTGAAATAAACCAAAGCAACACTTGCTCAAGGTCCCTGGGGCGATGGAGAAGACCATCCACGTTGTCGGCAGTCCCAAGAACCAACAGCTGTGCAGTCGTAGTCAAAAGGTATGTCTTGGCTGGCCTGTCGTACAGTGAGGGCAAAACCATCATAGTTGGGTTTTTTGGTTTGTTTGTTTGTTTGTTTTTTTCTTTCGTTTTTCCTTCCTTTCCTTTTCCTCCCCACGCCCCAGCTTGTCTTTTGTTTTCCTGGGTTCACACTACCATATTAGTGTGGGTGTGGCTACCGGAGTGTCCTCCGCCCGGCCCTCTGCTCTCTGTGTGTGCATGCTTACCCACGGGGGCCTGGGCCTCGTGTGGGAACTGAGGCTTGCTTGGACCCTGGCACGGGCCCTGTACAGAGAATGGTGGGCTTCTGGCTTCTGGCTTCAACCATCAGAGGAAATGGCTGGGGAGGTGCTTGGCTAAGTCTGCCTCCCGTCGCTGCAGCTGGCAGGTGGAGTCCAGGGATTGGAGGTCGGAGCTGACTGCTGGACTTGGGTGGAATGAGAGAGTGCAGCCATCTGGGGTCTGCATGTCCAGGGCGGTATTCCTTGCTCCACATTCTCACGTTACAGCCAGGGGGATGAGTCCAGATTAAAGAGGATCTCTGATTAGGAAGACACTCAGCTGAGCTGAGCTGAGCTAAAGATTCTGAACTTCTTCAGATCAGTGTGGTCAGGGTTTCCAGCCTCCATGAGAGCACAGGTCCAGAGACATGGGCACCGCCATTTGGCTTGGGTTGGGAGATCCAAGTAGCTGTCCAGGCAACAGGCTACTTGTAAGTGTCTGGGATGATCTGCTTTGACAATCCGGGCTTTGCAAATCTTCCTGAATTAGACCTCTCATTAAAATAACAAACCAACCTAACAAAAGCAAAGGCTAAGCAAAGAAGCGCACAAATGGACTCTTTGTGCTTCCCTGGTAGCCTGAGACAGAAAGGACTTCTACTTTTCTCCTGCTTGAAATGTGTAAGTGCTGATGCTGGCATTTGCTCTCAGTTGGGAGAGGACGGAACAGCCTCACCCACTTTGGGATGTTCCGCCTCATCCGCGTGTGGCCCTGCTCTTGGCAAATACGGAATAAACCTCCTGTGCTATAATATTCCTGCATGCTCACCTGTGTGAAAAAGCCCACATAGTTGGTTGCAGTTGGTTTCTGCTGAGGATACAACCTGCTCTTCCTGTCATTCTCCTCCTTGTCATCTGTTCTCTTACTCTGACTTAGCTGTTGGATTCATAGCATTGTACCTTGCTCTCATTGATGAAGTGTGAGCCTCCAAGCTAATAAAAATATGTCCAACCAGTCTATACTATCATTTGAAACCTGTGTAGTTGTTTCGTAGCCCTAAAATGTTCAATGACAGCTTGCCTTTGAACTGGAGATTAAAAAAAAAAAACCTACTAAATTTAAATGATAAAAAGCCACCTAATTTCAGAGGCTAGCTTGGGGCTTGGGAGGAGAACCAAAGTGAACTGCCTAAACAAGGCAAACTCCCGTGGAAAGATTTATCCAAGGATGGCTATTGCTTATCTATTTTAATTTTACTAGCAAGGTTTGGGCTTCAGTTTCTCCTTTTGGGGGTAGTAGATGCCCTCATCTTTCTCAGTCGGTGTGGCCAGCCAAGCATAGTAATGCCTGAGGACCTTGTCTCACCTTGCTTATAGCAGCTTCCAACAGACTCAGTCAGAATTAACATCTTTTAAAAAAAAAAAACGAAAAGGACCTGGAGGGCACTTTCAAGATGATCAAGTTCAAGCTTTCCACTTTTCAGTTGAGAAAGATCAATCCAGAGAGGTTGAGTGAGGTTTGAGAGAGCAGAATGAACGTGGCTTTGAAGACAAATGTCTTAAGGTGAAGGAAGGTAACTCTGAGGAGGCACAGGAGCAGGGAGCTGGCTGTCATGGGTTTCCAAATGCCCTGATGGTTGATGTTATACCTTTATCCCCTTTTCTCTGCGTAATGATGGCCAACATTTATGTACCAGGCATTTTCTGGGTGCTTTCTCTAGGATAGTTCATTTAATTCTCATGATTATGCCATGAAGTAGGTGCTTGTTTTAGCCCCAGTTTACAGCTGTGGAGCTGAGGCTTAGTAATAAGGTTAAGAAATGTACCTAAGCCCTCACAGATAATAAGGAGCCAGATTTCGATCCCTGGTAACCTGACTCCAGGACCTCTTTCCTTTACCCTTGTTCTATGCTGCTACTTGCCTGTTCCTAATGTATGGCATATAGGAATATAGATAGATTAGCATTTTTTATTTATAACTTTTGAAGTTTGAATATCATTAGTTTATTTGAAAGGAGACATGGACATTCTTTACATTATGAAAGCTTTCAGAACCTCAGTGGAATGGGCAGCTTCACATGATGCCATTTCAGTAGTTATTTATTTCAATCTGCATACTTTCCAACAATGTCATCCACTGTCTCTAAATAAAAAATTATCCTTGTCATCTAGAACTACTTTGGTGCTTCTGTATTCTGTGAGAACTTTATTTCCAACTTTTATGCTAACTCGTTGAATCTCTCCCCCCTTTCCTTTAGAGCCTGATCCAACAGCTTCTACAGTTGCTTGTATACTTTTCCTTGAAATTTTTCTGGAAATACGATACCTCCTTTGATTACGGTTTTGTTGACACTCCTTTCAACTAACACTCTTTTTCCAACTTATACTTGGTCAAAGAAGGGAAGATATAGATAGATAGGTGGATGGATGGATAGATAGAAAAAGATAGATAGATAGATAGATAGATAGATAGATAGATAGATAGATAGATAGATAATCCCTCACTTTTTCTCAGGTCCAACCAAAGAAAGGGGTGTTTGTAATGAATATAGTTTTAAAAGATAATCTTATTAAAAGCAATTTTAAGACTGAAGAGGAAACAATTAGATCCCTAAAAGTACAATTCCAATTAAAATTCTGTGCAGAATATCACAGAGAACTCATTTTCAAAATCATCATTTCTAGACACTCCCTCCCTGATGCCTGTTAGGAATGACGTCCCCCTTTTGTGTGTGTGTGACCTCAGGAGTTGCAAGAGCTGTGTGAGCAGTGAACGCATCTATTCTTCTGTTGTTGCTTTTGTTAAATGAGTAGAACTACTCAAGTTCAATATAAAAGAAATTAGAGTCATCAGGATGAAAACAATCTGACTAGTTTCCTTTATTCTCAACTCAGGAAAGCACCACCCAGAATGCTTCAGAAGTGTCACCTAATGTTTTTAGTCTTAACCCAAAGACAGGAGAACCAAAGATATAGAACTTTTTAAATTTGTTACAACCTTCAAATCCCCTGGGGAGAACTGTTGATGCAAAAGTGATGACTTTCTGTCTGTCAGATGGTTTTCTTCCCCCACCTAGAACAATCTAATCCTTTATTTCTGTTACTGAGACTGTAGAGATCAGGTCCTCTATTCAGTAACCCCGGGAGTGAGAAATATGCATTTAATTTTTTAAAGGTACTTTAAAGTCAGTAATGCAATTTGCTACTGGTATTTTAGAGAGAAGGATTTAATAAAAATATGATGTTCACATCAATTGTACCCCTTTAAGCCTTCCTGCTTACTCTGCATCCCTCTCTGCACCTAATGGGCTGCAGCCTGCTACTGCTTTTATATAGCACTTGAGGGAACACAAGATCATTACTCGGGGAGAGAACTAAAAGCTGTTTGGAGGTACTCACTTCATGGTGGAATAAAATTAATTAATATTATCCCAATATGCCTCCTGTTACATCTGATGAATATGATCTTGAACTTGTACTTAAAGTTTGAGAAGGCTCATATATTAGAAATTTGTCCACGGGAGGCTTGGTTTAGCCTTTGGAAGTGAAGTTAATTGTGTTGTATATTTTTGGAGTGAGGCATTTTTGATCTAGTGAGTAGAAACCTGGAGTAGAAGTAAAAAGTTCTGGGTTCTGGACTCAGCCCCAGATGTGAGTTTGTTGCCATGAATCTCTGCATCAGTTTCTCTGTCCCTTAGTACATGGATGTTTTTTACCCTATCATAATATATAACCAATATCATCATGATGATTCTTAAAGCAACCCTGTAGGGTGGGATAGATGTCATTCATTCCCATTTTACTGATGAGGAAACAGACTGATCATGTTAGGTGACTGTCTGAATTTCCAGGCTCAGTAAATGGTGTTTGAGTCTCCTAATAAACTTTCCACAGTCTACACTGACTTCTCCATAGATCATAGTTTGAAGATTTCTTGAGTAAAGGGAGTCAAGGGTTTTTGAGGTCTTTCATTCAAGACCTTATTGGATTGAAAGGAGGTATTTGATGCTATAAAAATAAAACAAAACAAAACCCAACCTATGATCACATCAGAACCCTGTTGAAAAGTAGCAATATTGAAGTCTTTATGAACTTTCCCAAGGAACTAAAGTTGAGTTTCTTACGTGGTCAGTGTTTTGGTGATGACATCAGGGCGGGGGTGAGGGTGGAAATGGTGAGGTGGAAAGAATGAACACTTCACATGCCTGAGTGCTTCTAACATTAAAGAATTGAATTATATGGTCCTGTTGTGCTTAATAAAAGTGATTTCTGACCATTTTCTCAAAATAACAGTACAGGAAAAACCATTCTGCTTGATTGATTTACAAAACAGCTGAGAATGATGGAAGATCCCTGTCAGAACTGAGTTATTAGCTAAAAAGCACTGGTGGTTAGGTTTACAAAATACCTCAATACTGGCCCTCAACCAATGACTAAGACTTAAATATTTTTTAATTTTGAAATAATTTCAGATTTTACAAAAAACTCACACAAGTGATACAAAGAATTTTTATGTACTTTGTATTTAGATTCTTCAAATAATCTCAGTACAATGATTGAGATCAGGAAATTAACTTTGATGCAATACCTCACAATCTCCAGGTCTCCTACAGATTGTGCCTGTCTCACTGATGTCCTTTTTCTGGTCCAGGATTCATCGAGGATCACATGTCATATTTAGTTGTCATGTCCTCTTAAAGCCCTTTAATCTGTAGTTGTTAGTTCCATAGTCTTTCCTTATCTTTCATACCTTGATGCTTTTTGAAGAGTGCTGGCTAATCAATTTATAGGAAGCCCTTCACTTCAGGTTTGTGTGCTGTTTTTTAAGTTACAGTCAGGTTATGAATTTGGGTGAGAGTGCCACAGAAATGATGTTGCATCCTTCTCACGGCCTCCTATCAGAGGGTATATGATTGATGTATCCCATTATTGGTGATTCAGACATTTGTCCTTTCAGCTCAGGTTCAGGATACCATGTTTATACACTTGGGATGATAATACTTTCATTCATATATACCTTTGTTTATTTGGCAACTAGAGACTGAATAATAGCAATATGCACACAACTGTTCAGCCTTGCGAAGGCTAGGATGAAATTAAACATGGGGCCAATGGAATTGATGTCCACTGGATTTTTGACAATATAGTTGGGCAGACTAGATATTCACAAGCAGTTAAAAATGTATAAGAGCATCATGGGGTGATATGTAATTATTTTTGCTGGGGACTACAGTAGTCAAGGAGATTTTCTTGGAGGAAGTCATCCAGATCAACTAAGAGCTTTAGATTGGCTATTGCTATTTATTCTGTTGCCAAGAATGTCTGTTGTCAGAGAGGATGGAGATGGAGCTGAACAAAAGGCAAAGCTGGGGGTTGCCACCCAAGCCATGTAAAATGGCAAAAATCACAATGCAAATATATGCTTACGTATTGGTCTGTAGTGTTTTGTTCATGATACTAGTTTAGTGCTTATTATAACATGACTGTTTGTAGTCTTTCTCATCAAACAGATGATGTGTTCCTTGAGGGCAAAGATGAGGTCATTCATGTCCCTCAGACAGTGCCTGACACCATTGTGCCATAATTATTTGTTGAAATAAACTGAGAACTGAGCGATGCTTCTGAACTGATTAGTGGAAGGATTTAGTGTCTCACTCCATCCATAGGGGATGCTCAATAAATACTGTGGATAGAAATGTTGGAGAGGTCCTATCTGGACACAACATCCACTGGTCAAGTCAGAGGGGGTAGAAGAGATCCAGGAGCCAGTAAAGTAGCAATGGGGAGTCAGGAGGGAGAATGAGGGTGTGAGGACCGGAGCGGGGGGAAAGTTGAAGATGTGTGGAGGGATGGAAAGGTAGCCTCCTTGAAGGGGACTGAGGTGCAGTGGGAAGTTTTCAATGGCCTGAAGTTGGCCCAGCCAGAGGAAGTGAAGGAGAAGATGGATGTTGGGAGCACAAAGTTGGGAACCAACCAGCTATTTTCCAGGTGACTTAAATGGGGCAAAAGAAGAAAAGTGTGTGTGTGTGTGTGTGTGTGTGTGTGTGTGTGTGTGTGTGTGTTGGAGGGGCAAGGATGGAAATTTGAGGAAACTAGAAGGTCATGAAGGTATGGCTATGAGACAGACTCAGTAAACGAGTGGTAAGTGATATCTGACTAGAGAGATCACAGACACTGGTAGAGACAGAAAGACTCCTGGCAGGGAGTGAAAATTTGGATGCCCAACAAGAGAACACTTGGTAGGCACCTGTAGGAGATCTGAAGGACACCTAATCTTATCAGAGGAGTGAAGGGGCTAGAGGCAGGTGGGACAGTGAAGAGATGAGCATTAGGGATGAGGACTGGGTCTGGGAAGGGGCACCAGGAAAGCAGATCTGAGAGGTAAGACGTTGGGAGGACATGGGATGGGATGGAGGGGAAAAAAATAGGAGAGAGGTCAGGGAAGGGCTTGGTGGTGCGTAGAAATGAGTCTCTTCTCAGCCTTCCCTTGAAAACATAAGTAGACAGAGTCTCAGTTTTAGAAGTGCATCTATACCAGTCCTGTACCCTGGAGCAGTAAGGCCTTGGGTACTAGAAAGAAAGATGGGGGGTAGAGGGGTTCACCTTGGAGGAGGCTGAGCTACTCATTTGATTTTGAGGTTTGTTCCCTGCCACCTTGGCCATTTTCCGGTTGGGCCTCTCCTTCCTTTCCTCCCTCCCTTGCCACCCAGCCCAGTGTGATGTGGGTACTGCTTAGGGGCACTCATCTCTGCCCTCGGGGACTGCTGCTGGGGTGAAATGTGATTGTCCTTGGTTTTATTGCTTCCTCCTTTGTGCAGACTACTCCATTCCAAAGCCTAAAATAACTTAGACTTCATTTCAGCTAGAAGCCAAATCCATTCCTGGTTGGTACTCATCCTGGCTAAAGGACCCAGCAGGATTGAACTACCCCCAGGTTCCAAGGCTGACAGTTGGGATCACTGGGCTAGTTGACTGGAATGGATCTTTCGGCTTAGTTCTCTCCCTGAGTAATTCTGACACCCTGGAATCGCTTGGGGTTGGGGGGTGAGGGTGTGCACTTGAAGCAATGTCCTTTGGGCCTTCGGCCAAATGAGGCATCAGTTGGGGTTTTTGTAACTGCCACTCGTCCTACACCATAGAACAACTCATTTCCACTTAGGTGACAGGCAGACAGATTGCATCATAACAGTCCTTCCGGGGTATTTTAACAGTGAAAAGATTCAGCTTCCAAGTAGAGGAGAAAAAAACCGATAAATTTGGCCAGCACCCAGTTTTGTCTACTATACCACCTAGGGTTTGAAAATCCAGCTGTGTCCCCTTCTGTTTCTTGTGTCAGTCGGTTGCCCAGGTGCCGCTGACCTGCCCTACTTGTGGCCCGTCTCGTGCTGCTGCTGCTCCAGGCACAGGAGCCAGGAGCCACATTCTCCTCTCGCGTAGCCATGGTCTCATTAGCATGGCCGTAGGTAGTGTGTTCTCTCTCTTTCTTCTTTTGTTTTTCTTTTCAATTCATGTCATCGCCACCACCCCCTTCATTTTAATCTTCCCTTTTTTAGGTAGTTGTTCTGTGCTGCTGTTTTTTGTTTTATCTTTCGTTGCCTTTCCCTCTGCAGTCAACTCTATGACCTGGACACCCTGGCCCCCTTCAAGCAAGCCGTTTCTGAAGAAGGTGAAAAGAAGCCACGTTGATTTGCGCCTCCTCCTCCTTGTCTTCCTCCTCCTCTTCCTCTTCCCTTGCCCGGCCCCCTCCTGCGCGTGTGTTTCAGCCAACACAGGAGCCTGGATTGTGGAAAAGCCTCCAGCGCAACTCCGCTCAGCTCAGCTCAGAGAAGTCTCGGGAATGGCCTAATAAGTTTGTGCAATAAGAAGATTTTTTTTCCTTTTTAAAATTCTTCATTACGTTTTCTTTAAGTGTCTGTGAGAACGTACCCAGGTCAGACTGGAATTGCTCTACAGTAGAAATAACTGAATACGAACAAAGTGACGGAAAAAAAGAGAGTTAACTATTTTATTTATTTCAATATTTAAAAGAAAAAAAGTGGTGACGTGGCACAGTATTTTTGTTTAAAGTACCTCCTACTTCGAAAGTTAAAAGCAATTCTGTGAAGACACGAAATCAAAAGAGTTACTTAATGTAAAATAAAGACTGCATATTAACTCTAAGGAAAAAGACCCCACATTTTTAATGAGAAAATAAAGATCAACTCTGCTCTCTCAGGCTTTTAAAAAAGCCATTCATGTATGTGCTTTAGGTATTTTTATTTCTGCGAGTTGGATGTGGTAAGTGAGGAGTGATTGGGTTTTTTTTTCCTTCCTTCTTCAAAATTCTGTTGGAAGCGTTGGTGATGTTACATGGTTATGTGTTAAGACGTGACGGAAATAAATTAGCCACAAAGGCTCTCCCCACTCCCCAAAAGACTCCCTCCCCCCTCCCCGTAGGCAAACCCCACTCATCTGGATGTCAAGAAACAGCTCGACTTCTGGTTGTCATGTCTGACGAGGCCTAGTTCAGATAGGAATTCCATCTAGTGATTAACTGTATCTTTACGAGTTCAACATTTTCAAACACAGACAGCTTTGTTTAAAATAACGCAGCGAAGAATGAGGGGGAAAAAAAAAGACAACAAATAAGCATCAGCTGAGATGATACTAATTTGGTCACCTAACAACTTCCAGAGGAGACTGGAAAAGGGAGCCTTCTACTGATCAGGCTTTGGGGTGGCCTAAGGTTCTAGAGTGTCCCCAAAGGCAAGGAAGGCCAACCTGAATGATGGGAACCTCAAATTCAGTTGCTGGTGGGGTAAAGGAGAAAGACACGTGTTCTAACATGTCCTTTTATGGCCGTGTGGGTAGAAGTGAACATACTGGCCTACGTAATTCAACACTGGATCTGTGGCCTGGCGAGGGAGCTGTGTTGACCCGCAGGGCCACTCGGTTCTATTCCAGGTCTTCTACATGTCCATGCTCTTGAGTTTCCCTCACTCGTAAGCAGAGTCCCAATAACGAATTCATAGTCTAACGCTGGATGTTCTCCTCGGCAAGAGTCCTTGAGTGCCAGTGTTACTGAAGTGGTTCTGAGCCTGAGAATCTCTCTGCCTTTGAAAGGGGAGACTGGATGGGCACAGCCCTCCTGCCAGCCCTTTCAGCTTTCTCATTCGAGGCCAGTCCTGGGGTGGAAGGCGGGAGATCACCAAGAGTGTCTTTGTACCATTTTGTAGCCCTTTTCTGTGACTTTTTCTAATAGAAAAGGTCCCTTTTCAAAATGCTAATAATTATAATAATAACAGCCCACTCTCCAACCAACTCCCACAAGTTACAATGTGTAGAATTGTGATAAAGCTTTGCATAATGTAGGGTTTGTATCAAATTTGTGTAAGTTTCTGTTAAATAAAAGTCTGTTTCCAATGCTCCCATAGCATCTCTGTAAATTTTACTTTGCCAACCTCATCCTACTTGAGTTTGACTTTCATACCCTCTTGAAAGGATTCTGCCCACTTGCATGCCCAAGATGTGTTGAACCTTACTGTTTTATTTAGAAGCACAGTATAAAACAGTAGTTGCCACTGGCTTGGCTGACAGGTGGTGGCTTGGGAAGCGAACAGTGCCCAGCGTTGGTGCCAGTATGTGCTTTCTGAGTCCAGAGTTGCTGTCGCCCACCCACCATCACTATAGCCACTGTCACCCTCTCCACGGAGAGCCTGTTTATGTGTATAGACTTGATATACCTGTTCATTGTTGCCATTTTATCTATGCCAAGAACAGTTTGGCATAAGAGTGTGAGATTTAGTGTGTGTTTGGAAAAATCAGGGAGGTTAATGTTTTCATTGCCTGAAAGGCACTCTTAGTATAGCGTCCCCAAAATGCCAGTTGGTACAGCTATAAACCAGACCCTATGATAGGCTATTCTTGTGTGTGGAAGTGAATACCCTTCCCAGATGGGTGCTCTAGGTCAGGTGGAACCAGACTGGCCTTTCAGGCCATGTCATGCCCTCTGAGCATTGTCACCTTGTGATATTTATTACGGGCTTAGACGCTTCCCTAACATTAAAAAGCACCCCCCCTCCCCGCACCTTATGGCCTCCTTAGACTCTTGCTTTCTTTTTGTTGTGGTAAAATATGTATTACATAAAATGTACCATTTTAATGGTTAGTGGCATTGAACACATTCACATTGTTGCACAGCTCACCTCCATCCACTCCAGAACTTTTTTGTCTTCTCCAGTTGAAACTCTGTCGCCATTAAACAGAATTCCTCATGCTCTCCTCCCCTTAACCCCCAGGCAACCACTATTATACTTTCTATCTCTATGAATTTGGCTACTGGAAGTACCTCAGATGAGTGGAATCATATAGTATTTGTCCTTTGGTGACTGCCTTATTTCTCTTAGCATAATGTCTTCAAGGTGTATCTATATCATAGCAGGTGTCAGAATTTCATTCCTTTTGAAGGCTGAGTGATATTCTCTGGTGTGCACATACCACATCTGTTGATAGACACTTGGTGTAGAGAGGAGGTTTTGCATATTTATTAAGTATCACCCACTTCCTGAAGAGACTTAAATTTGAGACACTAGATCCAATTCAGAGGTCACCAATGGGATTAAATATCTTCTCAGCAGGGAAATGATTGCACCTGAAATCTCCCTTCTAATTTATGCCCTACAAAAGAGTACCTTGATTCTGCTGGGCAAATGTTCTCTCTGTAAGGAGTGTCTTACCTTATGACATGCCTACCTCTTTGTAGGTATGGTCTTTGGACTGCTTGTAGGAATAGATTGCCTAGCATGTGGGTGTAGTATCAGTGTAAGTAACTAAGGAATAGAGGAGACCCAGCAGAATCAAATGTCTTTAATGGTAGCCCATGAGGGCAGGGGCTGCCTCTTTCTTTCTTTTTTTTTTTTTTTGTTTATTTATTTTATTTTTTTACAAATAGTTTATTGTCAAATTAGTTTCCACATAACACCCAGTGCTCATCCCCACAAGTGCCCTCCTCCATGCCCGTCCCTCCCTCCCCCCCACATCCATCAGTCCTCAGTTTTTGTCAGCATTCAAGAGTCTCTCATGGTTTGCCTCTCTCCCTTTCCCCCACCATTTCCCCCCTTCTTCTCCCCCTTGTTCCTCAGTTAAGTTCCTCCTAATCCTCCTATACGTGCAAACATATGATATTTGTCCTTCTCTGCCTGACTTATTTCGCTCAGCATAACACCCTCAAGGTCCATCCATGTTGCTACACATGGCCAGATTTCATTGTTTCTCATTGCCATGTAGTATTCCATGGTATAGATAAACCACATCTTCTTGATCCATTTGTCCGTTGATGGAAACTTAGGCTCTTTCCATGTTTTAGCTATTGTTGAGAGTGCTGCTATGAACAGGGGCTGCCTCTTTCAAATGATGGTGAATTGTTGGCAAAGCATGCATGTGCTTTATGTCTATAAATGGTCACTGATCAAGAGGGAGGGGAAAAATATACATGTGAGCCAAAGAATGACAAAGAGAAAAATCACTTTCCTCAACCATTTGGAAACATATTCATATAAAAGGTTATCTCTGGGGTCAAAATTGAGATGCCTACAGAGCAGGTATCTTTAATGAGTGACGATTAACAGTGCCAGGGAGAGGGAGTAGCCCCTTGATGCTTAGCCTTGGGACATGGGGGGGAGGGGGAAGGGTGAGGGGGACACCAGGGAGTGGTAGGGAGTGTATAGAGCCAGACAGCATCTGTGCTTTGAGTGGGACAGCCACTACCAGCTTAAGGGGTGCTCTTTGAGGGCTTAGGGTTCTCCGGTGCCCAGGTTTTTCAAGAGGGACCAGAAATTCAAAAATTTTGGTGAGATCTCCCCAAAATGTTGGTAGTAAATTGAAAACACTGAAAATCAATTTTGTGTGGACACAACTAAGTGTGAGTGTGTACCAGACACCCTTGCATGACTTTGGGACAGTCTTCCCCAAGGGCTCCAGTCTGTGTAAGGTTGAAGTTGAGGATTAAATCCCTTGACCAAATTCATTCACTTCAACTATGGATGTGTCTAATGGTAATATGACTTAGAATTGTTATGTGCTGGGGATGGGTCCCTGGGTTGGTCTCTGGATGGAGCTAGCTCATTATTGAGCACATTAGGGATTCAGGATGCAGTTTAGTACAAGACATTCCCCCATCCAGTCCCCTTCCCTCTGCACATAAATGAAAGAGTGTCTCTTTAAAACCCTGGGTGGGGTTATTACAGTTTAAAGCTATGGCTTTTTTTGGTTCTCTATTTTTATTTTACTTTGTTCTTATTGCTGATCAGTCACATGTTCTATCACATTCCTTTTACCCTTCTTTTCTTTTCTAAGATTTCTAAATTACTCCATGTGACAAGAACCCAATTCAAGTTTTATTGTATCCCCAAAAGAGCAAATTTAGAAATTCAGAAATTCTTTTGATTAAAAAAAGTGTATATATATATACA
>NW_027551569.1:8705733-8756506 GCF_008692635.1 Crocuta crocuta
AAACTCTGGAAGAATATACATTTTTATATTATATTTTATATATAAAAATATATATGTCACTCCAGAATTTTTGTTATTTAAATTTGTCTTAAGTACTTCACATCTTAGATGCATCTTATTTCAGAGGACACTACAACACAGAACAGATTTCACGCAGAGTACATGTAAAAGCTAGTTCCTTGGGTCAGGGTTATTTTCTTGCTTTATTTTCTTTGGTTCAGGTGAGGAGAAGGCTATTCTGAATACATAATTTGTTTTCCTTATGTTTTATAATGGGGGCTCTGTAAACTTTTCTTGTAAAGGTGCAGATAGTAAATATTTCAGGCTTTGCAGGCCAGACAACCGTTGCTACTACTCAGCTCTGGGGTTGTAGCATGAAAATAGCCACAGACAATATATAAATGAATGGGCACGAACATATTCCTATAAAACTTTGTTTACAGAAATAGGTAGCTGGCTGGCCAGATTTGGCCCAGGGGCCAGAGTTTGCTGATCCTGAATTAGAAATACAGAGTATTATACAGTTAAATTGGGGAGTGGTGGTAGTGATATTTAAGACCTTTATAAGTGTTAGGACTAAGAGAAGAATTTCATATCGCTGGTGAAGGGCAAGAGGTGCATTTCATGATCAGTTATGTAAGCTGTATAGAGGCCTATATGCACAAATGTTTTGATCCAAAAAATTGCACCACAAGATGTTAGAAAGCTATCAGGTTTTCCAGTTTAGATGCTGAGTCCAAACTACAATAGTATATATAGTGCTTACCGAAAGTACCTGTAAATAATCCAGCCAGCTGACATGCTAGCCATACGTAATGGTGACTCTTGGAGGCATAATGACTAACATCATTCATCTCTACCAACTTAAGTATTAAAAAAGGCCAACCTTAAAATAGTTGAAGTCATGCAAATGGCTCCTGTGGGCTAAGTGAACATTGACTACAGTTTCTGTAGGAGATAAATGCTAAAGGACATTTAGTAGAGCCCAACTTGGGAGGTGTGGGGTTGTTGCAGTTAAAGAAATGGTCCCTTTTGATTCTCCAATAGCTGTGACTCCCTGGAATTGTTAGTTATGAGGTACTGAGGATGTTGCTGAAGTGCATTTCTTCATGAGATCCCAGATGTTTGTGGTCTAGAACACTTCTCCAACTCAGTATCTCACATCCTAAAGGAACCGACAAATAATTGTCTTTCTTAGATGGTAATGAAGATTCCTGATACCAGACCTACTACTGAATTAAAATCCTCTTACAAGTTGAGTATGGGATGATCCTAACAGGTGACCTATATAAGCTAACCATGCTAGATGGAAGCTGCCTTGGCAAACTCATCAAAGAGATGCTCTTTAGCCATCTTGAGAGGTCACTGCATTGCTTTGAGAGAATGAATAATTTTTCAGATCTCAGGGTGTGTTTTACTGGTGCCTATTGCTAAGTTCCCTGAGTTACTTCCTAGTTTTCTTAACAGGGGTAAGGGGTGGGATCAATATGTTGTATGTCTGCTCTATTTGCTCCAGGCTTCACCCTGTGATTGTAACTGAAGTCACCCAGATGTCAGCTTTGAGGCATTGACTAGAAGGAGAAAGATTCTAGTTAGAAAACCCAATGTTTTGTATTCTAGGTGGATATGGTGTTAGAAGCACAATCCCTTAGTTACCTGATCTTTCCATAGATCAGAATAGAAATACTTCAGTGCGAGGTGATGACAGTGGGCATCAATGGTTTTGTACCCCCCAACTGATATAATTATGGTGACTGTGCTATTAGTGATCACCTGGCAAGACCCAATCATAGCTAAGATGGGTCTGGAAGCTGTAGTGGAATACTAGCTGAAGGAGCAGTGTGATGTTTATTTTTAAGTTAGCACGATGCCAGGCTGGGTTATATTGGGTATAACATGCAAGGGCTGGAAAATCTTTCTCCACCTGTATTTAATATTTTACACCACTGGGTTTGAATTAGCTGAAAATAACAGGAAAACCCAGAAAGTACAGAAAAGAATATTAGCAGTAATTTAAAGGATGAACAATAAGCCCTGTAAGAAAGGGCAAAGGATTTGGGGTTAAGTTGGGGAAAAGAATTGGGGTCACTTAATAACTGTCATATATGCATTATTGAGAAAAAGACACTGATCTTTTTGGTTTCTAGAGATGACAGGAGAAGTGAGGACTTAGAAGATTGACAAACAGTTCTTTTGATAGCAAGAATTTTTGACTACTGAGGCTGATGTGACCTCACTCATAGCCAAATATTTCTGCGCGGAGTTAAGGGTGTGGGCTCAATGACCTCTCAGGGTCTCGTCAAGCTTGGCAATGCTTTGAATATTAGCTGGGTAACCTGAAAGAGTTAGTGCCTGACTCACCACCAGGGAATGGGGAAGCATGGCGAGAATTGGTTTTATGAATGCATATTGTGACCATTAACCAAAATCACATTTCTAGGCTTGTTCCTATTCTTACTGAAGCAATGTCCCAAGGCCGTATGGGGACTTCCATTGTTTGGGTAATGTGAGATGCCAGCTGGAAAGTGAATACATAGCAAGACATTTTCCTCTAGAGAATTGTCAAAAGTGAAAAGCAAACAGGGAGAAGCAACTAGAATGGACAGAAAGGCCAAAAGGCCATAGGGGGAAATGGTTCTGCTGAAAACTCCAAGTTCTACTGTGGTTCTCATCTCCTTGGACTTCACCATGTCCAACATCATCCTTGGTGCATGGATTTTGTACTTGCTCATAGGACCCGGGTATTATTCTCAACTTGATTTTGGTTGAACAGCCTCACTGGTACTCCTGGTTTTCTACTCCCCTCTCCCCAACTCAGTCGGTTGGGGAAGAAAGGTTTTATTAAAAGACAAAGTTAATTTTATATTGATATGTATAAAACAAAAATTCTGCTTGGGAAGACCTGTGGTCAGGGTTCTTCCTATGTAACTTAGAAAAGAACTCCTATAGTTTTGTTCTGTTTGATTTAAAGAAGTAGGAAGGATTGCACTGTATTTGTAGTGTGTGAAGTCAACTTTCTGAGGACCTGAAATGTAAAAGAGGTTGGGAATGGAGAGAGCTTGTGTAAGAAGAGGTGAAGGAGTGGTGTGATGAGTTGCTAACATGAACGCTTATGCTAAAATTTCTCCTTGACTGAGTTGTGGGTTCAAAGAGACTGGCAGTTTGTAATTCCAAAAAGGTTTTTAGTTAAAATGGATTGTTTTCCCTCTGTAGACATCAGCCTTTTGTCTGTAATTGAAAAAATAGATCAATACATTTTGACCACATACTGCTACTTTGTATAATGACCCTCCAGTTATTGGTTTGCTTTATGCTCCTGATCAATTAATCAAACATTTATTGAATGTCTTCTATGTTGCAGTACTGTGTTAGGTTTTGCAGGGCATAAAAGAGAAGCAGAGGGGAATTGAAACAAACTTTTGGGAATACTTTATTTTCTTTTTTTTTTTTTTATAATGTTTGTTTTTGAGAGAGAGAGAGCGAGAGCAGAAGGGGGAGATGGGGAGAGAGAGGGGGACAGAGGATCCGTAGCAGGTTCTGTGCCGACAGCAGCAAGCCTGACGTGGGGCTCAAACTTGTGAACTGTGAGATTATGACCTGAGCTGAAGTCTGACACTCAACCAACTGAGCCACTTGTATCCCCAAAGTATCCTCTTGGGGATACTTTCTATGTGCTAGTCACTGATCAGTTTCTTACAGATGTTAGCTTGTTAAGGCTGTATATATACCTTGTAAGGTTCAGATTACTATCTTGTTTCACAGACATGGAAATTGAGGCTCAGGGAGATTGAGTTGACAATGGTAGTAGTCATAGCTGGTAATGTCTGAGTTTTCCAATTGAAGATTTTTTGGCTCTGATTGTCTCCACTGTGGAAGTCCACTTTTCTGTCCACAAAGAGGGGAGACAGGTGGCTAGCATATTATTCAAGACAAGACCGTTTATAATTAAGTGCCAAGTTGGTACAAAATGTGGGTGCCACCCGGGCTGAGCGAAGGGAGTTTCCAGCTCAGGTTGTAATAGTGAGGGGGGATCTGCACAGAATGAGGAGCACAGGTGGGTACAGTTGGGGTGAGCAAAGAGAAGACAGGCCACTGAGAGTGGGAAATACCTGAGCAAAAGCTCCAAGGTGTGAGCAGCACGGAGGGGTTGCAGGCAGAGCAAGAGCCTGAATGGAGTGGGGGAAGAGCCTGGGCTGGAGAGAGAAGTCAGAGGAATGCGCGCTGCATCCACCGTCATGGTGAGGCCTGATTAACAATGCAGCAACCGGGAACCGGAGGAAGTCAGCACATCTTGAGCCCTCGAGCAGGATGAATATGATGTCTAAGACGGCTGTGGGAGGGCAGCCCAACTAAGCACGTGAAGAAGTTTGGGTTTATGTACTCTTCCCTACCAGGCTGTCTCGGGCTGTGTTGTGACCATGGGCTCTTGGCCCCTGTGGGGGAAGAAAAGTGGTCAGGATTCCTTCTAAATGACTTGCGACAGAACCCCAGTGAATCCTGTCTTCTGTGGGATGCCTGTCCAACTGATGAGATGTTCACCTTGCAAAGTGTCAAATGATTCTGTGGGCCCGTTCCACTAAGTATTCCAAAACCAGAGAAACTGCGCTTCTGCTCTTTCCTGGTTTATAATACATTTGGGGAGAAGTATGCGCTATCCTGAGAGGCTGGTTGGCCCCAGAGAGCTTTGTATCTGAGAGATCAATTGAAATTTGGGATCAAATATCTGATTGTCCTATCAGTCAAGTTGGAGAGAGAGTTTATTTGCAAAAGTGCTCTTTAGATCTATAGGTCAGTGAATGTGGTTGAGGAGAAATGAGGAAAGAAGGCTCTGATTCTGGCCATTGCCTTTGTTTGGGTGCAGAAGCTCCTTCTGGCGCCATTGCCTGTTTGCCCTTATCTGCTTTACCTGTGGAGGAATCAAGAGGTACTAAGATTGCAGTTCCCGGGACCTCACTTTCATTTCCACCTCCTGTACTCATGTCTCCCCACTTCATCTTGTTGGTGGGTTCTTTGCTGGCCCTCGGAGCTGAAAGAGGTGTAGCCATGTGTGGGGAACATGGACTGTGAATCCAAAGAGTGGGGCCATCTTCTCTGCGTGGCCAAGAATGGTTGGCCCTTCCTGACGTGCTAAACAACAGCCACCACATTTTCAAGGTAATCTTCCTAGCAGCCTCATCAGGGGCTACTGTCCCACTTAGCAGATGTTTGGGCCAATACTCAGAAGGGTTGTGACTCGGCCAAAGCTACATGGAAGTGGCAGGGCCTGGACTAGACTCTAGATCTTTAGTGTATTTGTCTTTGCTTATTATTTGCCTATAATGCTCAGTGGCACTTGTCTTGGCTTCGGCATACCCAGACGTGGCAGAGCCCTGGACTGAAAAGGTCATCGACAGCACAGAATTGAAACCCACAATAGAGTAATATCCATCTTCCCTCTGAGAAAAACAAAAACAATAGGATGCCAGTTTCTGGACCCACCCCTCTTTCCCCCTCCCCACCTCCCCATCCCGCCCCTGCTGACATTTATGCAGCACCTGGGCCTCATACAGCACTGTCTCACCAAACCCTTTCAAAATATCTCTTTCCTTCATCTGCCTTTACACTGTAATGTTGATGCAAACCTGGTACAGCCAGTGCGCTGGGGCTCAGTGTTAACTGCTTCCTGTGCAATGTTCTGTGTCTGGTTCATGCATCCACCTAGATCACCTACATACTAGCGTGAAATTTAACTGTGTGCCCTGCAGAAAGCACCCCAGGCCTGCCTCTAATGGCACATTAGGTCTATCACAGGCAGCCCTCAGAGTGGATTTTGCCCTACATAGGTTGAGAAGGTTGGCTTCAGAAAAGAAGTCCCTGCCTGATGATTGGCGCAGAGAGAGATCTTCCGAGACAGCAACTTGCCCTTCCTGCTCCCTCTCCATTAATTCCAGGAAACTCTGCAGCTCGCTCTCCCCTGCCCCCATCCTCTGGTCTCTCTGCTGTGCTAATCACAGCTCATTTCTGCTGCATGCCTCATTTGGGGAAAGAGCACTCTAGGGCTCCCAAAATGTGAAGAGGGAAATTAAGGACGGTTGGCCAGATGAGTCAGCCCATTGCCCCTGGGACAGCCATCCTCCTCCCTGGGAGGCCCCTGTGCCTCTTTCCAGGGCTTCCTGGGAGAGTGTTTACCCTTGGGCTTTTCCTGTGGACCAGGTGGGGTTTTTATTCTGAGGGAGAGAAGGAGAATGAGGTTCACTGAGCAGCTACACGCCATCATGGGTCCTCTAATCTCATCGCCTCCTCTAACAATCCTGAGATGTTGGGCCCATTTTGCAGCCGAGGGAAATGAGGGGGACAGATGTCGAGTAGTGACCTGCCCCAAACTAGGCAGATGTAGGAGTCTATTTGACTTTAACAGCGATGCGTGTTCATTCCTTTCTAACCAGTGTCCAGGGAGGCCCTTCCGCATTCTCCCCCTCATGTCTTAAACCAAGGGCTCTGGGCTTCTGTACATTCTCATTTCCTCTCCACCAGCCTCCTCTGTGAAACTTTACTTTTTCTATAGTAGCAAGAGTCCTGCTGGCTCCAGGCAGAATCCATCCTGGCCTTGAGCTCTGTTACCAACTGGCTGGCTGGTCAGCACTGTGGGTTTAGCCAGTATGCTAATGAATCTAGATTTCCCAGAAAGGGCTGACTGGGTCATTGCAAAGAGCCAGCTGCCCTGGCCAGGCTCCCCCGTGCCAGGCAGCTCTGTGGGATCATTTAGGTGGCTGTGGACCTGTCAGGAGGGGAGCAAAATGCTCCGTCTCAATCCAGGCAGGGAACTAGTCCTTCCCCCCCACCCCCCACTTCTCTCCTTCCCTTACCTCATGTTAAGTCCCCAGGCATCATTTGGTTGATCTGCTTCGAAAGAGATTCATTCTTCACCTTTGTAAATAAGGAATTCAACCTGGTATTAGATGAACTCCAAAGTTCCAGGGTGCCATGTTGGTGAAAATGTGACATTCAAAACAAAACAAAACAAAACAAAACAAAACAAAACAAAACCTAACTTTTTCTTCCATCCCCCTGTTTTCCTGCCTTATTCCTATTGTTCAGAGGAATGTTTCTTAGGAGGGTCCTTTTTCTGTGAAAGCTTTTAGAGCTCTCCCTTCTGGAAACTTCTCCATCCCAGGAGGCTGTGGGAAAGGGGGCTGGATGCAGAATGGACAGTACCCAGGAATACTTTGGCCCCAGGGTTTTGATGTGCATTCATCCTTCTGGAAGGCAGGGTCAGGGAGGAGTCAGCTGGCAAGGCCCCAGGGGCTGGTTTTTTTTTGCTGTTTTTGCTGGTAGCTGAATAGGAGCAGGGACAGCCCAGGAGCAGTGAGCCATGATTCCAGACCACCTGAGTTACACTCCCAGGAGCCAATCCCTGCCACGGAAGGGCTTAGGAGACGTGGGGCAACATTTGAGCCTTTGCTGCTGCTTGCCCTGTGGCCCTGGGCCAGTCATTTCACCTTTGGAGGGCTCAGTTTAAAGAAGGAGCACGTGGTCCGAGGCTCCCTCTGATGCTGACGGTCAGAAGCTCTGAGGAGACTGCGCGAGGAACCCGTGGTCGAGCTAGCTTGTCTGAGAAACTGCTCTGAATTTTAACTGTGGCTTTTTGGAAGTCAAGTTTTTAAGCCACGAGGGTCACTTCAGTGGTGGAGGTTTCAGGCCCAGCTCCTGGGGTTTGTAGAAGGGAGACGGCAGTTTATATCTTACCCTGCCTGCCGTCACTGGTCACGTCGTGGAAGCAGAGGCCTCCTCTGTCCTCTCTGCCCACGCAAGCCTGTGAATCCCTGCCCGCCCACATCCAGCCACCTCCTCCCCTGCCTGGAGAGGCAGATGGAGAAAGCTGGGTGGGGGTGAGACCGGCCATCTTCATTGTGGCTCCAGGGGACCTCTGGGGCACATGCTTGCAGAGAGGCATTGACGTCGCCCAGATCTGGCCTTCCAGAGATCAGGCTCTGCTGTTCCACAGGCTGGCCTGTTTCACGGGAGGCTGTGTTGGCCCTGAGTGCCACCCTGTTCTAGGCTGTTGGGTGCAGAGAAGAGGCCTTAGAGTGGATCTGATAGAGGAGGAACCAGATACACAAGATTCATTGCCAAGATTTCAGTGCTCCCCAGGGGCCGTGCAGGCCTGAGGCTCTGGACTTCCACTTGAGTACTCTCTTCTTCGGGCCTCTTCCTCTAGCTCCCTGCCTCTACCCAGGCTCTGTTCTTCCCCTTTTAGTTTTAGGGAGCTAATTAGCTTCTTTGCCTCTAAGCTTTTCCAGCTGCTCACCTTTAACTCTGTGAAGGCAGGGTTTGGAGGTGGCCTTGACCTGATTTTGCCCTGGGGTAATTAGGGAATGCCTTTAATCCAGGATCCTGGATTAGCTGTGGGGGCTCAGATGACAAGTTCTCCCAAATGCTCGGATTCCCCAGCCTGGAGTATGGACAGGGGACGGGGTCGTAGAGAGGAAAGTAGGACCTTAGCACAGGAGGACAGCCCTCTGACTTGGGAAGCCACTGGATGGTCAGAAGGCCCAGTGCTCCCTGGAGGGTGGCCCACCGGCCCCTCAGTGTCCTTGTATCAGGAGAAGGTCCTTCCCCAGGTCTGTCTTCTGTGGCTCAGTGGTGTGGTGGTTGCCTGCATGCATGGATGTTGGGATAAGATGTGCCTGTGCGTCTTGCCTCTGCCAACTCCTTGCTAGGATGTCTTGAGTAGATGACTTCCCTACTCAGAAAATGGGGACAGTGACACCTGGGTCACAGGTTGTTTTAAGCACTGAATGAGGACATGTGTTCAAAGTGTCTAGCACTCAGGAAGCACCTTGATAAGTGGGAACTGTTATTAGTAATAGTGCTAAACACTCTTTAGGGAGGACTCAGAGAATTGAGTTTCTATATCTTTTTAAGAATTCAGCCAGCAGTCTGGCTGTGTCTCCTGAATAAGTAAGAACCCAAATCTTTTTTTTCTGGGTTCTTATTTTCATTCTCTTACCCATTCCTTCCAGCTTCCTTCTTCTTTGTCTCCTGCCTCTTTCCTGGTCTCCCCCATTCCTCCCCACCCCGCGTCCTTCCCTCCAGATTTACCAATTCTTCCTCTTCTTACTTTATCTCTCCTCCCTGTTCTCACGATTCTGCAACTTGTGAGCGTCTTTTTTCTTTACTCATTCATGATTCAAAATGCATCCCAGAAGTTCTGAAAGTTGGTGCCTTCCACTTTTCTGCTTGCTATGAGTTCAACCTCCCAGCTCCATGAAGATACCACAGCTCTCCCAACTGCAGGCTCCCCTCCTGGCTTCAGAGTCTCCACCACCCCCTCGAGATGGGGATTCACCATCTTGGATCTTTTTTACTTTTAGTCTTTGAGTTCCCAACCACCATGACAGGTGAATGTATGAGTCTGGAACTCTGGGGACAGGTCCATGCTGGAAGGATCAGTTTGGGAGTTAGAAGTGTGTGGATGACATTTGAGGGAAGTGAGTATAACCAGATAAAAAGAAGAGTCTGAAATCAGAGAAGTGAGGATTCCAGCAAAGGAGACTGAGAAGGGGCAGCTGGGCAGGTGGAAGGAGGACAGGAGACTACAGAAAGGGGATGGAGGACAATGCCCTTTTAAGGAGTCTGGCTGAAAAGAGGAGCAGAAATTGGGTCATTGATGGAGGAAACACTCAATCAAGAAGGGTCGCTTTGAAAAATGGGAGCTTTTACAGTGTATTTGTATGCCAATAGAACTATTGACTAGAGAGAGAAATTGATGCCAGAGAAAATAATAGCAGGAACAGAGTTCTCAGGGAAGTTTGAGAGGTTTAGGATCGGGGTACAAGTAGGGGATTGGCTTTGGGTAGGAGCCGGGAGAGTTTGTTTCCAGTATGGAGGGCAACAAGCACAGGGGCCTAGGTGCAGAGGGCTAGGGGGATTTACATAGAGAAAATGAAATAGTTTTATTCTGACCTCTGATGTGTGTTTTCAATTAAATAAGGAGAGTGGGAGGAGGTGATATAAGCTACGAGGGAATTGTGGATAATGGAGAGGGGTGGGAGAGGGGTTCGATCAGCAAAATACGGAGTACTGCCAAGATTTGTGGTTACCATTTCAATGGAGGCTAGTCATCCCAGTGTCTTTGGGTACAGAAACAGAGTAAGTAGGAGAGGGTTGGGCTTAGCTGGAGTTGAGGTGAGTAGGATAGAGAGAGAGGGGTCAGTAGATAATATGCACAAGTGTGATTTGAAGGATGAACATGGAGTCTGTGGATACTGGCACATAAGAAGTAATGCAGGAAGAGTGGTATGTGGTAAGGAGTAGTGACTGAAGTTCCAATGAGATTAAAGAATTACTGTTGGACTCAATAAGTCAGGGCCAACCCAGCTATGACTAACTGTCCCCTTTTGATTTGAGCTCAGGTATTTTCCTCTTAAAATAGTTAAATAGACACTAAAACAGAAAGTGGTGGAAAGCAATACTTATTCTGGGGCTAATTCATTCATCATTGAAAGAGTGCAATTTAATTAGGCTGCAAAGATATTCAGTGGTTCATAACAACACAATGGAAATGATGCCTTAACTCTTTCCTGCCCCTGTCAGATCAGTCCCAGTAACATTGCGGTGAGCATTTGTGTTTATTCTTATTGATATAAAGGAAATATTCTAAGTGCTTTGCTGTCCAAAAACGCCTTATCTTGGGGGAGAGAGTGTATGTTGCCTGTCTGAGGCCTCTGAGAGGAAGCAAGGGCCTCCTGTTTATGCATGGGACCCACAGGTCTCTGGCAAACAGAACTGCTCTCAGGAAGATGTAGCTTATGTCTGGACACTGGCCAGTATGAATTGATGTCTTTTGCATCCAACAATCACAGGACTGTCTGAAACACTTAAGAGTATGTCGACAGTAGGCTGAGGTTGAGAGAAATACGGAATTTCTGGGAATGAGAATAGAGGCTGTTGGTTGGTGCCAAAATAAAACAGAAGACTGGCAAAACCTTGCTTTTTCTTTTTTTAAAAAAAGTGTTTTCCAGTTTAACAAAGCAGTAGCACACACCCTGTCACTGTGGTCCTCACAATAGAAGGATGAGGTGGGCAGGAAATGTTCTGGAGTCTCATTTGACCAAGGCAGACTCAGGATCAGAGTAGATGGTTGACTTGCCTGGGGTCTCAAATACCTGCATCATGGCATAGCTTGCTGATAGGCAGGAGCCTTGAGGAGAGTCTAGGAGGCAGGGGGTCCCCATGTGTGGCCCAAGGACCCCTGCCCCTGTCAGGATCTGTGTCACTCCAGGTGCTGCTAATGGACTAAAGATCAGGATCACCAGAATGGCGTTGCTGTGGCATGGAGAAATGAGAAGACTAGAGCCTGATATTTCCTCTCTGATGTCCTTGTTCTCCAAAGGAAAAGGAGAGCCTCCCCCTTGAGACAAGGACAGTGAGAAAGGTGGCTGCTTGGGAAGTACGGTGAAGGGAGAGAACAGAGAAGGGTTTGGTAGATTAGGTAGAGTTCAGGGCAGTAGGTAGGAACCGGGACAAGGGAACCTGGTTTGATTAGCCCATGTGGGCCCTTGGCCACAAAGCAACATTAGACTTGCCATACCTGTTCCGTCCTTGGGGTCTGACTCTGACTGTGGCTGCAAGGGCTTTCTGTGGGAGGTCAGAGACATCCTTCCTGACGTCACTCAAAGGTGGAATAATGTGGGTGCCGAGGGCATGCACTGGCTGTGGTCTGGCAGTTGCCCCAGCCTTGTGGCACTTCAGTTTCCTTGTATGCATTGTTCTTTACAGAAGTGGGGCTGGCCTTGAAGGATGAATGGTATTTTCAAGGGTAGGCAAAAGGTGGAAGAGGTATTTCATTGATTCTTTTATTCATATATGAATTGACAGTTTCCCTCATTCGATGAGAGTTGTTTTGGTGGAGAGGTGGGGAGGGAAGTCAGATTAGAGAGAATGAAGACTGATTGGGTATCCCAGACAGAGAAGGAGTAGATTTAGGACAGCGCATCTCAAAATTCACTGTGCACATGAGTCACCGGGGATCTTGTTAAAATGCAGATTTAGGTTCGTAGGTCAAGAGTGGGTGTTTCTAACAAGTTCCCAGGTGATGCTCAGGCCTCTGGTTCATGGACCATGCTTTATGTAGCTAGAGTGTAGACCATCTGCTTGATAGGTTTGGCTGTGAGTGGGAGCTGAAGGATGGGAGAGAGAGACCTTTGTGTGCAAAAGTGTGAAGTGCAAAAAGAGCAAGTTTTGGAGGGGGTGGGTGGGTAGAGGGAAGAATTCAAGTGTTATTCTGTGTGGCTGTTGCATAGGATGTAGTGGTAGTTGAGTCAGTGGTCATGAAAGAAGATGAATCTAAAAAAGGCAGTTGTGACCAGAGAGCAAAGAGGCTTGTAATGCTAAAGGGCTTACTTTCCGGTGCAGGCAATGAGAGACAGAGGAATTACTTAAGAAGGGGTGGGTTGAAACCTCATAACTGATGGAGTAGTTTTAAAAAATATTAACCACTAATTAAAAAAAAATGTCTTTAGAAAGGGTCTTTCAGATCATTTTCTGTGAAAACAGAAGTATGTGACTGTGGGAATACCATCTGTTAGTCCAACCACAAAACAAGGCCACTATTCGGTTAGCAGCCCTCGTTGTTTGGTTAGGGTCTCTGACTCACACAAAGCGAAGCAGGAGTTAAGTATTTGACTGGTGAACTGCTTGAGGTTTGAATCCTTAATTTTCACAGGAGGCTTTTAACCTATTAAGGTTGACAGCTTCCAGCTCAGAGGTAGCAAGTATCTTCTTTCTATGTGGAAACTCAGATTGGTAACAGTTACTTGGAGTGCTGGATTCAGAAGGACCCAAAGGTCTCAGTCATGAGGATTGGAAGAGAATGTTGAATTGATTAATGATGTCTGCCATGAGTATGGGATGGAAAACTGGCATATATGCCACATATTTAGCTATCTCTGAAGGGAGGTTAGGTTTCTGATGATGTATTCCCAATTCTCTCACACTAATCCTTCAGGTGAACCAAGGCCATTTCAGAGATACTCTTTTCATTTCCCATGGGATGGAGTGGACTGCCACTTACCCAGAAGGGCTTTGTGAATCTTCAGACAGTTGTGAGGCTCTTGTCTACATTTACAAACTACCAGGAAAGGCTCTCCTTCTGTGGTGCTCTAACATCGATGGGTATTATTGTACTGAATAAACTACTTGTCTTAGAGCATCATTTCTATTAAATCTGAAGACAGATGCTGGTAACTGAAAATAGCCATTGATTTGCTTTCTCTTGTACTATCTCAACTCCCTAATTTATCTGGAGGAAAAAATAAAGCCCATGTAAAATCAACTCCTCCAGCTTTCTAAGTAAACAGTGGGATCAATCTTATTCATGAATTTGTTGGCTAAATGTTTATTTGATTATAAGGAAAGGCAGATTAATCTTAGATGAGAATTTGGCTGGTGCAAAATGCTCTGGGAGCTGGACTGAATGACCAAAGATGCAGGACGGGTGCCGAGCTGGTTGTGCTTTTGCGCTGGTGGTTGGAAGCAAATGCTGAGTTAATACAAGGCCAGACAGTGCTGGGTTTTGACATAATCCCTTGGAGCCCAAGGATATTTTTCCTTTGAGCAGTGTCCATTCAGTGTGATTTTTGTTTCCTTCTTGTTGAGAGTGTTGAAGGACATCAGGGGCCTCAGAACTTGGGTAGGAGGCTTCAGGGGAGGCTAGTTGTCACCATCATCATCATTATTTTCCTTCCCCTGTCGTCTTGATTTGGAAAGTGAATTAGTGACTCAGGGAAAGTGGAGGGTGAAGAGGGAAGAGGATTGGGAGGAGTTGATGAGCCTTTGTTGGGCTTCAGAGTAGAGGATAAGGGTTATAGGTGTTGTGACTACAAAACAGTCTGGTGAATACAAGAAGGGAGACCCTTTCTGTATGCTCTTTTGTTCCTCTCCTAAATAAAGTGAATAAGGAACACTCCTGTCCTTTCTTGACTTGACAGTGTAATGAAGTGTCTGGGCCTGTTGTGAAATTGGCTCTGGTTGCTGAGTATCTTTCTGTGTTTCTCTCAGAGGCTCCACCAGGAGAGCTGATGATGGACAGTCCACTCAGGGTAGCTCTAGGAAGGACTTGGACAACCATTTCCACGCAGGAATAAGTGGTCAGCAGGACTGAGTGGGTTGATGAGGTGGCAAGAGGGGAATGGCCCCTTCCATCTCCAGCCTTTGGCAGAGGAGCTGTAGCTAGTGAGGTCAGGGACCTCTGTTGAGATTCTTAGGTGCTAAAGCCCAGTAATACCACCAGAGGCTGCTGGCCTGGCCTACCTCTGGTAGCCTCTGGGGTCCCTTTGAATGAACTGGACTGGCTCACTTCTGGGCGATTCTTCCCCAGGGATTCCTGGGATTTGTCACTGTGAGATGGTGAGGATTTGACGCCTTGTCTCATGTGAGGAAGCCCAGCTTTCTGAGAGATTTTGCTCAAGGTATGGAACATTGAGGCCCCAAAAGGCCTTAGGGGACAGCTAGTCCATCTTTGGTAGTACAAACTGACAAAACTGAGGCACAGAGAAATTCAGTGATGAACGGTGCCTTAGTGAACTTCTTGTGAATAAAAGGGGAAAATGCTATTATATTTAGCAACTTAAAGTAAGAAACTGAAATGGAGTTGGGCAGCTGCACGTCTGTGTTACTATCTTGGAACACCACGTAGTAAGAGACCATGGGGTGAAGTAAAGGGTCCAAAGGACCAAGAGTGTGGAGACATGGATCCTAGCCCTGTCTCCACTGCTTGCTGGCTGCCAGAGCCATTCTGAACTGTGGTTCCCTTGCCTATAAATCAGAAATATTTAGATCTGACCTGCCTATCTCACAGGATTGTTGTCCCCCCAATAATGAAATCAATAAATTCATCCAGTGAAACCAGTGGGTAGAAGGATGCTTACTTGAAAACATTAGGAGTAATGATCATTAAGATATCCAAGCATTGCTTGCTTTAAGCCAAAATACTGGGTGTAGGTTGTTGTTCTGCTCATATCCGTTTGTTGAACTTCCAGGAAATCCCTGACTTGCTAGTATGGGGGACTTGTTCCAGGGAAGCTGAGCAGAAAGGTTATTGGAGGTGAGATAGACTCATGAAAGTGGAAGGAAGGTGGGGCAAGGTGAGGGGGAGACATGGGAGGAGAGGGCAAGAAAAGAGGCCAAAGGCAGCAGCTTGGATGGTGGAGAAGAGCCCTCTGGCCCAGACTGTGCCAACAGGTTGCGCTCAGGAAGGCTTTGGATGTGCTCCTGTTGCATTGTGAGGTTTCACACTTATTCATTTCTTTTCCTAGTCATCCCCACATCACCTTTTAAATTGTCTTAGTTCCCACTCTTAGCTCTTTTAAAGATGATTTATTTAAAAAGTAACAGCTCTCCATGGAGGAGAGGAAATTAGATAAAATCCCAAGCCCCACTTATGCCTTCATTATTCAGCCCATTGCTGGCCCTCACTGTGGCTGGAATCCTGCCGCAGCAGGAGTCTTGTCAAATGTCTGGCCTTTCTAGAGCCTTCCCACCAGACCCCTTACTGTTCCTCCTTTGCCAGTGTATTAGTTATCTATTGCTGTGTAACAAATTACTCCCAAACTCAGCAGCTTAGAGCAACAAACATTTATTATCTCATAGTTTCTGAGGGTCAGGAATCTGGGAATGACTTAGCTGGGTGGTTTTGGCACATGTTCTCTCATGAGGTGGTAGTCGAGATGTTGGATGGGACTGCAGTCATCTCAAGGTTTGACTAGGGCTGAAGGAGTCACTTCTAGTCTTGTTCATGCATTGTTGACAGGCCTCCATTCATATCAGGCTGTTAGACTGAGGGCCTCAGTTCTCTGCTGGCTGTTGGCCAGAGGCCACTCTGAGTTCTTTGCCATGTAGGCATTTCCATTGGGCACCTGGTAATGTAGCAGCCAACTTTCTCCAGAATGAGGGTAGGGAAGGAGGCAGGAAGGGAGGGTGGAGAATAGGGAGGGAGAGATCAAAACGGAAACTTGAGTTGCCTTTTTATAATGTAGACTTCACAATTACATATTGTTACTTCCTCTTTTACTGTTATTTGTTAAAACAAGTCATTAAGTCTAGCCCATATTCAATGGTTGGGGAATAGCTTCCAACTCTTGAAAAGAGGAGGATCAAAGAATTTGTGGGCATTTTATAAAAGCACCACTCACCAACATTGCTGCCTGGTGATCATTTCTATCCTCCCTCTCCTCACCATTCAGTCTGCTGCTCTCCTGTCTATGCCAGCAACTTCCCTCCTGGATCTGGGAATTCCTGGAGAATATGCAGATCCACCTGATAAGACTCTGGGCTGTGGGAGAAGCCTCCACCAAGACCTGCCCCTGACCTGCAGGCAGGGCTCTGGAACTGGGGACTGCAGAGTTTCAATCCAAGGTCAGAGAAAAGAACTGGCTTCCAGAGACTTGATGCATCCATCCCCTGGGACAGGATAGAAACTGATCCTGGTAGGGGCTATCTTTGGCCATGGAACCTCCATCGAAAAATGACCCCTGCTATCAATGAATGGAAACAGATAAAGGCCGTATTCCTGAGACTATTTCATGTGGTGTTTCTAAGCTTGAGAGTGAAGGACAAAGCCTGTGGAAGGAGAAGCATGTTGTTAGAGAATCTTCTTGTGAATTCTTCCTTCTATAATGCTTAAAGCATGCAGTCATCCAGAGAGGAATGAGGGCTCACTATTCCCAGAGACCACTTTATCCAGTGATCAGTGGCTTGCTCAGGGTAATATGTTCTCTTCACTTCTTATCTTCCTGCATCTCTCACTTGATGATGTGGCCATCCTTTCCTCTTCCTTGGATGACTTGAAGGGCTCTCTCCAGACTCTCCTGGCCCTTTTCTGACCACATAGTCTTTCTCACTGAGTTCTCTTGTCGATGCCCTGTGAGGCCTTCAGTTCCAGTGGTTACCCTCCCCACTCTTGCCACTGTGGTCTTTAACCAAGTACCTCACCAAGTGCCAGAGCTCCATCTACCAACCATACCCGATGATTTATAAATCTACATCTCCAGCCTGTCCTCTCTCCTGAACATAGACCCATATTTTCTCACTGATACTGGACATCTTCACCAAATGTCTCATCTGTACAGCAAGTGCCATGTGCCCAAACTGAATCTATATTACTCTTTGCAAACCCACCATACCAATCTTAGCTAAGAGTATGGCCCACCCACTCTTCAGCCCAGTCTAGGAATCTTGGTGTCATCTTTGACTCCTTCCTTTTGCTTATACCTGTATCCAGGGAGGAATCATGTTCTGTTGACCAATTCTACCCCTCAAATGTTTCCCACATTTATCCCTGCAGTTATAAAGCTGGTCCTGGACTAGTGCCCTAACTCTGGGACCTAAGCTCAACATTAGTAGAACTTTTGTCTATGTAACTCATAGCTTAGCAGTGCCTGGCCCATCATAAGTGTTCAATAAAAACTTCTAGAATAAATGAGTATTATAACTGATCATCTTGCTCCAGCTGTCTCCACTACATCTACCCTCTGCCCTACCACCAGAGTCCTCTCTCCAGAGCATGCATGTAAGTAAATCAGGTCCTTGCTTAAAAATCTCTGAGGGTTCCTCAGTGCCTACAGAGTCAAATTCAGATCTTCATGCCTGCATAAGAGACCCTTGACAGTCTTTCTGTCTACCTTTTTAGCATTATCTTTGGCCACTTGCCTTTTCTCTTGCTTTCCTTGAGGTACTCTGTTTTGCTTAAGTGGACCATGCACCTTAAACTTCCTGATATTTCTTCTCTCTGTAATGCTCTTTTCTCTCTCTCTTCTTTTTCCACTTAGAAAATAATTCTTCATCCTTCAAGGCCCAGATCAAATGCTACTCCTCTTAGTGGCTTTCCCCAAACCCCCCATTATTTATTGCTTCTCCATCTATAATCACTTTATTTATTCCCCTATTATAGTACTAGGTATATTGTATTATAGTCATTTAAAAAATATGGCCTATAATAGTTATTTGTGGCTGTATAACAAATTACTCCAAAACCTAACAGCTTCAATCATAAATATTTATAATCTTATAGTTTCTGTGGGCAGGAATCTACATGGTTTAGCTGAGTGCCTCTAGATCAAGGTCTCCCATGAAATGGTAATCAACTTATCATTGAGGGCCATGATCTCATCTGAACGCTCTACAGGAGAGGAACTAATTCCAAGCTCACTTACGTGGTTGTAGCAGGATTCATTTCCTCCCAGATTTTGGACTGAGGCCTCCCTTTATTTGTTGCCATATAGACCTCTCTATAGAGCATCTCACAACACAACAGCTGGCTTCCCTTAGAGAAGTTTGTGAGAAAACAGAAGAGAGCATGCCAAAGATGCAAGCCACAGTCTTTTAATTACTCAATATTAGAAGGGACATCCCACCACTTCTCATATTCCACTTGACAGAGGTGATTCAGTAAGTCCAGCCCACATTCAAGGGGAGAGAATTATACAAGCTTATAAATACCAGGAGGGGTGGGGGTTTGGTGGCCGTCTTATAGTCTGCCTCTCACACCTCCTAAACTTGAGCACCGGGAGGCAGGATCCATGTCTCATTTGTTTTTGAAACTTTAACACTTAGTACAGTTACAAGAAGTTAGTAGGTGCTCAGTGAATTTGGTCCAGTTAAATAGAATTATTTTTCTGTAAGAACCTGATCATAAGCAATAAACTGCAGCCAGAAGAACCCTCAAAAAAAGACTAAAAACGATTTAAAGATCAGATGTAAAACAAAGCATCACAGGCATAGTATCATTTCTCTGCTTCCAGACACTTCCCTGATTGCTTCCCAGTTTCACATAGAAAAGGACAAAACAGCAAGAAAGTATCTTTTTTTCTTTTGACTTGGTCCAACTCTAAAATATTTTTGAAAGAAGTAAATTAGAATACCATCTGAAAGGTTCTCAGAGAACTCAAGAACTTAGACCACCCTTGAATCCATCTTCTAATTCATGAAAGATTGATAACCAGAGGATACAGGTAATCAAGCATTGATGCATCATTGCTCTTTTCCACCAGGTACCCATCAGTTACACCACAAAACTCTCAAGAAGGAAGCACAGAGATGACAGGGTCTCCAATATGAGCAACAGTGTTTTTCTTTAGGCTCACGTTTCCAAGGAAAACCCAGAGCCTTTAGCCAATGCCCATGGCTGAATCTTCCTGATGTCCAGAGAGGCTCTAAATGCACAGCGACTGTCAGGGATTCATATCTGATATTGATGTTGGGCTCTGGACAGTGGTTCAGTCTGGCCTCCACACACTCTTGTGGAGCAACCATCACTGGCAGATGGTTGCCTACAATCTACAATTCCAGCTAAAGTTTAGAAAGGCAAGTCAGCCTGAATTGCTTCATTCCAATGGTTACCCTCGCCTCTTCTTCCAACGAAGTCCTTTTAATCTTTTACTCTGTGGTTTCTCCCTGAGTATCTCACCAAGTGCCAAGGCTTCATCTACCATCCGCACGAGATGATTTCTAAATCTATATCTCCAGCCTCTCTCCTGAATATGTGTTGGTGACCCTCTTCTTCTACTGCCTGCCTGGCAATACCTGCCCACTGTCACATGACCAGCTCAATCCAGATCCAATATTCTTCATGGATTAAAACTTTTCCAAGGCCTCTGTCTGTAGATTCATTGACAGCACGTCTGAAGAGGCCCAACTTATTGCATGAGGGTAGGTGGTGTGGTTGATGGAAGTACATTAGGTTTCTAGATTTCTTTTGCTTTCAGTCATGGTATTGGACTAGGACTGGGCTAGCCCAGTGGAAAAGTTGACATGAAAGAGCAGTACTAACTGTTTATTTTAATTTCCTTCTTAGTCCTTTTTTTTCCCTTTGAGTTTAAGCTGGCAAACTTTAGAAGTCTTGTTTATCCCACCAACCAGATGGGCAATTTGGGATTAATGGTATCTCTAAAAATACTGTTGGTGAGTGGCATAGGCAGAGCCACAGGTTTGTGGATAGCGGGTTTTTATCCTTTCATTTAATGTATTGGAAAACTAGTACTCAGAGAGGCAAAATGACTTGTACAAGGGACTCAGATGCTGCAATATATCTCAAATTGTGGTACTTACTCTGTGAAGACAGGGTTTGGTTTTTCTCACTGCTATATCCCCAATGCCTAGAAGAGTGCCCACTGCATTTATCTATTCAACATATACTATTGAGGGAATGAGTGAATGGATAAATTATCCTTGGTCCTCAGCTGCAGTGATTCATTAGGGATGCTGAGATCATTACCATGGTCCTTAACATCTTTCTAGTGCTCTGCCTTGGTCTTCACCTGGGCTAGTCAGGTAAGTTATATAAGTACAGGTCAAGGCTGACTCATTCCATTATTTCACTTTATGAGGATCACCCACATGCCTTCAGGTTTATAGCTGAGACTCTATCTTGGGCCACTCTTTTTTTTTTTTTTTTTAAGTTTATTTATTTTGAGAGTAAGCAAGCAGGGGATGGTCAGAGACACAGGGAGAGAGAGAATCCCAAGCAGGCTCTGAACTGTCAGCATAGAGCCTGATGCAGGGCTCGAACTCAGGTACTGTGAGATCATAACCTGAGCTGAAATCCAGAGTCAGATGCTTAACCAACTGAGCCACCCGGGCACTCCTATCTTGAACCATTCTTGTCCATGAAAGCTTGGAGACAGGTGGGATTTCTAGGGCCCTTTGAGAATGATGCCACAAGCCCTTAGCTGTTTAGCCCACTAAATGTGCCTCTAATGCTTTTGCATGAATGTGCTTTATATAGTTATTGATAATAATGACCAGTGAAACAATCTCTGTGGTTTGCCTCCCACGTGGTATCTGGGTGCCCTAGAGTTTGGCAGCTTTGAGGGAGGATAAGCAGAGCTCTATGACTAGTTGAACCTGCTGCACAATGAAGTGTTGCCCAAGCAAAAGGCACCTATGGCTCACACCATCATTTATTTTTAATGCGTTTTTGTTTGTTTGGTCTTTACCCTTTCTACTCTCTTTCTCTTCTTTGTCTCCTTTGAAGTACATTATAAATGATAAGGGAAAAAGGGAGCCACATGGGTGCCTCCGGAATGCTACTGTGGTCGTCGATTTGCAGATGTCGTAGCGTTAGAAGTAATGCTGGGACAGATGAGAGTTGAACCTGCAGACCACTGCAGAAGGTTTACAAAGCAGGGCTTGGGAAATAAGCTCTGTGAGGAAGCAGTGCCTGGTTAACATGCTTGTCATAATATATGTGTGCAGAGGTTGAATTCTCACTTGCTCAGAATTGGTTCACCCCTTACAGATGAAGTATAATGACTCAGAGCCTCATTCCCTCTACCTGACAAGCTGAGTCTCAGAGTGGGGAGGGGAGGGGAGGAAGAAAGGAGAGAGGGAGAGAAATAGAGAGAGGGAGAAACAGAGACAGAGAGAAGTGAGGGAGAGAGAATAAGTGAGAAGGAATGGATCTGATTGAATGAGAGGCTTCCCAAAGTGAGCTAGTAATATTTTTTTCTCCTCAAATTACTCTTTAGCATGGATGATTCCTATTTCACTGCACTTTGCATAATTCAGCTAAAGCTTCTTACATATTTTTGCAATATGTAAATATTAGAAACTTTATGTGTGTATGAATATAGGGAACTGTTAGAAATTTGAGCCAAATTATTTTTTAATGAATGCCCATGGAGACTTGATTTTGGTGCTATTTCAGACTGGAATTGATCCTATGTATTTTATATAATGTAATTTCTATAAACTAAGCATCAGACCAAAGAGTGCAATTTGCGGTTTGCACTTACTTGCCTGGAAATCATGGATATTTAGGTTTTTCTTTTCTGAGAAATTAGTTTCTAAGAGATCAACACTGATAAATAAGGAAATAAAATATAATTAGGTGTTTATAATTTCACAATGAATAAATAATAGACTAGGTGAGTTCCACAGTTATTTGTATCTGTTTTATTTATATTTTTAGCACATACCTAGCAAGATAATGCTGGGGTTTTTTTTCTGGAGCTGCCATTTAATCAACATTGTGGCTTATCCTAATCCAAATTCAATATTAGTGATGATGAAGTTAAAAACTCTCTTAATAAGGATCATAATATAAGAGATACGTGTCATAGCACTTTGTCCTGTCTTGCCCAGGGTTTGTTGAAAATGAACTGTGTTTTTCTCACTGTGCTGCATATCTGTAGAGTGGCAGTGACTCTGGTAGCTTCTAAGTCACAATCGTAATGTGAGCTCAATCAACAAGGTATATTTAGATATTTTTGTCCCTGAGAGGTTGGAAATACCCATGTGTGTGTGTGAGCAGTTGTATATGAGCATGTGTAGAAAGAGATGTGAGTGTGAAACTGGTTTTTGCCTGGATATTTATCTGTGTGCCTTCTCACTCAAATACTACAAAATTTTGTTTGCTGTCCCTGGAACATTCTCCGTAGCTAGTCCAGGGGTTCTGAGAAGCCATGAGATGTGTTCTACGAGTGGCAGGGGAGTAGTTACTGCTTTCAGATGCTGGCCCTCTCTTTTTTGCTGAGCTCAGTAGGCTGTAGTGTCATTCGCCCCAGCCTCTTGGATGGTCTTCTTTCTGAGAAGCTTCTTAAATCCTGCCAGTTTGCCCCTTCTTCCTATCTTCTGCAATTGCACCCTGAAGCCAAATTCCTATTGTCTGAAAACACTGTTCTGAAGTTAGGTTTCCTGCACATGGTGACCATGTGTTAAATTTTTTTTCAACTTTTACAGATGATTGAGGTCAAATTTGGAAGGAGTTAGAGCTGGATTAGGAATGCATCTTCACACCAAGTCACTATAGGACCAACTAAATAAGCAGGCAGATTTACTGAACCCTCCCGATGGAAGAAATTTCGTAGAACACTCAGGCAGGACTTGGTTTCTAATGATCTGGCTGGGATGAATCATGCACACTGCACCACTTTCTAAATTCATTTTGGTAATTGGAATCTTATAAATGTCCTGTTGATTCATCTCACCCAGGGAGACCCGAGAAGGGTTGTTTTCTCTTCACTCCATAGGGCTATTTAAATAGCAATACAGGTATTCCTTGCTTTAAGGAGGCTGGAGATAAGAAAAAAACCTAAATTTCCAAGCAAATCCTTTACAGAATGATAGTTGACTTTACAAAAGAGTTAAAATGGGCATCTTTACGTACCAAGTGACTATAAGTAAATTTTTTTTACACCAATGTGTCTCTTTGTCTACCCTTGAACTGGGAAGACTGTATCTACTATCTTACTTCTAAAAATTTTAGAAAGTAGTTCTGGGCAAGAGGAGGTCTAGGAGTCAAACTCAGAAATGTGTTACCAGCACTTCCCTTAGAAACTTTTTCCTTTGCCCAATAGTGTGCATTATTTCAGTCATTTCTATGGTAGACAAGAATTAGTATTCTTACAGTTTTATCTGGCAAATGGTTTTTTCAGTTATGAGAGACAGGCAACAGGCAGTGAACCTGTTGTGACAACACAGAGGATTTAGTTTTGGACATAATTTTTGTACCTGCTAATGGCCGCTTGGGTGACTTAACTTCTTGTGCCTCACCCTCCCCAGCTGAGAAATTTCATCCTCTACTTTCCTCTTGAACTTCCGTGATGCCTTGAATTTTGAGCTGAAGTAGCTCTGCAGCTAGCGCCGAAACTAATCTTACTTCTGCATTTTACTGGGGGTGTTAGGAGTTGGAGGTAGGCTGTGCGAGCTTTGGATTTGAAGGTCTTTCCTGGAGGCTGATAACTTTCTCAAGATAGGAACGCAGAAAAATCCCATAGGATTTTTTCAGAGACTTCCAACAGGAGTTTCCAGAACCCACTTGCTACTATTCACTTGTCCAAAGCTATTCCAGAAAATGTCTTCAGAGCTTGGCACAGTGGTCTAAGGGAACTTGAACATAGAAGTAGCTCTTAATAAATATTTGTGGAATGTTGTTGGCACAAAGCGCACATACCACCCTCCATCCCTACCCACAGAGGTGGTTCTGTGTGCACATTTGGCTACTGAATTCCATGCCATGCTCTGGAATGTGCTGACCTTCCTTCCTAGGGAAGATGAAACTACTGGAGTGTTACTATTAGTAGGGCAACTTTTGCTCTGATCTGTCAACACACCCTCACTCTGGGTCTTTATTAAGCAATGACAAACTCAAGAACCCATGGCAGTCACCACAACTGACCACCTCTCTCCTTGAAATCTCTTCCTTTGGCTGCTCTGACTCCATGCTTGCATAGTTTGTATCTATCTCCCTGGCCATCCGTCCCAGTCTCCTCCCTTGGTTCTTTCTTTTCATCATTAAATAGTTGAGTTCCTCTAAGTGCAGGAACTTAGAGGACCTTTTTATCCTTAGAGGATAACTTATAACTATATAACTTAGAGGAACTCCTCAACCTTTTTATCTCCCTTCTGTTCTCTTCTCATCCTGTCTCTTCCTTTTGCTCTTCTCTTCAATAACTTCATTAATTCTCCTGGTTTTGATGACCACCTATTTAGCAACAGCTCCTAAATTTATATGTCTAGTCATGTTTCTCTCTTGAGTTATAAACCCAGATATTTGACTCTCCACTTGACATTTCCACCAGCAGTCTCCCAAACTTCCCAAATTCAACATGTCCCAGACAGAGCAAAGCCCTCTCTCCTTGCTCTGCATCAAGTCCCTTTATGCTTTCTATATTCTTATCTCAGTAATGCTACTCCATAACTCACACAGGTTCTTAGTTCAGACCTTGAGAATATTTCTTATCATCTTTTTCCTCCCACACTCTCAACATTGAAACAGTGGTCAAGCCCTATCAATTATTACTTTAACATTCTGAAAATTCCACCTTAGCTTAACCATCTTCATCTCTCTCCCGGTTGCTGCATCCTTGTCTCTCCTGGTTGCCACATCCTCGTCTCTCTCTCCTGTAGCTTCTAACTGGCTTCCTGGCAGCAGTTCTTGTACCTCTCCTTTCCCCTGCCCCCCCCCCCCAACACATTCTTTTCTTAGACAGCAGCTTCTTCCTTCCTACCTTCCTTTTTGATGATTTAAATCTTTATTTGTTCTTTCCTTATTTAAAAATATCCTTTCAACTTTCTATTTTGAAATGATGATACCTTCATAGAAAGTTCCAAAAATATATTACAGAGAGGTCCCATGCACCCTTTACTCTGTTTCTCCCAGTGGTACCAGCTTACATAACTGTAGTACACTCTCAAAACCAGGCAAATGACATCGATGCAATTATTCACATTTTACTGGTTTTACATGCACACACATGCATGGGTACACATGTGTGTAGATGTATGGCTCTATGCAATCTTACCACATAGGTAACCACTGCTACCATCAAGATACAGACTGTTTCATCACCCCAAAAATCTCTCATGCTAAAGAATGCTCCTTTAAAACACAATGTGATCCAGTCACTGCCTTGCTTAAAACTCTTTAATGATTTTAAAGCCCCAAATCCTTACATAAGGGCTATAGATGCCTGTGTAATCAGGCTCCAGGTACCTCTCCAGCTGCTTCTCACCCTCCCCCCTCCAAATCAGCTAAGTCCTCTTCATCTGTCAGGTATCAGCTTAAAGATCTTTCTTGGATGGTTTCCTTGACATCTGTGACTAGGTGAGGTTCTCCTGTGGTTTGTTTCATTATGATTTTCCTTCATGGAACCTATCATACAGTTGTAAGTAAATAGATATGCATGTAGCTTGTTAATTTGAGTTTTCTCTGCCTGAATTAGAGGGGTTTGGGATGCCGTGCTCACCATTGTATCTTTTTCATCTAATGCAATGACTGGCCTAGCAGGTGCTCAGGGAATGCCAGTTAAGTTAGTGAACAATTATCACAAGCCAGCTGGTTGTGACTGGGATGTGGCCTGAGGCCACAGGACTGGGCAACTTCGACTTGTGTATATGGGAATCTGCTCCGTGGACTTATCTTCAACTTTCCCAAGGGTGCCCTGTCTGAGAACCTGGACATCCACCACCCACACCACTCAGAACCTCAAGCTGGTGTTTTCTCTCTCATTACCACCCCAGTATTCTTTCTGGGAGATTGGAATTGAGAACAACCATGGCCAGTGTTCTTCTTAGACAGATCTTTGAGATGCTTTCAAGAATATCAGCTGGATATTCATCTGGGCTGGTTTCTCTCTGGGTCACTGCCATGGTGGCACTTTGAGAGGGTTATTAATTCAGAGCTGTGGGAGCTTCTAAGTTGGATGGCACCTGGTGAGTCCTTGAAAAACTTTTAGATTTGCCCTCTCTCGATGCTTCAGTGTGTTCCTTGCTAAGTGTCCCCCACGTTCCCCACTGATGAGTCATTTCCATCCCCACTTTTACTCTCTGAGAGGACTCTGTAAGGTTTATATTTGTGGACGCTCATATTTGAAGGATCCTTATGTTGACTGAATAGATAGTATATTCCCAAATGACTACAATGTAACCAGCCCTCTGAATATGTGGAAGGGAGGAAATGGGGGCTTTCTGTTTGGATGTGGCTTTTCCAAGGGGTGGTGCTACCACATGGGGTCCTGACCATCTGTGGAGGGTACTAGGTTGGTGGGACTAGCTCTAACTGGTGTCCCCTCACTGTAGCATCCTTCTTTAGAAGCACATGTTCCCTTATGAGCAAGAAGCAATGCAATGCACTACATGGTGTGTCTGGTGGAGTTGGGAGCTCTGTAAAAGGGTGAACCCCCAGCAGTAGGCAAAGTTCCTAGTTCTTTTGTGACAGAGTCAGTCATGGGCATTACCTTGGGTGCTGTGGGCAGATTCCTGCAAAACCTGGGAACGTCACCCAAGTTTCTCTTCCCTGCCAAATGGAAGGCCAAGGGTCTTCACATTCTGTGGCTCATAGCTGCTGTCTCAGGGCTGGCATCTCTCTTTTGGGTGCACCATGGCTGTAAAGAGAGTCCAGCCCTTCATACCAAGCCTCGGGTGATGGTCCACTGGGACTGTGTACTTTAAGGTCACAGCTTAATGTCCATCCCTGATTCACTAATGCTTCATTTAACATGATACTTGGGATGGAGAAGAGTAAGGACCAGTGGATAGACCTGGTCATTGTGATGCTATGCTACACATCATTGCCCTGCCTGCCAGGCCACTCTCCTCCATGGTTCCTGTCACTGTGCAGGGCATGGGCTTCTACTAGTCTCCTGGGCGTGGGCATGGATTCTTTAGATAGCAGTGCAGTGTTGTCTTACAATGCCCCTGAACTCTGCCCTGGGAAAGCTCACACATTCCCTTTGGCCTCCTCCCTGTGCCTGGAGATGGTGTGAATGTGAACAACTGTGCAGGTTGGAAGGCCCAGCTCCAAACAGCTCTTATGTGTTGCTCCTGTCATGGTTGATGCTGTGGTTTGGGTCAAAATGATGGTGACTTTCATGGTGCTGCCTTGTGCAGTACACTCCACAATTTCCCTTCTCTTCCTCTCAGATCACCACTTTCTGTCCTCATTGACCAGTTATACCTTCAGGGGGACATGGCTCTTAGGGCAAGAGGACATGGATGGCATCTATCCCTGGTAAAAGGGTTAATGCCAGTATCTCTCTTGAGCCTCGATCTGATGTAACGGCAGGTGGTTGTGAGGGGTGTGGGTAGGGTTCCAGTTTTTCCCCAGCCTGTGCTACCTGCCCTTCCTCTAAGTTGGGCATAAATGTGTTTTCGGTTAAAATGGTGTTGAAGGGTGACAGGTCAGATCCTCTGGCCCTTATGCTGCCACTTCTGCTTCTTGCAGGTCACCCAACGTGCCTACAGTTCACCTTGAACATGACTGAGGCCGTCAAGACCTACAAGTGGCAGTGCATAGAGTGCAAATCCTGCATCCTGTGTGGGACCTCGGAGAATGACGTGAGTTTGGGACTTCCCTTGTAGGAGGGAGAACTCCAAGGGTCGGGGAATCCTTAGAGGTTGGAAAAGAAGGAAGGACTCTTGTGACTGGGCTCCTGGGGAAAATGTCAGAACCCCTCCCCACCCAACAGGGACCGTGGGTGCTCTCTGTGCCTGTGGAGGGGGAGGTGCAGGAGGTGACAGCCAGAGGCCACCTCACTGGCCACTTGCCTCGAGGGTTCAGTGACAGACAGTGGTGCCCAGTACTTGTGGTTGGGATGTGCCTGACCATTTACACCATGTTCCAGAGTATGTGATCTCACTGGGTCTAAATGTTAACTGTCATAAATGCAGAATAAGAAAAATACTTTTTGTTATAGGCAATTTCAAACTTAAACAAAGGTATAGAAAATAATGAAACTGATATAGCCTACCACCAGCTTTAGCTATGATCAATATTGTCCAATCTTGTTTTATAATTACTCCCACATCATCCCAGTCATAATATCACTTTACCTGTACATATTTCTTCTGTTTCTCAAAAAGATAAGGACTTACTATTTATTTATTTATTTGTTTATTTATTTATTTATTTTACATTTAGAGTACTGTACTGTATTTATAAACAAAACAACAGCCATGTACCAGTGGATGCACACAGTAAGGACTTACTGTTTAACAAAAATGACAAAAATGTTAACATAACTAAAAAAGAATCAATGATTCCTTAATATAATCAAATATCCAGCTAACATTCCTATTGCCACAATTGTCTTGAATGTTGTCTTGCCTTAAATTGTCTTAAATGTTTTTTATTGTAGCTCATTTATTTGAATTGGGATCCCAATAAGGCTCAGACATTGCAATTAGTTGATATGTTCAGTAGAGTTTCCCAGGACTGTATTTTTACTGACTGCATCCCTGTAGTCGTGTCTGATATCTTCCTCTGTCTCTTACATCTCTTGTATATTGGTGCTTAGAACTAGAATCCTGATTAAATTCAGGCTCACTCTCTCTCTGTCTGTTTCTAATATTAAAAATATATATTATAATATAGTAGATATGGGAATATATCACACACACAACATATCTCAAGGCTACTTCATAAATAGCGTGTATTCTTTTATCAGGAAGTATGTAATGACTGGGATATCTCTTTTTGTGAAGGTAGCAGCTATTGATGATCTTCAACTAGATTGACTATTTTTTAAATGTTTTATTATTTTTGAGAGAAAGAGAGAGAGAGAGAGAACGAGCGAGCACAAGTGGATGAGGGCAGAGAGAGAGGGAGAGGGGGAATCCTAAGCAGGCTCCATACTGTTAGTGCAGAGCCCGAAATGAGGTTTGAACCCATGAACTGTGAGACCATAACCTAAGCCAGAATCAAGAGGCCCAACCACTGAGCCGCTCAGGCACCCTTAGATTGACTATTTCATTAGAAGTTGCAATTAGTGATATTCTTATTTTATAATTTCTTCTTTGTTTACTAGCTGGAGTAATTCTGCAAAGAGAAACTTTTCCAACCTCATATTTGGTTACTCTCAGGTTTAGATTATGTAGAAAAGGTAGGATTAATGCTTGGTTCTTTCCCTTTATTTATCAGTTTTCAAAATCATAAGGTAGTTTCAACACCTATTCATGATAAAAAAAAAACTCAAGAAAATTGGAATTGTGGAATATTTCTTAATATGATAAACTTTTTATACCTTAGAACCAAATCCATTATTCTATTTAATGGGGAAACACTAGAGGCATTTCTACTAAGATCAGAAACCAAGTAAGGATGCCACTATATCCATGACTGTTTACCATTATTCTAGACATATTCGCTAATGTGATTAGACAAGAGAAGTCAACTACTGGTATCAGAATGGTAACAAAGTAGCAAAACTCTAATTAAAAAAATAGAATAGTATATTTGGAAAACCCTACAGAATCAAGATAAAGTTACCTCAAACATTAAAGGTAGCAGGATATAAAATTATACAAAAATTAATAGCCTTCATATGCACAAATAACAGCCAATTAGAGGATACAATAGTAGAGCAATCCCAGTTACAATAGCAACAAGGAAGAAATAACTTAGAAATAAACTTAACAATAATATGCAAGTCCCAGGAAAAAAAGGTTTTTTGGAAAAAATGTTTGAAACACTTAAAAAAATTTTTTTAATGTTTATTTATTTTTGAGAGAGAGAGAGACAGAGTGTGAGCAGGGGTGGGGCAGAGAAAGAGAGGGAGACACAGAATCTGAAGCAGGCTCCAGACTCAGCTGTCAGCACAGAGCCCGATGTGGAGCTCAAACTCCTGAACCATGAGATCATGACCTGAGCCAAAGTTGGCTGCTTAACCAACTGAGCCACCCAGGTGCCCCTGAAACACTTTTGAAAAACACACAGAAGTAGACTTGAGCAAATGAAAATACATTTTTGCGATCTTCAATAGAATGACTCAACATTCTTCCTGAGTTAACTTACAAATTTAATTCAAGCCCAATGAAAACACCAAACAAGCTCTTCAATGAAATTAGACAAATTGATACTAAACTTCATATGGAAAAATAAACATGCAAGAATAGTGAAGAAAACACTGAAAACAACAAATTATGAGTGGAGACTAGCCCTACCAGTTATTAAAACATACTATAAAGCCTCTAATTAAAACAGTATAGACAAATAGACCAATGGAATAGAAAATAAACCCATTAGATTGACTCAGCTATCTATGGACATTTTAGTATTAGGATAAAGGTTGCCTCTAAAATTACATTTTCATGAATGGTGCAGACACATTAGGATAATCATTTGGGAAAAGATAAAATTAGGTCCGTATCTCATATAAGCTATAAGAACAGTCTGTAAGTGGACTGGGGATCTAAATATAAAAAATAAAACCATATTAGTATTAGAAGAAAACATGGGTGAATGCCCCTTTAGTCTATTATAAGGAAAGATTTTCAGTGACTCAGAATTAAGAAGTAATAAAGGAAAATATTGACAAATTTGGCCACATAAAAATTTGCATGGCAGGATTGCCTGGGTGGCTCAATAGGTTAAGCATCTGACTCTTGATTTTGGCTCAGGTCATGATTTAACTGTTCATGGATTTGAGCCCTGCATCAGGCTCTGTGTTGATAGTGTAGAGCCTGCTTGGGATTCTCTTTCTTTGTCTCTCTCTCAAAAGAAATAAACATTTAAAAATTTGCGTAGTAAAAAACATGATAAAGTAAAAACACAACTAACAAACTGGGAGGAAATATTTTTAGCATATACCACAGACAAAGAGCTAATACCCCTAATATATAAAGCACTCTTAAAATTTGAGGGATAACGGATGAGAGACCTGATAGAAAATAGGAGGTGGAAGGGTTGGGCTAAATGGGGGATGGGCATTGAGGAGGGCACTTGTTAGGATGAGCACTGGGTGTCATATGTAAGTGATGAATCACTAAGTTCTACTCCTGAAACCAGTACTACACTGTATGTTAAGCTTGAATTTAAAGAAATAGATTAAAAAGAAAGAAAATGGGTAAGGACATGAAAGAAGATTCACAAAAGATGTAAAAATAAACCTTAAGCATTTGAAAAAAACATAGTCTGAACACATTCATAATTAAGAAAATTCAAATAAAAAAACCCTGGGATACTATTTCTTGCCTGTAAAACTGGGAAAGAAGAGTATGAAACACATTCTGTTGATGAAGCTGTGGGAAAATTGGCACCCTCATACATTGCCAGTGGGAATGCAAAGTGGTACCATTCTTTTGTAGGGACATTTAGCAATACCTACCTAACACAACTACTATGCACTTACCTGCAGACTCAGCAATCTCATCTTTAGGAATCTACCATGAAGATATACTTACAACACTATGAAAATACGTGTGCATGAGGTTATTCATGGGTGTTTTGTTTATAATTATAAAATATTGGAAATGACCTAAATGTTCATATGCAAAAGAACGGTTGGATAAATGATGGCACAGCCATCACTGGAATACTTGATGCTATAAGAAAACAAAGTGAGGCAGATTTTTATAAATTGATATGGAATAATTTCCAGTGTACTCCCAAATTTAATATTATTAAATGAAAAAGCAAAATCAAAACAGTATCTATAGTATGGCGCCATCCTTACAAGAAAGGCATAGGAAAAGATATATATCTGTTTACTTGTATAAAAGAAATACAGGAAGGATAAATAAGAAACTAAAGAGAATGGTTTCCTACAGCAGTGGGAGGGAATGAGGAAGAAAGAATAGGGAAATAGGGGCATGATGGCATTTCTCTGAGAATGTCTTTTTGTATAGTGCTGACACTTAGGACCAAGGTATTGTTGTACATAGCCTATTATAGGTAAATACAAAAATCAGCTGGGATGTGGGAGGGACTGAAGCTGGTATATGAACAGTAGCAAATGAACCTAATGTAAATAGATAGCATAACCATACTAAAGGGTGGGGAGGGAAAGAACTAACTTTAATAACTTTTGAAAGCAGTATGTGACTATGTATTTTCAGACTAAAGGTAGAAAAACTACATAAATATTATACCCTAGTTAGTAAATTTGTTTCCTACAGGCATATAAGTTAGTCATTCTGAAACTACTTTATGTGTGTACAGGTCCGAATTGATAAGTATATATTGTGGTAATGAGAGCCGGTTTTCTCCATGTCGGAGAAAGAAGAGTCAAATGAAGAGGGAAGACTAGACTAAATCCTCTGGTGTTGGCATGGAATAGGGGGTGTCAGTATAAATTTATAATTTTTGACATAACATTTTGTGTTTATATATGCTTATATATTTTATATAAGTATGTATATATATATGTGTATGTATATATGTGTGTATATATATGTGTATGTATATATATATGTATATATANGATAGATACAGAAATAAATTCAGGTGTGTGCATATGTGCCTACACATACATTTATTTCCTAATTCTGTTGGCTGGGAGAGCCTGAAAGCAATGACAACACAGAAGCAATGAGGATCCATGGTACCCAGATATTGGTTTCTAAATACCATTATCCAGTAAAAGGAATTAGGAGCCCTTGGATAAATGGCTGATCCTAGGGCTGGAAATACAAGAAAAGCCTGGAGCATCCTGTGGTACTAGAAAGTAGGGAAGTGCTCAAAAATTGATAAAGCCTAAAGAACACAGGAACTAACTTGAAGGAACTCCTAATGGTAAATCTGGGATAATTTGAGCCACAAGGTGAATAATGATAGTGCTGCATTGTAATCCAAAGAACAAAATCCATACTGCTATTTAAAAATTCAAATGAATAAATAGGGAAGAGTTAAACTCTTTCTCAGAGTAGAATTCCAATTAATAAATGGAGAGGGAAGAGAGAAATCACCGAAAGGCAAACATCACTGTTTTGGGTTGTTGTAAGCAAGAACAATTGATGCCAAAATTAGTGGGCAAAAGTATGGTCAGAAACAGAATATTTGCATAATCCCAAAGTATCTCCCCAACCAGATTACTTATTAATACATTACAAAGGGAAAAATTATAACTTCATAGTGGAAAAACTGGCAGACACTACCTAAACTATTTGATCAAAGTAGCATTACTAGTAACAAGACATATTGGTATCAATGCCCTGATATGATGCACTAAGAAGGGCACAGCATCCCTTTTGTAGTATCCTTGCCCAAAGTACATACTCTCAATCTTCTATTGAAAAAAGATCAGACAAACTCAAATTGAGTGACATTCTACAAAATCACTGGCCTAGATTCTTCAAAAGCATCAAGGTTGTGAAAGATAAACTGAGAAGCTGTCACAGATTCAAGGGCACTAAGAAAATATGACAACTAAATACCATGTGAGATCCTGGATTGGATGTTGGGAAAAGAGACAGAAGTGGGAAAACTGGTGAATTTCAAATGAGGTTTGCAGATTTGTCAGTAGTTTTATGTTAATGGTAATATCCTGCTTTTCATGATTGTGCTATCATAAAGTAAGATGTTAACACTAAGGGAAGCTGAGTAAAGTGTGTACAGAAAGTCTCTGTACCATTCTGCAACTTTCTCTAAGACTAAAATTATATCAAGATAATAAACCAAAAAATAATGGGATGTTTCCCTAGCATCTTCCAAAGGTGAAAAGTTTTTTTTTTTAATAAATAGTATCTTTATGAACCCAAGAATTTAGATATATTTTATTTGTTTCAATCCATTACAGTTAAAATTGTCCTATATTTGGCCAGTGAGAATGTAATCAGGTTGGATCTTGATTCCTTTCAACATGACCCCAATAGTATTTGATGGTTTCCTTGCTTTCCAATATGTGAAGATATTTATACATTTCATGCCCTGGACCTGGAACCAGCCATTTCTTCAGGGACTTCTGGTTCATTTCAGTGGGTGATGATCTTTAGAGAACATAATAGGGATGCTAGGGGTCTTATTTTTACCTCATTAGTCATTGTTTTGGGGCATTTTAAATGGACAGAGCTAGAAAATATGAATGCTGAATTTGTATGGATACTTGGAATTTGTATTGATACGTGACTAACTATAGGGTTTTTACTTAACTTCCTTGATCTTACATCTGTATTTTCTTTCAAGCATGTCAAAATTCTTGCTTCTCAGTAACAAGATAATCACTCATTTGTTACATACAAGTTTCACAATATTAATTCCAGTATTACCACCAAAAATAGGATTACTGAAAGGAAATATATTTATATATATACACATACACCCACACTTATTTTTGTTCTTAAGACTAAGATGATGACTAAGGATGTACAGTCAAACTACCTGATTTAGAGTCACTTGGAATAGTTACTTTCTATGTGGTTATGCCATCAACTCATACATAATTAGATTCACTTGTTTCATTTTTCTTTTGTTTTTAGGGAAATTACAGTGTGAATTTTGTTTTGTGACTAGGCAAAATATTTACTGGTTCCAGAATGAAGTCTATTAAAATAAACAGACTATTCAAGAAAATCTGTCTTCTATTCTTACTCTTTCACACTATTCCCTCACCCTGCTCATAGGTGACCATTTAAACAATTATGGCTTATCTTTTCATTCTATTTAAATATAACATTATATGTATATGTGTATGAATCCATAAGAATTCATGTGTATGACTCCATATGCATAATGAATCCAGAAAAAATGCATTTTCTTGGAAAATAGTAACAAACACACCTGTTTTCCTCACCTTGCTTTTTCACTGGATTTCTTTCAGATGACTCTACCACAATATAGAGACATAATCTTCATTTCTTCCTATAGCTGCATAGTTCTTCATTAGTTTATTCAAGCAGTCTTTTATTGATAGACATTTGGGTTGGATCTGGTCTTTGGCTTTACAAACAGTGTTAATACAGAGGCTTCTCATTGACGTGGCAGAGCTGGAGGGGAGGAATCAAGGAGTGACGCTGCTTGGGAAGTAGGGTCCCTCTTGCATAGTCAGGGATTTACCGTACACATCCCAGAATGGGATTCCCACTCTACTGGAACTGGTTCTCTGGTACTTGGGAGTAAGACGTTCTTGAGTTATGTTTTTCATGGGGGTTAGCATGAGCTGGCTGTTCTGGGTGGATCTGACAAGCAGTTATCCTGAAAAGCACATGGAAAAGCAGAGAATGTGGTGCCAGTCAAGAGTCAATCCATCAAAAACGTATTTAAATCCAGAGACGCCTGATTTCCCTTTGGAAAGTCTAATACACTGTGTTCTACCTACTCGCATTTCTTGTGTCAGCACTACAGTAGGAGACTTTAGTAATACTGTTTCTAACAAGTCTCTCCCTATTTTCTGTCCCCATCCTAACTTGTTCCTTCTTGTCTTATTCCTAAATCATATTGTCATATAGCTTCCTTCAGCTCCAAAATAATGGTGTATGTAGCTTTTTTGGAGTAACCCACATTGTCCTGGTTTTCACCCTAACTCTCTGACTGCTGCCTTAGTCTCCTTTTTCTGCCTTGTCCCTTAAAGTTGGTATTCCCAAGGGTCCTGTTTTTGGCCTTTATCTCAGTAACCTTTTTGGAGTCCTTGATATTTCAGAAAATTCAATGAAAGGTATGGACTTACTCTTTTCTCTGAAAAATGTACATTTGTGCATATAATTTCAAAGTTGTTCATATAATTTCAAGAAGTTCATGGACACCCCTCCATGAGTTCAAGTTCAAGGACATCTATAACATACTCTGGGCTTCCTCTCTTAGGATGTCCATTGTCATCTAATCACCAGTGACTCCCAAATCCATATCTTGTGGTAAGGCATCTCTCCCGCTGTCCAGCTGCCTCCAGGGCATCTCCACTGCATGATCTGTGGGTGTATAGAACCTGTCTCTAGCAAGGTTGCCTTCTATACCCCATGGATCTACTCTTTTGCCCATGTCTCAATGGGTGTCTGTATCATCTGGCTTGCTGACCAAGCTACAACCTAGTAACATTCTTGATTTCTTTATCATTTTCTACATCTAATCAATACCTTTCAAATGAGAACAGGACCCTTACCTTTTCTCCATGCCACAACCCGAGTTCAGAGTTCACCTCTCACTCGGGTGGTGGTAGTAACATCCTACATGGTCTTCCAGCCTGCAGAACCAACCTCTTCCACCCAGGTATCTATTCTTACACAGCAGCTAGTGAGATCTTTCTAAATTCCATGTGTGACCAGTCACTCCTCTGTTGCTAACTCTTCAAACCTTCCCGTTTCACCATTGAAAAGTGTTAGTATGATTAAAAAAAAGAAAAAGTCTTCCATGATATCTCCTGCCTTATTGCTTGCTCACTGGGGTTTCCAACTTCAGTATCTACTTTTTCCAGGATCTCTGTACTGAGGGGTATCAGGGTGAGATTTGATACAAAAATAGTTTTCCAAATGTCTTATAAGCCATCCAAGCAGGTCCAAAGAATAGAGCTGAACCTGGATAATGAATACCATATCACAAATGCATAGCTACTGTGTGCAAGTTCTGAAAGAGATGTAGAGATGAGTTCAGACATGGTTTTGCTCCAAAGATCTTACAGTCTGTAAAGGAAAGGGTAAAGGAGGAATATTCCAAAAGGAACTATTCCAGAAAACAATTATGTGTACATGTCTACCATATACCTGGCTTTGTGGCATAAAGCAAAATGCAATTAAATGTCATAAGAGAGGGAACTATGGGGATGCAAGAGACGAGAGAGAACTTCCATTGGATGTAGATTAGTGACATCTCTGTAGAACAGAATTGCTGAAAGACTTGAGGTGGGTAGGGAATGATCCAGAAGAGCAGGGGTCAGGGGCTGGGAGAGTGTCCAGGAGCAGGAGCAGAGGTGTATACTGCATCCTTGGAAGTTAACACAGCACTGAAGCGTTTTATTTTCACCTGAGCTCCAGCCTCCAGCCCCTGATGAGGCTTTTGGGATCTGAAAAGTGTCATTACATCACATGTCTTTCTCTATATTGCCACACTGAAATTCTGCAAAGTTTCTGAGGTGTCGTAGATGTTACCATCAAGTTGGTTGTTGCCCATTTCACAGATGGAAAAGGTGATGTTAAGAGAAATTCAATTAAAAATTTCAAACATTTAAAGTTCTTTCAATGCACTAGGCAGTCACCATGGGGAACACAGAAATGCATGAAAGTGTTTTTCTGCCTTACGGAGACAGGGTTATTGGCTAAAGGAGTTCAGAAGACTAAGGTAATCTCTTTAAGCTTGAATGTGAGGTGGTAGTCAAGGAAGGCTTCTTGAAGGAGGTATGATTTGAGCAGAAGCCTAACGTGGGGGTAGAGTTTGCATAGTTTGGGAGGCAAAGGAGAATTTCCAGGTATGGGCAAAGCACAAAGCATATTCAGGAGACAGTGGAGACTTCAAATGGGGCCTGGAAAGGGGCATCCGGGAAGGTGAATCTGCACAGAAAAGGCTGGAGGAGTAGCTGAGGGTGGGACACTGGCCTTAAATAATTCACTGTCTCTTTCTTCCTCTTCACCTATTCTGTATTCCACCAGGACCAGCTACTCTTCTGCGATGACTGTGACCGTGGCTATCACATGTACTGTTTAAATCCCCCAGTGGCTGAGCCCCCAGAAGGTAATGACGAGGTGACAGTAGCCACAACAGCTACTCCTACCACTTGCTGAGCACTCACTATGGTTGAAGGCCTGCACCGAGGCCTTTACATGTCTTGTCTTGTTTAATGATCACAGTCCGATGAAGTAGGTACAGCCACTGCCATTTCACAGATGAGGACACTGAGCATGGTTCCACCCCCTGAAATAACAACTTGAGGGCCAAGGAGATGTTTCCGGGACATGTGGCTGAAGTGGTGGGAGGGGTAAGCTTCCCCGGGGAACGGACGCAGGCCTGGTTGCTGCCAAGGAATGAGGGTCTTTACAACAGTTCAGCTGATCGCCTCTGAGCACTTAACTGTTTTCTGAGCAGCACTTAGTCTCTGCTGAGCTGCAGGCTCTGGCCCATTTTCAGGCCTGGGACTCAGTCTCCGAACTGTGAGGGTCAAAAGAGAAACGGGCTTGCAGGAGTTAGGGCCAGGGGGCGGGGCTTGAGGGGGGGGGGAGTCTGCTGGTAACGCCATCTTGTTTCCTGCAGGAAGCTGGAGCTGCCACCTGTGCTGGGAACTGCTCAAAGAAAAGGCCTCAGCCTTTGGCTGCCAAGCCTAGGGCCCCAGGTTGCTGGAGAGGCTGAGGCGGAGCCCAGTTCAAACCAGATCAAGCCCCCACTCCCACGTATCCAGACAGACCCAACTGTAAGGAAAACCTGTGACCACAGAGGGCATGGCCACGTAGAACAAGAGGGTGAGGTGTCTGCTTACCTCCTACGCACAGGTTCCGGTACTTCAGCCGCCCCCTCCTTGTTCCTGCCGGAAGGATCTTGCACTTTTGAAGAACACCCCTAGCCCCGGCCCTCCGGAACCCCCTCACATTTACCCCAGCACTGAGGCCCTCTCACTGGCTCCCATTTTAAGGGAAGCCGCTTTGTGACCACCTATCAGTCTTTCATGTGTAGTTTGGTGTTTTCTATCTATTGTGTTACAAGAAATCTTCACATAGCCTCCCGCCTCCTGCTTCGGCTTTTCATCCTGAACTCAGCAGAGGATCAAAAGGCTGTGGAGAAGTTGTTATTTATTACAAGCCTCCCCAGAAACTTCTAGACTCAGAGTCGGGAGGCCATCTTGACGATGAAAATCCCTTTTTGTTCCTTGGTCTCTGTGAAGAAAAAAAGCGGTTTTCTGGACCCCCAGCAGATACCTAGTGGTGTCTACAGCCAGGGCGGTCTCTTGATGGGGGTTGGGGAGGGAAGTAGCAGTGACGAGGGGTGGGCAGAAACATTGGGGGGAAAATTATGAGGCCCTGCCCCAGCCAATCAGTGTATTTGTTATCCATCGGGAGTGGCTTTGCAAGGGATCAGGCTTTGCAGTTCCTTGACCTTCCGAGCTGGGACATCCATGAGGTGAGACGAGCCATGGCCAATGGCACGGGACGTACTTAAGGCTCTGCCTCCCAACCAGCCTGGGTCTGGGTCTTTCCCTGGTGAGACTAAAGAGCCAGGAAAGTGGGTGCAGGCTGCCCAGTCCAGAATCTAAACATGGGTACAAAGGACTGGAGCGTTGAGCAACCTTTCAGTATGGATGTGGCACCACGAATTTCTTTTCCCAAGTAATTTCTTCCTTCTACACAGTGTATGTTTGCCACTGTCTCCTGACACCTGGCTCTGGAGATTTCAGGATGGGGAAGAGATGATTGTCACCTAAACAAATAATGTTTGGGGAATGTGATTATTTATGATCATGGTGGCAACGAGGCAGAATCCTCAGCTTGAGGACTGCTCTTGTCCCCTAAGCTCCCCAGTACATGCTGGACTCTTGTTTTCAAAAAAATGTTTTGAGAAGAAAGAGGTGGGAGGCTGAGCTTCCGAGAAATCTGTGTTGGAAGTCAGCCCCGAGGGCTGGAGCGGATCGGGCTGCCTTTGAATCTGTGCAGCAGTGGCAACGGCAGCAGCACACAATAACTGACACATTTCTGGAAAACTCATTTGCCCAAAGGGCAGGTCTCGGTGAGTGGGACCCTCGCGCATGCTCGGCTTCCCTGAAATCAGCCCCATCTCTGTGGTCCGGCTGTGGACAACAAAGGCCGAGGCTATTTTTAGTCCTTCAGCTCCTGAAGAAGGCCCTGGAGACTTGGGCTAGTTGGGCCACTTCTGCCCAGCTGCAGTGTTAGCTCCGCGACTTGGCAAGAGCCTCCCTCCTGGGCTAATTGCTCTTGGCCAGTGGACCTGGGACAGCCTGGCATGGAGCCGAGCTGCGTTGGTCTCCCCCAGTCCTTTGCAGAGTGACCTGTGGCAAGAGATGGGGGGTCATTCTCCTGCAGAGGCCCGTGGGTTCCAAAAGAGCTATGTGTATACATAATGATCTTGTTTAAAGGGCCCTGTCCAGATGGGATTTTCATCTTCCTTATAAGATACTTCCTTCCCCTGCTGTTTGGCGAACCTGGTTTTGGATTCTGGAGGTCCAGGGAGGGTTTGGGAAGCTGCTGTGTTGTCATGTCACCTGTTACCTAGACGGGTCACACCAGAGGGGCGGGTTTCCTCTCCTGACTGCTCTGGCTCTCTGTCCTCCCACAAAACCCAAAGCGGGGTGTCCCCAAAGGCTGATGATTGGTTTTGAAAATCACTTTGACTTAATTTTAGGAAAAAAGTTACCAGAATGTTCCCAAAAGGTGTAGTGGCTTACATGTTAAAAAAGGAAGTCCAAAACCCAAAAGTGTGGCCCCACTACTTGACAGGCCCTCTTTGGAGAGTGTGCAAATTTGTTCCAAACCTCGACACAGATGAGGGGGTGGCCCTACTCCACCTCCAGCCCCGCCTGCTGCCCATAGAAGCTGTGGGGAGGACTTGACAAGGGAAGGTGCTGTGAGCCTGTGGGGGGGGGGGGGCCAGGGAGTGCTCAGAGCTCTAGAAAGGACATTAGGAAGGTCCAGAGTTCCCTTCCCAGTTTCATTCCCTGTAGGATGGGTCCAACCTGATCCTCTTTGGGGATCTCAGTTTCCCCATCTGGAAAGTGGGGATAGCAAAGCCAGCTTGGGAGATGGCACTTTCAGGGTACTGCAAAAAGACACAATCTCTAGAGTCCATTTATCACTTTCTGTATTGAAACAGAGAAAGTGATGGCAAACTTCAAATTGGTCTTTCTGTGAGCCCCAGAGGACCAGCTAGAATCATGGGGTGCACGTGGATGATCTGAGTTCCAGTTTTGTCTTTGTTACTCAGTAGCTGTGTGACCTTGGGCCAACCACTTAACATCTCTGAACCTCAGTTTGCTCGCCTATGAAATAGAGATAATAATACCTGCCCTGCCTGTTGCACAGTGACATTGGGAGACCTAAATGGCATAATGTTATATGAATAACCCCTGGCAAGCAGGGCAAGGAGGGATCCGAAATGCTTTCTACGTCCCCTTCTCGTGTGAATTAGCTAAGTTTAGACACCTTCTCAGAATCTCCCTTTTGACCAAAATGGGTTTATGTTTTAGGGGCCAGGCTGCCTGTGGTCAGGGCCAGTAGGCCAAAGCTGTGGCAAGGAAACCGGGACCATGCGTGGGTCTCCTCTTGGTGAGGCTGAGGGATTTACCCTGGTGCTGGGGATTTCAGAATGAAGATACTTGAGATACTCCTTTTTGCAAGACCATTGAGGCCTAGAATGGGGCACCAACTTCTGGAGAGGGCTGTCATTCAGTTCCATGTGACATTCCCTTAAACACTAGAAAACTCTGCTGCTTTCTAGCTGGTTGACCTTGGGCAAATGACTCGGCCTCTTGGAGGCTCATTTTGCACATCTGTGAGGTAGGGTGATGCGGCCTGGGCAGCCGGGCTGTTGCAAGGATTAGCGGCGGTGCTGGTGAGGATCCCGGCGTGGGGCCTGGCACCACAGAGGCCCCCCGCTGTGGCGTCTCGTCCCTGGGCGTAGAGGCCACCGAGTGGAGATAAGGATGCTCGTGGCTGCCAGCTCAGATCCCTGGGAAGAGCCAGAGTGCTTTGGCCCCACTGCACCCTGATATCGTGGCTCGAGTTGGCCAGAGAGGAGGTGGGGCTGCAAGATCCAAGCTGGAAGTTGAAACCCTCTGTTTCTGAAACCCTGCTCATCGGGCCTGCAGCACATCCAGCCCAGGCAAAGGGGGTGAGGAAATCCAGACAAGGCCTCTGTCAGGAGACTTACATTCTGATTTCCTTTTCAACCCTCCCACTGACTCATAGCACCTAGAGCAGGAGCCCAAGTCCCAAAGCATCTTGTCATTGCCCCAGGGCCAGGTGGGAAGTCCTGGCTGGCTGCGAGGGGCAGTTGCTTGGGGTGGGGGTGGGGAGCCTGGGGGGGCAGCCCAGACGTGTGACTAGAAGTACGGTGGGGGCCGTGGGTGGGTAGGAGGGAGGCCAGATTCCTCCAGAGCTGGAGAAGATAACAGGTTTTCAGGTTGGGGGAGGGTTTGGATTTCATAGTGACGGTTTCATGATACCCTGGAGAGTTACACTCAGGGTGCATTTTAGGCTTTGTGCTGTGAACACAGCACGATTCCTCCTGGCCCTCCCCTTTCAAAGTTCAGATATTTTAAGAAAGAAAAATGAGATGACTATGCTTACTTTTCTTACTGGGGGCAAGTTTAGGAGACAGACCTGTGCTCTTGAAGGACCTGGCAACTTCCGGCTTTAAACTCAGAGAAGAGGGGCTCCTGGTTTCCTCTTTGAGTCTGTGTTTGTGGGGGTGCAGGGAGCCCCAGGGACCACCTTTCCTGGCCCTAGGCCAGTTCTCAGCCTGTTGCAAGTGCAAGGACCTGGGCTCTCCCCTGCTGCCCGCTGCAGGCCCCTCCTCAAGACGTGCCTGTGGAAATGGTGGCTCCCGGGGCCAGAGCCCTGCTCACACTCCCAGAGAAGATGCCCAGCGTGCCACACCGGGTTCCTTACTGGAGCTGTGCATGGTGTCACCTATAGTGGGTTCATATCCCTGTAGAGACGGAGAGAGGAAGGGGGCCCAGAGGAAGGAGGTGGGGAGGGTCGAAGGTCTTTCAGGCCCAGCAAAGCACAGTGAAGGGAGGGGAGGGCCCTTGAGGAGGGGACCAGAAACCTGATTTCCACTGAGAAGTCCTGGAGCTAAATGACCGGAGGGTGTGGGCTGGGGAGGCAGAGTGCTGCCAAGCGCTTGGATACCTCGAATGTGGGAGCACGAGTGGAGCCCCCAGACACACGGCCCGGGGGCTTCCTCTGAGCATCTCGTCAGCTGCTCCTGGGAAGGGCTGGCTGTGCGGCCCCCTCTCCATGCTCCCAGCCCCGGCTGCTGTGAAGAGAGGCCCCAAAGGAAGCACCTCAGGAAACGGTGACGGGAGGAGTCTGGGCCTTGCCTGGGCTTCATCCAGCTGGTCTCCCAGAATTGAACAGGGGGCTCCCCGTGTGAGGGGAAAGACCTGAAGGCGGGTGGATTCCCAGGGAAGGCTCTCTCTGGGTTCTGAGTGAGCCCTGACTGTGTCCCCGCAGACAGCGGAGACCTGAGGTGACTCCCCGGGGTTCTGGGTGTCTGTGGTATGGGGGGACAACGGGAGTCACAGAGGGTACAGGAATGCCCCCCAATCAGTCTCTTTATTCCCAACTGCCTCCCCTTCTTTGCTCCAGTGCCTTGAAAGAGGGTCACTCCAGGGTTTCCCCCTCTTTGGCCCCACCAGGAGAAGGAAACATTTGTGCTGATGCTGACATTTCCCAGGCAGGCCAGAGGAAGGCAGGAACTGGGACTGGCCGGCAGCCAGAACCCTCTTCGACAGAGATATAAATACTAATAATGACCTCTAGCCCGGGCAGCGAGCAAAGTGGCCCTTCAGGACGGCACCGACCCAGCCTGGCACATAAACACTGCTGTGGTGGGAAGAGGAGAGTGGGGTAAGTGGTCCCTGTAGGACATGGGGGAGGCCCTTGAGCCCCTAAATTTTCCCTCGGCAACCTCCCCAGGTTATATTTATGCCAGTGCATCCTGTTTGGCTGCCTCTCTGCATCCCCATTATTTCTATCAATGTTATTAATATTGATGGTGAAAACAGGGACACACACACACACACACACACCCTTAACAAGCTAAAAGTGAACCTTATGTGTTGCTCCAGGACGAGAGGGAGAACGTGTCTGTCCCAGGGGGGTCTTTCCCTGAAGTCCAACCAGCCCCCTCCCCACCCTGCTTCTGTCCCCTGCACACGGCAGGGGGTAAGCCTTGTTCTTGGAGGATCGCTGGCACATGAACTCTTTTCCCTCACTCACTGCTGCTTCTCTGGGGGACCCGTCTGGCAATAGTTGTGGACTTGGCGGGTTGGGGGGGGGGTTGGTCTCCAATCTGCTTTCTGTCAAAGGGACGCACAGATTTTATGAGCTGGAGTTGGGATTGTGGTTCTTATTGACTTTGCCCTTCCATGTTTACTCCCCACCTGAGACCCTGATTCTCTTCTTGCAGGGCCCACCTCTTCCCTTCCTGCCCTTGACCCTCCCTTCTCTCCTGCCAAGCTAGATGCTAAAGGGTGGGGCGGTGGCAGGAAGAAGCAGCAGAAGAAAATATACCCCCTGCACATTTTCAACATGTAGTTGAAGAGGCCTAAATTAGGTACTAGAAAAAAAAAGGCAGGGGGGAGGCACATTGCTAGATAATATGTGAGTGAGAGCATGGAAATATAGCCCGGTTATCTCGGAGCAGAGGAGGTGGCAGGGCAGGTGGTGGAACAGGCGGGGAGGGAGGCAGAGAGCCCTGGTTTCCGAAGCATCTGGTCCACCCGTGTGGCCTTTGGGAAAGCAGAGAAGTCACGCTGTGGCAGTAAAAGGTCAGATGCTCAGGGAGCATTCGTGCCTTTGGCTGGGAAGAGGAGGGATGTCCGGCCTAGCTGCTCACGGTTTAGCTGCCGGGTTTGCCCACGGGGCGTTTGTGCTCGGATGGAAGATGAGCACATTTCTTTCCCGCCACGAGGGATTGCTGGACAGGCTGGTTCTGGCTGGGCAACTCACAAAGTCCTGGAGGGGCTAGAAAAATGAACCACATCCTGGCCCAGCCTTCGACCTGCTTTTCAGCTCTAAAATTATACTCTCTCGCAGCACTCTGACCACACGCCAGGTAGCATACCATCAGGGAAGGTGAATGTGTATCTAGGTCTCTTGTGTGTGTTCGTGCATGTCCATCCATAGAAAAGGAGCCGGTTAAGTATCCAGTTGTTCCCACCCTCGGGGGGGTTGGGGGGGAAGAACACAGTTGACCTCAGCCTAGTTGCTTGTATCCATCTGCCCAAGCACTGGCTGCTGTCCTTGGAAGGTGACCATCTTTAATATGAAGCCCAGTGATGACGAAGGCACCTGGGTTGGAGTGTGGCAAGCAGCCAGAGGGACAGAAGCCGTGCCTCCAAATGCTGCTTTGGCCTCCTGGGGTGGCGGGCAGGGAGGTGCCACTCAGGCAGGCAGGGCCTGATGAGAGCTGGAAAGTGGCGCTCACACAACAGCCTTGTCCAGTCCCCACTAGAAAGAGCAGAGGGCATGGTGGGAGGGGGGCTCGTGCTCAGAGCAGGTGAACTCCCACGGAGACTCCCGCCAGCCTGTCTCAGCCTCCTGTGCAGTTCTGGCGACAGTGGGAGAGAGGCCCAACGTCGGAGGCGTTTCCAGTAATCCTCTGCCCACCTTTGGCCGGGGGCTCATCAGATCCTGCCTTCCTGCTTCACGGGGCTCCCTGTCGTCTGCGTTGACAGCGTCAGAAACACACCATTTCTTCCATCTCCCTTTTGCTCTGCACGTGTGACAGCCAGATTTCAGCTTCTCTCCAGTACTCCCTGCAGCAGTGCACTGAGCTCACTGTTGAGCTGGATGCCTGGGCTTGGGTGAAGGCATGTGTCTGCCCTCGAGTGGGTGTTAGCACAGAGCTGGCCTACAGAAGCCCGTGGCTACTCTGCTGGGGAGGCCCTGAGAAGGCTCCTTGGGGGTCCCCTGGACAGGACCTGTCTCTGAGCAGGAAGAATTTTGGTGATCTCTGTGAGAGAGTCAGGGGTATGAGGCTTTCATGATGCTTAGCTGTGAGACTGGTTTTGACGTGCTTGAGAACCTGAAATGCATTCTGGGATTTGACCCACTGCCCATATGAAAGTCTGTGGTTCTTTTGAACCACACCCTCCTTTGAATGACCCGGATTCACCAGGTCTCTTGTGCTGGTGGCCATGCAGTGGGGTGGGTCATCTGACTTGGACCCCATCCAGGCCAGACCGGCAGCACCACTCCCAGGCAGCGGCCTCAGACTCTGATCTCACTGGCCCCCTAAACTCCATGAAGGATGGACCTGCATTCGGGAGAGCTCTGCCCGCCCAGTGGGTTGAGCTCTGAGAGAGTCTCCCCACCCACTGGCCCAGTGGGCGGAGCTCTGAGTCTCCCCTCCCACCTCCACTTGAGTAGACAGACTCTCAGGCTGAGAACACAGTCTCAGACTCCCTCCCAGCCGGCTGCTGACACACTGGACCAATTAGGAAATAGACACCTGAAGGAGGGGCCAGCCAGTGCATGTCACACGGTGGACTGGTGCAAGAGCCGGTCCTCAAGTAAGTCTGGCCCTGCCCCGCCCCCAACCACTACGTGTGATTTTAAAGACCAGTTTTGAGAACATTCCCTTTTGAGAGCCAATAAATGGAGCACTTCTGCCCAGAAGCCAAGAGAAATTGCTTTTCTTCCTAGTTGCCTGATGCCCTACTGTGTTTCTCATCAGGAGAGGCTAGTTTTGGTGGCTGTGGGGAGGGCTGCTGCATACGAGTCCTGGAGCTGCGGTCTGGCTGGGGTAGAGAGGGTGAAGAGGTTCCCTACAAGGAAGTGCCTACCCAAGTGCCACGTGAGGAAGCTCATGGCTGTGCGGGCTCTGGGAAGGGCATGGAAGTCGTCTGGTTGATTCAGAGTTGGAGAAGTCTGGGAAGGGGCTAGTTTAGTCTTCATTGCCCTGTCCCAGCTGGTAAATAGACCCTGGGTGCCTTGCAGCCTCAGGAATTTATTGACCCCAGATTGCTTTGGCTGTATTTGGAAAGGATACCCCTGGAAATGTTCCAGCGATCTGCTATTGCTGTGTCTCCACTTATGTCTCTGGACGGTACACATGATGCAAACTTGAGGTCACCCTCTCCCCAGGTGTGGGTGTGAGAGAGGGAAGCCCTTTCAATGGCACACCCCATCGTTCCAAAGTGCTTTCTTGTCTCTTGTACTCTCTCACTGCCCCCCTCCCCCCAGCTCTTTCTGAAACCCTTAGTCATAAAAGAATGGCTGAGAGAGCTGGCCTTGGGGAGCTCTAATGAGATGCCTTCTAATGAGCGTCTTCCTTTTATGCTCCCTTGGACTCCCTCCCCACTGGACCTAGGGACCAGCACCACATTACCTCCTGCTGACTGGACAACTTAGGGGCTTTGCCTTGAGCTGCTTGGGTACTTCGGACAGTGTCCAGGACTGAGGCCACGATGGTTTCCATGAGACTAGAGAGAAGGGCTACAGGCTTAGGAAGTCGTATGTAATGATTTGACGACAAGATCCCCATTGGCTCCTCTAAAAAGCAACCACAGCAACAGACAAACGAAAGCCCCCACGCCCACCCCATGACCCTTTCAGGAGTGATGTGATATAGTGTCAGTGTGTAGGTATGTGTGTGTGCTGCTCTGCTCCTGTCTTCTGGGGTGCCCCTTTCTCCTGTGTGTCAAGTCCCTCCTCTTTTGTGGCTCCCGAAGTGAAGAGTGCTGTGGTGTTTCTGCCTTGTCTTAGGGATGTATCAGGATCTCTCTCTCGTGTTTCAGTATTGGAGGGGAGGCTGTGCCACACCTCCCACTGTCCTAAGGGGTGGCGCCGGTTCTGTGACTTCCCAGGCAGCTGGCGTACGTGGAAGTCTCCGAGAGGATCTCCAGGTTGCAAACAGCCCCAGTCCTGACCCAGGCAGGAGGCAGAGGGAACTGCTTTGTTCAGGAAAATCTGCCTGGAGGGGCAGTCGGTGAATCAGGACCCATGCCTTTGCTTCTGCCCTGACCAGGTTCTGGGAGGAGGGGCCTTAGAGAAGTCAAGACCCGGAGCCAGCATAATGTGGGCATCAAGCAGTCTTGGGGACCCTGGATGTCCCAGTCCCTCTGTGGAGCCCTTGCACGTTCACAAAGACTGAGTCACAGGCCCCGTCCCTTCTTTGCTGTGGTTAGTATCTTGTTCTGTGGTTGGTTAGCAGTGTTGATGACCTACGTAGCAAATCTTTTTTGTCTGCAATTTAGAGAATGTGTAAACAAATAAAAGGCTTTAAAACTCTTGGGGACTTTTGGTTATTTTCCCCCCTCCCACCGCCAACCCAGTCTTCAGGAAATCAACTAGAAATGTACAGATCCTGTGGGAGTGGGCCCTTTCACACTGGGGTATACAGTGGGAAGACGTGTGCATGTGTGCGCGCATGTGCACATGCATGTGTATCAGGCTCCAGAGACAGCCTGATGCCTACGTGTTTGCAAGAAGACTCCAGGAGCACCACAGACCATGGCTCAGCTGTTGCTGGTGATGGAGTTCTGACCCCCACAGGCTCCAGGGAAACCTCAGTCTCTGCAGCTTTCGTGGGCACAGCAGTCAAACACGACCTACAGCTTTACCTGAGAAGACCCCTCTGAGAGGCCAGGGCATCTGGAGAGAACCCCCTGGAACTTCTGGGGGAGGGGGGGTGGATGATTCAGAGATGACTCAGGGCTGAGGTAAGGGAACATGAAGGTTACAGGAAGGGGGAGGTTGGGGGAAGGAGAGGGGGAGAGACCTCAGGCTCAGGACCATCTAGAAGCCAGCTGAGTCATCACTGCTCCCCTCTCAGGTCAGAAACCACCTTCCATAAAAGGCAGTAAGATGGCGCCTTAAGCAAGGAGCAGGCGTTCTGCTGAAGATGCATCTGTCCTGAGAACCTCCAGAGCTTAGCAACTGCCTTAAAGGAACAGCAGGACTCCCAGACCACACGGCCAGTGATTTCCTGAGGCTGCAAGCTAGGAGTCAGTCTTCCAGAACCATATTTAAGGAAACTCAGCAAATAAAGCATCTCCCATGTGCCAGGCATGGGGGGGTGTACAGCAAAGAAGACCCCACCCCTCACAGGGCTTGCAAGCCAGACAAGTAATAACATATGACGGCTGAGGTCAGTGGGAAATGGGGGCACTGGAACCCAAGCAGGGACTTCTATCTCAGGTGGTCAGTGGGCTTTTAGTTGGAACCAACTTGGGCTTTCCAGTGGGACGTGGCTGGACGTGGCAATGGGGCTGGGTCAGCGCTCCCCTATTCTTCAATAAATGTGAGTGCTTCAATAAGCACAGAGGCCACCGTGTGCCTTCAGCCTTTCCTCTCCAAGCTCAACATGGGGTGGTGGCCTGTGGCCCAGGAGCCAGTGATGCGGCGGCAGACATACGCATGCCTGCAGGTTGTTGAGGTATCTCTACCGAGTGATGTCCACACGCAGGGGACCCTTCACCCAGAGTGATCTCAGGTGAGATGTTGACCCATTCATGCCAGCGGTGGGGGGTGGGGGTATAGGCTCATGATAGAGTCCAGGAGGAGAATACGGCACAGACACCCCTACACAGTCCTTTTTTCTGCAGGGACGGTGGGGAGGTTTCCACTTGGACCCCAGCTTTGCATCCCCATTGCTGAGAGAGGCACATGGTCGGCTGGGCCTGGGAAAGTTCTCTAATACAGCCCGGAAACTGAGGTAGCTCTAGGGAGTCACAGGGATGGTGGAGGAAGGGGGAACTGGGGGGACCCACATTGTGTTCAAGCAAAGTCAGCGCAGAGTGGATTTCCTCTGTTCTTTCCCTGGAGGGAGGAAAAAGCATGGGATGGGGTAGGGGACTAAGAAGAATGGATCAAGGGGATAACACCCCATGTTAGAGAGAGCCCAAGGGTGTGGCATTGTGACAGACACATAATGTGGCTTCGCCTTCTTGGAGCAGAGAGGAGACCCTGGGAGAGGGGTCACAAGTCCTAGGTCCTGTGTTATCTAGTTGGGTGATGTTTGTCTTTTGTAGACACAGGCATGAACTTGGGTAAGGAGCTACCTACTGGACCAGGTGGATACCGACACACACACCCATATCCATCCTTCGGCCCCAGAGCTTAGGTCCACCTGCCTGTGTCACAGGCCCCCTGGGTGCCTGGCAAAGCCTGTCCCCACGCAGGTGGCTGGAACGGGAGGTTTAATGCCGGACACAATGAAGCCAGATGGTTGGTTTGTTCCACAACACTGGTTTTCCAGGTGAATTCTGCAGAGCTCTAGGCTTCTGGAAGGAACTTTGGGGGTGTCATGGGCCCTCAGAGGATAGGTGTGGGGGAAAACAAACCTTCCTGAGCCCCAACCTTCAACTCAAGCCCTTGACCAGCACAACTCTGATTTCATTTAGTTCATACATGGCTGGGTATGCTGCTTTAAAAAAATCCCCAAATTTGAAAGACTCTTTGGGGTACATAGTAGCGGCCCATAGGGTGTCCCTGAGGCTGCAGCAGGCAGTGTGATGATGGGAGGCCATCGTGGGCCCATGACCCTTTGCCAAGTACAATTAGATACAGTCTCTGCTCCCAGCTTTCCCCAAAGGGGGCCTAACCGCCCCCACCCCCCACCACCGGGGGCTTCTCCCTCGGGTTCTTCTCAGCCGAGCAGAGGAACGTCCCTTTCAGGACGAGGAGGCTTCATTTCCTCCTCTCTCGGGGGGATCCCCGCGGCCCACAGCAATCACTGCCCTCCCTCCCCCACCCACCTCCACTCTGCCCTGGCCTACCTGGTGCTTGGCTGTCTGCGGTCACCCCCTTTCCTAAGCCCCAGCGCAAGAGCGCTTCCGCAGGGCCAGAACAACAGTGCGCTCCCCAGGCGGGTGGGTTGAGAATGTTCGGGCTAAACTTGAGGTAATTAGCATTGTTAATGCTCGTTCTGTGATATCACAGCTGTGAGCCTCATTAAAGTGCTCTCCGGGGGGAGGCAAGCCGAGAT
>NW_027551569.1:8756529-8757140 GCF_008692635.1 Crocuta crocuta
TGTCCCTTCGGTTTTAATTTCTGAGATTCCTGATGCCTGGGAAGGGAGGCAGGGGACAGACTATTTGCCAAACAGAGAAATATGAAACGCTCTTCAACCCCCTTGAAACCTCGAGGAAAATAATGCCAGCCCCCTCCCCCCCCAGGGACTAAACACAGCCTCAACCCCCAAACAGAGGCAAAACACAATTCCAGAGAGCCCCCCTGGCGTCTTGGGGTGCTGAGGAGGGCTGGGTGGTCTCTGCTTTCTGCTCCCCTTCCACCCCCCCCCCCCCCNGGCCGGTTCACTGCCAGCCCCCCCTGGGCCCCGCTCCCTGTCTGCTGGCATCTGGGCCCCCGCCTCTGCCTCAGCTGGGCCGGGCCCCTCCCGCCTCTCCCCGCAGAAAGCTTCCCGAAGAGAAGGAAAGGAAGCACCAAGGGGCCGGGGGCTCAGCTTTGGAAGGAAGGGTTCTCATCCAGGCAGGGGGAGGGGGCGGGGGGAACCGAGCCGGTCCTCCTGGCACCGGGCGCTGGGGCTTCTTATCCAGGGCCGTTCCTTCCTTCTCTTCCCACCTTCGCAGAGAAAACCCAGAGTCTGGTGCCCTCCCCTCCACCTCCCGGCGGAGTTTCCCG
>NW_027551569.1:8757255-8775696 GCF_008692635.1 Crocuta crocuta
CCGCAGAGATGCACGGAAGGGTCATCTAAGCCCTTTGCAATGAGCATAACTTTACCATCTCTTATGAGCCATAGACTTGAGGAACACAGAGTTCCAGAGCAACATGAGGACCCCTCAGAGGGAGCAAGGGGGTAACTGAGGGGGACTAACACGTACTCAAGTGACTTGAATTCAAGATGAGGCAACTGAGGTATGGTCCTGAATGTATACAGTGGGGGAGGACATACTCCTTGGAGCTAGTCTCCTTGGAGAAGAACACCCAGGGATGTGTGGGACCTCCACAGTGGTGATTTAGAATTTGGGAGCGGGCTTTCCAAGTGGAGAGGGAAATGAGAGCAAAGTCCTCCTTTAATCTAGGAACACTGGGCTGGCCTGGGACCAGTGTCTTAGGCACTGGGACCCAGACTGCCTCCCAGCTTTGGGGTAAACTCCTCCATGGAGCCCTAGTTGTCGTGATGGCTGCACAGAGGGCCTCCTCTGAAGCTGAGAGCTGGTGCTGGAGGCTCTCAGAGTCTTTAACCTGTCGGAGACAAGCGTGAGTTTTTTGGCAACTCTCCTGACATTTGGTTTGGTGTGTGGGCTTGGATTCTTGCAACCCTTACTCCTTCTCGTCACCCTTTGCACATCCTCCTGAAGGAAAGCTCCGTAAGTCATTCTCAGCTCTTGAACCTTAGTCTGGATCCTTTGGGGGATGTTTTTCACGATTCTCATTTCCTACTACTACTCAGAACTTCTCCAACCTTCCATTCTGTCTTTTGTCAATGTGTCTGAGCTGTGTTTGGTCTAGAAGGCCACCATCCATGCTCCATGCTCTCACCCTCTTGCACTTCTATTCCTTCTACCTACAAACAGCTGTAAGGCTCAACTCAGCCCTCTCTCCTCATGGAGCCTTTTCTGACTTGCCCAGGGAGGAGCTGCTTCTTCTCCAGAGACCCCATTATGTTTGGCACATGTCTCTTTTATAGCACCTGGCATGCCCTGCTCCATTTGCTAGCTTTCATGCTGGCCTCCCCCATCAGACTGAGTTCTTGGAGGGCACAGACTGTGACTTGTTCACTGTTGAATCCAAGCTTCCCTGGTACATGTATGTTTAATAAATTGGGTGGATGGTTGGATAGATGGATGGATACATGAGTGAATGCATGAATGAACAAATTAGAGGAAACAGAGTGGGGCGTGGAGCACAATCTGCCTTACAGAAATAGGTCTTTCCCCCTCTGGGCAAGGCCCTGGCAAAATCAGCAGCAGATCCTGCACCATGGGCCCTGGCCCCTGTGGGGGAGGTGGCTCTGTTAGGTGGGAAGAACTGGGTGGCTGGGTCTTTACCCATCTGTTTCTGCTGGATTACTACAGCCCACTTAAAACCTGAATCCTTCAAGTGCCACTGCATTATTAACAGGATCTATATTAAGTGGGCCACCCTGTGTTCTTAAAGGAAATCTACTCTGCACTTAAAGAAATAATAAATTATGAAAATGATTTCCAAACCTCTCTGGGGCAAAAAGACCAGCATTCTCCTTAAAGAGCTCATAAAGGACCCTGAAAAAAAACCACATTATTAGATTAGTCCCTGAACAGACAACCACAGGCTAAAGCCGTTTGTAAAGAGCACCTGAAAGTAGAGGGTTTAAGACTGGTGGTCTATAACTATGTTTTGCTTTTAAAGGGCTAGGTAAGAATCCAGGCCCATCTTCCTCTGACCAGGATCTAACTTTGGAGGGGATGAAATGCAGCCTCTGGGGTAATCTTTTAGTTGTGCTTTTGTTGTGCCATAAAATCATTAGCTTTCCTCTAGTTACGCCATTTAAAGAATATACATTGTACTCCTGTATGATTTTAATTATGTCTTGAGGCCAAAATTATTGCCCCTGGGAATACAGTTCCAATAATGGAAGGCAGTAAGAAAATACATTTCAATTACAAATGTCACTGGACTCTCACACTTGGGGACATATTTGTTGACTGGAAGAAAGCATCAGAAAAGTTCATCCCGGCCTCAGTGCACTCTGTGAGGCTGCCCGCGGAGGGGGCTTTGGGGCCCTGAGAAGGCTTGGTGAGGAAGACTAGAGCTGCCCTTCATGGTGACTGCTGGTGAGCATGTTACATGACCTCTAGGAGCCTCAGGGGCCTTATCTGTAACACGAGGAAATGGAGACCCATTTCGCAGAGTAGCTGTAAAGACTCAAGACAGTCAAATGTGTATAGTCCTGGCGTATATGGCTCTCCTTCGCTCCCCTCCTACCACCCTCTCTCCCACCATTTAATGACAGATGTGACAATAGCTTCGATCTAGAAGAAAGGGTGAATAAGATCCCGCCCTTAAGACAGGATGAGTTCCCTTAAGAACTTAAGGGACAGGAGGGCCAAGGAAAGTACGTCAGCTGGGAATCAGAGAGATGTGGCTTTGCCTCTTTGTCTCTCAATAGAGATAACCACATCTACCTTGTATCTTGCATTCATAGGAAGGTTAAATGAGACAACTCAGGTAAAGCTCTTGGCCCTGTACCTGGCACATGGTAGGTGTCCACTAAATAGTTGTATGGTCTTATATTGTTGAGTTCATCCTCAGAAATGAGGGGAATAGGGGGCGCCTGGGTGGCTCAGTCGGTTGGGTGTTTGACTCTTGGTTTCAGCTCAGGTCATGATCTCATGGTTGTGAGATTGAGCCCTGTATTGGGCTCTGCCCTGAGCATGGAGCCTGCTTGGGATTCTCATTCATCTTCCCTCCCTCCCTCCCTCTCTCAAATAATAAATAAATAAATAAGAAACAACTGGAATATGGCAAAGGTCACAATAGCTGCCAGATAACGAGAGTTCACCAGGAAGAGCACTGCCAACTGGAGAGAAAGCTAGGAAGGCTTCAGAGAAGAGGTAGCATTTTAGCTAATTTGGACATTAGGTGATGGCAGGAGCAGGGAGGGGGAGACTATTCTGGCACATGTGTGGAGGCAAGAAAATGTGGCTCATAGTTCAGGCTGACTAGTGTGGACAGGAGTTTCAGGAGCCGAGGCAGAAATGCCTGGGGCTGGGGTCTGACCTGGAAAGCCTTCAGTGAGGGGCAGAGTCGGGAGCTTCCAGGGGAGAGCTGTGCAAGGTTCCTGAGCAGGGGAGGTGTTGTGAACTGTGCTGAGCAGGCTGGATTTGGGGACCAGGGCCCTGTTGCATAGGGCCTGCCAATAATTTAAGGAGGACAGACTGGCTGGGCCAAGGACAGATGTCAAGGGCGTGGGGGCAGGTGCACTGCAGACTGCAACTCCCAGGCCAGGGGCTTCGGGGCTGAGAAGAGGGACCAGAGGCTGCAGCCTCTTTCGTCACCACCCTGCCCACTGAGGGGCCCACTCCCTTTCACTTCCTTCCTGGGGTGGGGGGCACGTGCTGGGATGGGAGGGGGAAGCTGTGCCGGGGCCCCACCCTCCTGTGACTCTTCTGACATTTCCAGTCCAGGGCACGAGGGGGTGCAGCTAGCATGGGGTGGAGGGCCTGAGCCCAGGGTTCTAGACTAGAACTTGACCATGGACAAGACCCCTGGAGAGCCTTTCTCTATTCCATGGATGGGCTTCCAACTGGTCTGTAAAATTTTATGTGGAGTGTGTGTGTGTGTGTGTGTGTGTGTGTGCCTGGCTCTCTTCAGATTCTCAAAGGGATCTGTGACATCCTCAAAGTTGAAACACCCATCCAGGTAAACCCCTTATCAGTGTAATCCCTTCATTTTCCAGATGAAGTAACTAAGGTCTTGAGAACGAGAGTGACTCACTGAGTCCCACAACTAGTTAACATCCATCCAGGGCAAACTACCTTTTCTTCTGAAAAGGATGTCTTGTCAGGAGAGCAGGGGTGCTGGGAGCTGATCCAGAACTGGGAACAGAGAGGAGAGAGGGACTAGGGGAGGGGAGGAAAGGAAAGCCCAGAAGTGCCCAGGGATTAACCATCTGTGTGTTTTGTAGGGGCTGGTCCCCCCAGGATACCTGATCCCCTTCTCTGCGTATTGTTCAAGTACTTTCCCAGGGATGGACTGGGCTGGGCTGGTAAGTGGGGGGTGGGGCTGAAGGGGGAGGGGAGGGAGAGATTGAAGGAGGTGAAGAGTTGTGAGAGAGAGAGAGAGATAGAGAGAGAGCTCAGGGGTCAAGCCTGAGGACCTAGAATACAAGGTGGGTTAGCCCTCCTCCTCGGAGGGGAGTCCATTAGGCACAAGTAGGCCTTGGGGCTGGGACAGATGTGGAGGGAGGCTGAGGGCCGCCAGCCGGATTTTCCTCAGGGCAGCTCCACAAAAATGAACTTGAGGGCTGTCTGTTAACCCACAGGTTTGTGGCTGCTCTTGGATCTTTCCATTAGGTTAAAATTCTTTTTCATGGGGCACTTGGGTGGCTCAGTCATTTAAGCATCTGACTCTTGGTTTTGGCTCAGGTCATGATCTCATGGTTCATGGGTTCGAGCCCTGCATTGGGCTTCGGGCTGTCAGTATGGAGCCTTTTTGGGATTCTCTGTCTCCCTCTCTCTCTGCCCCTCCTCCCACTCTCTCTAAAAATAAATGAATAATGGGGCGCCTGGGTGGCTCAGTCAGTTAAGCGTCTGACTTCAGCTCAGGTCATGATCTCACAGTCCGTGAGTTTGAGCCCCACGTCAGGCTCTGCGCTGACAGCTCTGTGCTGAGCCTGGAGCCTGCTTCAGATTCTGTGTCTCCCTCTCTCTCTGTCCCTCCTCCCCTGTTTGTGCCCTGTCTCTGTCTCTCAAAAGTAAATAAAAAATGTGAAAAAAATTGGGTTTAAAAATAAATGAATAAAGAAAAAAAACCACTGTTTTTCATTCCCCTCAGCCCCACCCTACACACTCCTCAGGCAGCCATTACTGGCTTTGAAATCATAGACCTGGCAGCAGGAAGGGACCTTAGGGACCAGTGGGCCCAGTGGTTTTCAAAATGTACTGTGATGGGCCTCAGGGGCTCCACAAGATGAACAGGTGGGGAAAGGCTGACAGACACCCCTTCCCTCCCAGAACTGTGGCAACCATGCAGCACAGCTCTACTGATTGGCCGTCCATCTAAGACTTTGCTGTGGAAGGAGTTCCTTGGCCAAAAGCATGACTCTAATCTTCCTGCCTTACCTTCAAATTTATAGAAGGAGAAACTGAGGCTTAGACTTGCTCAGTGGGATAGGGAATCCAGTGGCTGAGCTGGGTTTCGGGTCAGGCTTCCCAACCCCCAGGCCAATTTCCTGGTCTCTTCTTTCACCCTGGGCTCAGTAAGGGAAGGGAAGGCCTTGCAGAGAAGGGTGGGCCGGGGTGGTGTTGAGGCCAGGGAAAGGGAGATGTGGGAGACCTGGAAAGGTGCAGCTCCTGTCACCAAAGCATGGGAAGCCCTCCCCACAGCACTCCTACTGGATTCCTGGGTCTTGAGCCTGGCCTTCTGTTCCTGCCCATCAGGGAAACAGCTGCAGGGTGGGATGAGGGTGGGCCAGGGAACGGAGACCCCAGTGTCATACTCTGGAGGTTTAAACTCTTTGCTCCTCCAGCACAGGGCTGTTGGGATGACTGTGTGTCAGCTTGGTGGGAAGCTCTGGCGAGCGGGTCTCTCTTTTTCTTTCAAGGCTGAGTAGACAGATGGAAGCAGGCCCCAGCCGCTGAGCGGGGTGCTCCAAGCAGAGGTGCTTTCTGGACAGCTGTGGAAGGCCTCATTTGCATGTATGCAAATGAGTGCCTGGCTCCTCTCTTTCCCCGGCATCATCCAGGCAGATCCAGGTGCTGTTGGAAGAGTCCCAGTTCCTGCATCAAAATTAGCCTCTTGAATGGGTTTTTTGGTCTCCCAGCGTGAGATTTCCTTTGAACTCCTTCCCAAACCCTGGGAACCTTCCCAGTCCCCAACTCTATCTCCCTTCCTATCATATTAGCTCCTCAAACTCTAGGAATTTAGAGGTGAAGAAAAAGATTTGGCGACAGCCAGGGGCAGAGGGCAGGGTTCAACCCAGCCAGCCAAGAGGTTCTAGGTGCTTGTCCTGGCTCCGCCGCTGTTTCGGTGTTACCTGGGGTGAACCACCTAACCTCTCTCCACCACAATGTCCCTGATGGGTAAACAAAGACAGGGGCTGAAGGTCCCTTCCAGCTCCAACAGTCTGCAAATGTTTGTGAACACCTGTGCATTAAAACTCTGTGCTTGTAAATAACAGATACCAATTCAAGGCCACTAAATTGAAACAGAGGGATGAAGACACAGGGGCATCTCAAGAGGGGCAACAGGGTGGGTTCGGAAAGGGAGGGTGGAGAGCTGTCTGGCCCCTCCATCTCTTCTTTCAGCTCCTATCTGGGCAGCTGCTTTAATCCTCTCTCTCTTAAGACTAGTATTTCTCTGTTCTTCCACGTACATGGTAAAAAACGAAAGTCCTACGACACCAAGTCCAGGGAAAGCGACCCATAAAGACTGAGTCAAACGTCCGGCAGGGGTCTGATTTCAGATTCTTGGTAGAGAACATCTATTGGCTTGGCTTGAGTCAGGTGATCACTGCTAGTCCACTCAGCCATGGCTAGGAGGTCAGGGACAGAGAAAAGAAACATGGCTGCTTGAAGCTGGTAGCCTGACATCAGGGCAAGGTTTCCAGGTTCTGGGCAGACACCCAAGGAGGGTCTACTACATCTGACATAGTATAAGGTGCTGCATTATAGTGTGGGCTACTGAGTCTTTACAATGAAATAGACACTGGGCTATATTTTATACAAGATTCAACAAACCAATGAATTAGATGCTACTATTATCACATCTAATCCTTATAACTCTCCCTCGAGGTGAGTTCCATTATTCTACCCACTTTATAGATGGGGAACCCGAGGACTGGTGAGGTGAAGTAACTTGTCTAAGTTCAGGCAGCTAATACCCAGCTGAGCTGATTCTTATCTGAGTCTCTCTGAGCATCAGATTTATCTTCTCTAAAATAGTAACTTCTATTTAGTAGGACTCTTGTGAAGAATAAGTGATGGAAGGCATGACAAGTGTTTAGCAGAGTGCTTGGCATGTAGTAACCACTTGTTTGGGATGAAGTGGCCCTTTGGTCTCTACTTGAAGCCCTTTAGGAACTGGAAATGCAGTATCTTCAATAGACAGCAATTCTACTAGGCACTTCTGACTATTGAAAAGGCCTTATTTCCTGAACTTTTAGACTGGACTGAAATTGTACTCTCAGTAACTTCTACCTACTGATCCTAACCCTACCATTAGGGGCTGCAGTAGGCAGAATCGTGGCACCTGAAAGATGTCCACATCTTTGTCCTTAGAATATGTTATGTTGCATGACAAGGAGGCGTTAAGGCTGCAGATACAATCAAGGTTGCTAATCAGCTGACCTTAAAATAGGGAGATTCATCTGGATTATACAGATGGGTCCCACATAATCACAAGGGTCCTTTAAGATTGAGGAAGGAGACAGAAGAGTCAGCTCCAGAGTCAGGTGAGGTGACAAGGTCTAGACCTGCCATTGTTGACTTGAGGATGGAGGAAAGGGCCTTGAGTCAAGGAATGTCGCAGCTGCTAGAAACTGGAAAAGGCAAGACAGCAGATCCTCTCCTAGAAAAACACCTAATACAGAGCCATTCCAAGAAAATCAGATCCTTCAAACCAGTATTCTTTTCCTTTGAGTGTCTTCTCCAGACTGTATAACCCTGGTTCTTTCGTGTGTTCCTCACATGCATATTTTAAAGAGTGCAAGCCATAGCAGAACTAAGAAGAGATCCTTATGTTTAGCATTAGTGGCTCCCTGGTGACTTTCCATCGAGGTAAACAACCCACGCAGCACAGAATGGGTGAAGTGTAGGCTGCAAGGGTTTGCAGTGATGGTCGTGGTGATGGAGAAGAGTAAATGCAGGCATAATTTATCACGTCTCAAGCCCTCTCAACACCCTGCTAAATATCAGAGTAACCTTTAAAGAAGGCAGAGACCATCAATTAAATAAACAGATGCCTTGATGGAGAATAGAAGTGTAAACACAGGCACCATTTCATAATTTACTGATGGTAAATCAGCCTTGTTCGCTCGGTGGGCTGTTCTCCATCTGCACTAAAGAAAAAGGAGGAAATCTATCAGAACAGGGTGAGGACCTTCACGGGGCCTGCTAAACAACAACATAGATCACAGAAAAAGGCTTGACATCTTCTTCCTGGGGTTAAGATATTTTTTTAAACAAGAAGTTGCATATGAGTTTGTCTGGAATGATTCAGGCAATGCCTTTGGAGATGCAGGACGATGGTTGAGGTGACTCTTGGACGTTCACATCACCTTTCAAGTCTAGTACCAAAGATTATGATTTGCGTCTGCATACTCACATTCCTGATTAAACCATATACACGGGTGACTTAATATAGCTAGAAAAATACACTGAACCATAGTTCCAGTGACCGGAGGATGTGTATGACATATTCAGCAAAACTGGGCCAGGGATTAATATTGCTAAGGTCAGTGTGGTCGTTTTGGGCATACAGTGGGTAATCTTTCATGAAGGTTCACCACTCTGGTGTCTGAGTCCATCTGTAATGGACTGGCAGAGAGAGATGGTTATTAGAAAATAAAATGCACTTAGGGTCCCCCCCATGAATCATTTATGGGCGATACCATGCTTAGCAAAGACCATGAAAATATGGCTGCTAAGGGCAACTCAGTCACCATTTCTGCATGGCTTTCAAGCATGCCTAGTGACCAGAGAGATGGGTCTGGCCATACTGGAAAGATTTAAGCCTTCGGGTGGAAGATGCATGGACAAAGGTGAGCTCAAGGGGGCAGCCTTCACAAGTCACCATGTGGTGACACCCATACTGTGAGGGGTCCCTTGCGTGAGAAGGTGCCTCTTGCCTTACTCGCCTTCCTATTCCCACTATAGTCCAGAGGCGGAGAGGTTAGCTGAAGAGGCAATTAATTCAACAGAACTGAGGTTTGGGCAATTAACTTCTAACTACGCAAGCAGTTCAGGAGAGGGAGGAAGTGGTTCCCTCCTAGCATAGCTAGTGAAAGATGGTGTGATGTTATCACGGCTTTTGGGTAACCAGCAAAAGTTTTTTAATCCCCACTCTGCCCACACTCAGAATATCAGAGCCGTGATAGCCTAACGATGGGGGCCCCAGGAACCGAAGACGGAGAGAATCGGTGCTCTGTGGGTCAACTATAAATAGAACTTAAGATCTTTCTAGAAGGCTGGGGTAAGCAATCAGCTAACTAAAGAACTGTGCAGGAGTTTGCCCCAGGGTGCTGTTTGACCTAGGCTTTTTGTTTCCTTACAGTCGATAAGCGAGGGGAAATGTCTTTGCTTCTTGCAGGTGTGTCTGAATCATGGCAGGCCTCCCGCTGGAGAGGCTGAGTGCTGGCGAGCAAACACAGGCTCTCACACGGGGACAGGAGGACCTTGCTCTGAATCTTTTCTCCACCGTGTTTGAGTTGTTGGACCGTAAATAAGTCACTTTACCTGCTCCCGGCTCCTCTGTAGAGTAAGGGTCAAAATACTCACCTTACAAAATCCTACCCTCTTATGAGGATTAATAGATGGTTAATAAACATGCGCTATTTTCTGGGGCTGCAGGGAGATAAACTACTGGCCCAGGTGGTTAGAAGGTTTTGGTTTCTGGGGCACATGGGTGGCTTAGTCTGTTAGCTGTTGGACTTCTGCTCAGGTCATGATCTTACTGTTTGTGAGTTCGAGCTCTGCATCGGACTTTCTGCTCTCAGCACAGAGCCTGCCTCAAGATCCTCTATCTCCCTCTTTCTCTGTCCCTTCCCCACTGTCTCTCCCTCTTTGTCTCAAAAATAAATAAATATTAAAAAAATATTTTGGGTCTGGTTCCACCTCCACTACCAGCCCTTTCCCTTATTACAGAACAAGGAGGCACACCACGTGCCTCATACTCTCGGTGACTCAGTTTCCGGGGCCCTTCCTCCGGAAGTTCTGGTTCGGAAGAGGTAGGGTGGGCCTAGGAATTTGTTTCTTGTCCAGGTTTGAGAAACACTGGCTTAGATTACTGTCTTGTGAACATCTCAGATCATAAGGGTTATAGGGTAGAGGTAAAAATACAGACTTCCAGCACCCCTAGCAAGGAGAGCTAGGGAGTTTCATTTTTAAGCAGCACATCAGGTGATTCATATGAACACGAATGTTTGCCGAAAACTAATTGAAATGATCTTTAGGGTCGAAGTCTATGGCTGTCTGCTCTGAGCTGATGTTCAGCTAAGATGCACGGCTCTGGCACCTTTGTGTATCAAAATAGGAAACTCTTCTATCCAGTTGGCAAATGGCTGCTGTCCTCACCTCTCCTTCGTATCCTGACCCAGGGCCCTCTCCTCCAATCCCTACAGAATCCAATCACTAAAGGGTTAACACCCGTTACACAAGGGGTTCACCGTTGCTGTGGACCAGCATCTCTCCTGCCCGATGGGGGTGGGTACCTGGACCACAAGAGCTGTAAAATATTTCACGGTTACTCCTATTTACTCTCATTAAAGCAGTAATCTACCCCAGACAGCCAAACGTTGTGGCAGGAGGCAGAAACCAAGAACAACCATTTCACAACTCGTGAAATCTCCTTTCTTCAGCTTTGATTTGGCCTGAGTAGTTAGCTCTCTTGTTTTGGTGGTGGTGCATCTCATACCTTCTGGACTGTCTATGTTATACTCTTGATTGCAAGGAGTGCACCCCCCTGCCCCACCTCTGCTCATCTCAGTATGGCAGAAGGTCATTTCCTGGTGATGCTGCTGCTACCAGGGATCACAGCCTCTGAGAAGTCCCCATAACCACTGCCTTCTGTCCAACTCTGCCCAGGTCTTGGGGACTGGAGTGTCAGCAAGTCACTCACTGCAGCTACAGCCTGGAGGTTCAGCACATCACATACACGCTACCCCGCTGCCAACGCTTCTTGGATGTCAACGCTGGGGAAGCATGTTAACACAAATCCTTTTAGAACTTCCTTTTTAAAAAAAAGGTCTCTGGCATAAAAATGCTTATATTCTATCAAGGTATTTATTGTGAAGGTACATGGAATATGTAGTGGCAGGAGGCAGTGTAGCTTTAGAAGTTAAAAGAACAGACTCCCAAATCAGGCAGTTGGGTGGGAATCCTCTGTTAGCACTTATGACCTGGAGCAAATTGTTACTTAATCTTTCTCAGCCTTTGTTTCCTCATCTGTAAAATTTGAGTAATGAGAGGACTGGATTAATAGCACAGGCGCTTTGTGAGAGCTAAGTGAGATTTTGCAAGCAAAGCATGGAGAGCAGTGTCTGGCATATAGAAAGAGCTCAATAATAAACGTTACTTGAAGTCAAACTTTTCCTATAAAGAGCCAGATAGAAAAAAATACTCGAGGCTTTATGGGTTATGTGGTATCTATCCACAACTATTCAACTTTGTCACCGTGATGTGATGTGATGTGAAAGCAGCTATAGATAATATTGTAAAGAATGGGCATGGCTGTGTTGCAATAAAACTTTATTTACAATAACAAGTGGCAGGCAAGATTAGACCCATGGGCCATACTTTGTTGACGCTTGTGTTAAAGGAAGACAGGTATCTTAGGGGAAGGCAAAACAACTAAATCACCAGGCCTCCTGGATATTAGAATGGTTCAGGAACTGGGAGGCTCTCTAGTTCCTGTGAGTCCCTTTATAATTGTGTGAGCCAATATCTTATAATAAATCTATCTCTTTCTCTGCAAACATATATATAATCTCCCATTGGTCTGTCTCTCTGGGGAATAAATCTCCCCTCCCTTCCCCATATATATATATATATATCCCATATATATATATATCCCATATATATATATATCCCATATATACATATCCCATATATATATATCCCATATATACATATCCCATATATACATATCCCATATATATATCCCATATATATATCCCATATATATATCCCATATATATATCACATATATATATCCCCTATATATATATCCCACATATATATATCCCATATATATATATCCCATATATATATATCCCATATATATATCACCTATATATATATCCCCTATATATATATATATCCCACATATACATATCCCCTATATTTATATCCCACATATATATATCCCATATATATATATATCCCCTATATATATAGGGGTTTTCTGGCATCACTCATAGAACTATCAGCCAACCATCCTGTAGCTCCTGGCATTATATTACTCATTAGAGGCACAACCTAAATATGTAACGATATAGAGAGGCAGCTCGGTGCGGTGGAAGGCAGATGGGCTCTACAGACAATGACCAAGAGGAACTCACTTAACTTCTGTGAGTCCCAGTGTGTCCCCTTCAAAATGGGGACAATGGTGCTTCCTTGTGTGATGGTAGCAAAAATTAAATGAGATGACATGTGTAAAAGTTACTGGTACATGTAAAGTGCTCACCAAGACATTAGTTTCCTTCTCTCCTTCTCTTCACCCCACCCCTGTCCTGAATCATAATTCTATCCGTGGTTATTTCCTTTTGGTGCCGCTGGTAGAGCTGGTAGAACTTTCTGGACCTCCTGTTTTGGTACTGCAGAATATCCAGGTCCCAAGAACAGTAATGGCGGCTCGAACAGCCTTCCCCTTTCTGTTGTAGGGTGTCGTGCGTTCGCAACGCTCCCTTGCTTTCCTCAGGATTCCCTCTTTCATCCTTTTGAATATTTTCATTAGTCAGCCTATCGCTCTATCTAAAGGACTGGAACTGAGTTCAGCTGTGGGGAGAGAGCGCTCTTTGGCTTTGGAGAGCAGTGGATTCTGTGGCAGAGGGAATGATATGGACTTGGAGCAACGAGAACCCCTGACAAGGTAGTATAAAGCAATGTTATTTTCATTTCCATTGTCTTTTTCAAAGGTATTCATGGAGTAAAGTTCTTCCTGCCCACTGGATGGAAACTCATGCTGTTCCATGTCTTTTCAGCTCCCTCTTAGATAATACAAGTCCAGCAGGCACGCAAAGTCACCAGACACGGTCTCAACCCAGAAATTAGAATGCCCAGGCCCATGCAATACCAACTCTACAACTCGTCAGCATGGCTACTGCAGGCAGGAAGCCTGTGGTTGGTGAAGGGGTTGGGGGGAGTAGGTTTCTTTTTTCTCTCTCAGTTCCTCCTCCTGGGCAGTCATTCTCCTCCAGCCCATTACAACCCTTCCCACACTCATAGGAACTGGCGATCCTTTCAGCTTTTCCTTACTGAGGATTGTTAACCCCTCAAGGAGGCCCTTCTTGGACAGGGCCCAACCTGACCACACCTGTTCGCTCTTGCATCATTGGCTTGCATCCGGGCCAAGGGAAGCACTCAGGTGTCCCTGCCCAGGCACACTCTGGGGTTTGTAGGTCAGTCTCTAGGCTGCAGAAATACCTCCTTCCATCCACGATGGGAGAAGCCAGCCAGCCCATCTCTCCCTGCCTTTTAGATTTCCAGCCTGGAATCCAACACGGATTCACTGTATCACCCCAGTGCCAGGGGACATGAACCAAGCTTTCTGAAGCCCCTTTCATGAGATTTGAGAAGAGAAATAGGGCTCCTCCCACCCTCCCTCTTGGAAGGGTTGAGGCTTACAGCACATCGGGTTGTTTTTTTTTCTTTTTGCCCAAATAAATCTTCTCTACAAATCCTCTCCCTTAATCACTAAGAGCCAGACCATTTCATACCCTCTGTGTGAGTGTCAAGGAGAAGTTCAAGTTTGGTAACAAGTTTTAGGATCTTACCTTGAAAATTTGCATTTTCTTCCAGCCCCACATTAGAATGCCCTGTCCGTTGTGTCGTGGTGCCTCAGGCAAAACTTTCCATTTAGCATCTTGTGGTATTTACTTTGGTCTTGATGCAGTTGCAGGTGGAGATGGGGCAGCCAAAGAACTCCTGATGCTTGAAATACAGATCACCATGCATCCGTGTCCATGCCATGCATGTCTTGTTGACAGTCACTTGGGAAAGAGCAAATTTGGCTGGGATCACCGGAGGGTCTTGTGGATGCACGTGGCCAGAGAACACATGGGGTACTTCTCAGCCTTCCCTTGGAGAGCATTTTCGGAGAGAGCTCAGGGTACTCTACTTTTTTTCCTTCTTATTGGCTTCTTCGCTTCTCCATAGGAAGACTGATTAAGCTTAGCTCCCCTGGAGTCAAGTGTGGTCGGGTGGTCAAGAATCCCTGGTGTTTCTTGCTTTCCGTCCTTGTCTCAGAGGACTCTTACCTCCTGGGCCTGGGGAAGAGCAGGGGAACTGGCTTCCCAGGGCCTCTGTTGGTTCTCTGTGGCAGAAGGGGAAGTGGGCATTGGGAGGGGAAGCAGGCGGGGGAAAGGAGAGGCTGCTGTTGAGGGTTCCACTAAGGATTTCCAAAGTGCGGCTGGCCTAGAAATCATACCCACCCCTTCAGCCTGGATGTACCCATGCACTCTAGCTCTGGGCACGTTTTCCCTCGGATGTGTGGGTGTTTCTTCTCTCTCTCTCTCTTTTTAATGTTTTATTTATTTCTGAGAGAGAGAGAGACAGCATGAGCAGGGGAGGGGCAGAGAGAGAGGGAGACACAGAATCTGAAGCAGGCTCCAGGCTCTGAGCTAGCTGTCTGCACAGAGCCTGACACGGGGCTCAAACCCACGAACCATGAGATCATGACCTGAGCCGAAGTCGGATGCTTAAACAACTGAGCCACCCAGGTGCCCCTGTTTCTTCTCTTCTGCAAATTGGTCTGCCACATGGCAAGATCAGGGTGGGCCAGCACCCTCCATGTCCTGCACTCCCACAGCCTCTCCTGCAGGTCACTGGACGCAGTGGGCACCATGTAAACGCTGACATGCTGAAGCCCAATGGCTCAGTTAGAAGCAGAAACCAGAGACCCTCATTTACATTTCGTTCTGTTAATGCCATGAGTACTCATTGAGGGCTTTCTAAGTGTCAGCACCACACAGAGGCATTACATAATAATTTTGGTCTGAAGCCAATGGAAAGATGAAATTTAGTTCTCTAGCCAAACCTGGTTTAATATGCTTACTATGAAAAAAACATTGGGGGAAAAAGGAAAGATAAGATGAAAAAAAATCACCCATATTCCTACCATCAAGGTAATTAATGTCAATATTTTCTTCAATGTCTCTACTTTCATGCATATTGTTTTAAATAATTGAATTTCTTTTTAAATTCAATTTGGTTTCCTTCACTTCATTTCCAGTGTCTTGTAAAACTGTTTCTAAGCATTGTTTTGGTTTTTTATATAACATTTCTTTTGTTTATAAAAAAATGGATGCTCATTATAGGAAATTTGGAAAAATGGAAAAGCATAAAAAAGAGGCTAAATAGCACAACACAGCTTCCACCCAGACATAGGTAGTATATTTCCTTCAAGTCTTTTTTTCTGTGAATTTATTTGTGTATGTTTTAGAATTTTGGCAACCGTATGCTGTTTATAGTTCTCTTAAGTGTTTTTTAAGGGCTCCTGGGTGGCTCGGTCAGACTAAGTGTCTGACTTCGGCTCAGGTCACGATCTCACGGTTTGTGAGTTTGAGCCCCATGTAGGGTTCTCTGCTGTCAGTGCAGAGCCCCCTTCAGAGCTCTGTATCTCTCTCTCACTGTTTCTCCCCTGCTTGTGCTCTCTCTCTGTCTCTCAAAAATGAATAAACATAAAAAAATAAAAAAAATTTGTGAAGTCATATGTGCACATGATCAAATAAGAATGGCAAGTATAGGGGTTTAGGATGAAGGGCATTTCCGTTGTCTACCTCCTCCCATCCCTTGTCCTCATCCGCAGAGGCAGCTGCTTTTAGCCCTTCTGGTATTTTCTTCTGGTGGTTGGTTATGTCAGCCTGCATCTCCAGTTTCCACGGGTCTACCACTACTTCCTGCTTATCAGTGTTAGACATTATCTCCTAGACTTCCTGTTCTCATGATGTGGCTTCTCTGTCACCATCTCCTTCACAGTGATTAATTCCCCTGCTAGTTACTTTTCATTACAAGCAACAGAGTCACATCTTTTTTAATCTTGTTCTATCAACCCTACCCAGTTATTTTTGACTCTTCCTTTACTACGGGGAGGATAATAACACTTCCCACCGCCAACCCTCTCTCAGGTCCCTTCCCCATATTCCATGGATCAACTTCTGTTTCCAGTACTTCGGCTTTTTTAGTGTCAGAATTTACATGGTGTTCTACATGTAACAATTAAGTTTTCCATCTTCCCTTTTGGTTCTTCTGGAAAACTAAGAAGCAGTAAAGAGTGTTTATGTCCCTGCAGCAGTGTTACTATGGTTCTCTGCAGAGCCGAGCAGGGCTCCCCAGGGCATTGGCTGCTTGAACGGCTCAGTTTTGCCTTGGTTTCCCTCGTCGATTTGCTTTGTCTTTATCAAATTCTCTATTTTACCCCAACTTTTTCATCCAACCAGGTAACCCAGTAAGCGTGTTGTTTTCCAGAGGTCTCTGTCTTGCTCTGATCTACAAGGCCCCCACTGCAAGCCTGCTGCACAGTCCTGGCTGAGAATCCCTCTCTTGTCCTGGTTTGGGTCCTCTTTCTCATGGATGCCATGTTTTCCTTTATCTAGGTTTCTGTTTGGTTGCAGTCCATAAAATAACTTCCAGAAACTTGGTGTGAGCCAGGTAAATTTTTTGAGTCCTTGAATATTCCACCATAACACTCCATTGGTGTTTCTGTCAGGTACAGAATTTGCGATTCAGGGCAACTCACTCTGAGAACATTGAAATTCACCCTTAGTGCTTGTGAGAAACCTCAGGCCATCTTGATTCCAATTCCCTTGCAGATGGCTTATTTTTTACACCCTGGAAAGTTTCAGGATTTTATCTTCATCCCCAGGATTCTGAATTTTCAATCACGTGTCAAGTACAGGTCGTTTTTCAGTTCTTGTGCTGGGATTTGAGGGTCCTTTTGTTTTGGAGGCTTGCGTCCTTCAGCTCTGGAAACTTTTGTTGTTTTAGTTCTTTGACAATTTCTTCTCTGGGCTTTCTCTGTTCTTCCTGGAACCCTAATGCTTAAATATGAATTTTTGGATTGAGTCTTGATTTCCTTATCTTTTCTGTCCTCTAAAATTTTGATTTACTTTTGGGGCGCCTGGGTGGCTCAGCCAGTTAAGTGCTGACTTCGGCTCATGTCATGATCTTGTGGTTAGTGACTTCGAGCCCCGCATCGGGCTCTGTGCGGACAGCTCAGAGCCTGGAGCCTGCTTTGATTCTGTCTCCCTCTCTCTCTCTGTGCCCCTCCTCTGCTCGTGCTCTGTCTCTGTCTCTCTCTTTCTCTCTCAAAAATAAATAAACATTAAAAAAAAGAGTAGAACACACTGGTGTCTTATCAGGGGCAGTCTAAGGGGCATTTGACTGCTTTCTGTGCCAAAGCGTGGCAGGGTATGGGAACAGACTGTCCCACCTACAGATAGTCCATGAATTCTTCCGCAGTCACTCCCTGGCCTCACTTCTGTCCTGATTCACACTGACACTGCTGAGTGCCCCGGCTTCCTCCTTTTTGGTCGAATCACCCAGCGAATGTGCTCTCGGTTGAAGGACTCATCACCCCACCAGCTTATTTACCCACCACCAGTCCATCCAGTTTCCAACTTGGCCATGTCTTTTGAAGCTGGGCTCCCTAATTGCTCTTTTTTTCTTTAATATCATTTAATGGGAATCTCAAAGAGAGATGCATGTAGTTAATGTGCCATTTTTTTTACAGGAAGTCTCTATAACCTATTTTTAAGCAAAAAAAAAAAGCTTTCTTGAGATAAAATAAGACAAAATAAACTCTGTTTAGGTGTCTTGTTCACTGAATTTGAACAAACCCATGGCAGTCAAGATGTAGTGCATTTCCATCTCCAAAAACTTCCTTTGTTCCCCTTCCCTGCCAATCCTTACACCCCTCCCCCCCCAATCCCAAGGAACTTCTGGTTTTGCCTGTTGTGGGCTTTTATATACACAGAACACACAGCATGTACACTCTGGGTCTGGTTTCTTTTTCCTGGCATCATGTTTTTGAGATTCTTCCAGCTTATTGTATAAATCACTAGATTGTTCTTTTTATTGCTGAGCAATATTCTGTTATATAAAGGAGCCACAGTCTGCTTATTCATTCACCTGTTGGTGAGCATTTGAGTTGTTTTCCATTTTGATGAAGTGATGATGAGTGTTCAAGTGCTTTTTGTGAACCTATACTTTCATTTCTCTTGGTGAAATACCTAGGAAGCGGGGTTGCTGGGTTATGCGGTAGGAGTATGTTTCACTTTATGAGAAGCTGCCAAATTATTCTCTAAAGTTGTTGGGCTATTTTAAACTCTCGCCAGTTGTAAATGAGAGTTCCATTTGCTCCACTTCTTTGCAATACTTAGTGCTCCCCTTTTTGGTTGCAGACATGCTGGTGGGTGTGTAGTGCAGTCTCATTGGTTTAATTGGGATTTCTCTGATGCCTGCTGATGCGGACAATCTTTTCATGTGCTTCTTGGTCATTTGCATGCTTTTTTTTTTTTTTTTTTTTTT
>NW_027551569.1:8775771-8777155 GCF_008692635.1 Crocuta crocuta
AGTGTCTTCATATCTTTAGCCCCAATCTTTAATTGGGTTATCATCTTATTTAGTTGGAAACTACTTTTACATTTTGGAGTCAGGTCTTGGGTCAGGTAGTCCCCATATATTTTTGACCCCTATGCTTCCCCCCTTTAATATTGTATTACAAGAATTTCTTTGTGTAATTACTTTGTTTGAAAACATGATATTTTAGGGGCGCCTGGGTGACTCAGTTGATTAAGCAGCCGATTTCGGCTCAGGTCATGATCTCACCGTTGGTGCGTTCAAGCCCCGTGTTGGGCTCTGTGCTGACAGCATGGAGCCTGGAGCCTGCTTCAGACTCTGTGTCTCCCTCCCTCTCTTTGCCCCTCCCCTGTTCATGCTCCGTCTCTCTCTCTCTCCCCAAAATAAATAACAACATTAAATTTAAAAAAAAGTATTAAAAAAGAAAATATGATATTTTAACATTTCTTAACATTCTGCTGTACACATGTACCATTATTTATTTAACAGATTATGTTGTTGTTCAGCATTTTGTTTTACAGTTACTTTAATAACAGTCCAATGCATGTCCTCTAGCAGAAATCTGGTTTGTTCTTTAAGATAGATTTCTAGAAGCGATTTCTAGAAGCAAAGTAACAACGTCAAAGGTTAGAGCATATTCAGAGTGTTTGATATATATGGCCAGATTGCTTCTAGAAAGTTGGTACCAATTTAAAGTGTTGCCATAGAAGATTAGGCCTCCACTTTATACCACTGTTGCCAGCCCTGGGCATCCTTATTTGAAAAGAATTTCAAAAAATAATTTCTTTTATTTTTTTAAAAAAAATTTCAATGTTTATTGATTTTACAGAGAGAGACAGAGTATGAGTGGGGGAGGGGCAGAGAGAGAGGGAGACAGAATTTGAAGCAGCCTCCAGGCTCTGAGCTGTTAGCACAGAGCCCGACGTGGGACTTGAACCCCTAGACCACAAAACAAAGGCCTGGGCTGAAGTCAGACACTTAATCGACTGAGCCACCCAGGTGCCCCAAGAATTTGCTAAATTAATGGGTGGAAACGGTAGCTGGTTTTAAGCAGCATTTCTTAAGTTATTAGTGTGCTTGGACATTTTTCCAAATGTTGAGCAGCCAATTTGTTTTTCCTCCTCTGTGAATCGTTTATTCATATCTTTTGTTCTCAGATGAGTTTCTGAGGCACGTTTCCCAACTCTGCAAAGAAGTTGCAGTGGGTGGAAATGTTCAGCGTTGGAGGTAGGGGAGGAGAGAATCGGGCTGGCAGACCAGGAAGCAGGGCGCTGGCTCTGCTGGTCACCCCGGGGACACCCAGGGACCCTGCACACTCCTTCCTTCACATAGGCCAACAGGTTGGTGAAAGTTCCCATTTCTTTCTGTGAATAGCATG
>NW_027551569.1:8777530-8828659 GCF_008692635.1 Crocuta crocuta
GGAATGGCCAACACTGAGGATATCTCAAAGAAGGAGGGACAAAAGCTTGCCTCCTGGGAGTTAAATTGTAACTTTGTTGCCTAACTGAGCACAGCAGTGATAGTCAAGGTCACCAGGCAGGGTCAAAATGGCTCCCAGGCCAGCAAGTTTTGACAGTAACCTCAACAAAAGAATTGCCAGACCTGTATGATAAGTTTCTCTCAGGAGGGGCGATGGGGTGCACTACTCAGTAATCAAAATGAATGCGAAAATGCCCCCAGGCCTGTGGGGGGAAAAGAATCACTTCAATCTGGTCATGAAGAACAACCTCTGGAACATTTTGAACCCAGGAGTGCCACACTCACTCTCCCAGCGAGTACTCTAGGACAGAGGTGGGAGTCCTCAGGAGTGTCTCCCATGCTCGCCAGCCATAGTTCTTGCCTGGTCCTTCTGGGAGTCCCAAGGGCATGTCCCCCATGCACTCTTGACAACACTTACGGAGTCCCTGAGAAGCTCCATACATGAGCCCGCAAACAAGGCTTCCCCACGTATCTCTGGGAATTCCCAGGGGCCCACAGATGGGTATGTCTGCTTGGTAAGACTGCCCCCAATATTATCAGGGTTCCCAAATAGTGTCTCACACCTGCACCTCAACATATTCTTCTGCCCAAATATTCCCAGGGAACTCAGGGAGATCTGCACCTGAGTTCACAAACAAGTGCCCCCCAACCTTTGCAGTGCAACCACTGTCCCAGCCTGGGGCTCCCCTGTCTCTAGAGTTCCCCCTCTGGTCATCTGACCTGGCACTGAAGCTCTCGGTGGGTGATGATGTCCCCCTCTCATTGAAGCCTTTGGGATGCCAGAACAGCAGAGTAATTTGGAGCAAACTGGGGTAGAATCCATCTTCCTCCTCTGTTAGAGAGAGAGTAGCCAAGCAGTATAACATTACTAACTTCTCTTATTCCCATTGGTTGACTAATTGATTCATTCATCAAATATTTACTGAGTGCCTGTTATGTGCCATGCACTATAATAGTCTTTGGGCGATATTATAAAGAATATGATACAGTCTCTTTTCTTACGGATCTTGCTGTGTCACAGGGAAGGGGGACAGGCATCAGGTTATAATGAGAGAGCGCTGAATGCTGGGATAGAGGGAAGACCAAGATGACCTGGCGGGGGTGTGGTAGTGGGATGGATCATGGTGGGTATGTTATTTAAGGATAGACTGGACACTGCAAGGAGTCTCAAAAGTCAGAGAGTGTGGAGATTGGAAGACCTTTCTGGCCAAAGAGACACGTGTCCAAAGTAACACCTAGGGAACATAGGACTTGTGCAGAAAAGCTGAAGCATAGAGTCTGGGGTGGGGGTGGGAAGAGATAAGGACAGAGGCATCAACAAGATCAGGTCATGAAGGATCTGAAATTCTGTGATCTGAAATTTAGAGTTCATTCTGAAGAGAATTCAGATTTTATTCTGGAGGTAGCTTCTGAAGAGTTTTAAACAGTAGACTTAGTGGGCTCAGATTTGTGTCTTAGAAGAATACACAGCCGTGTGGCAACCATGTGGAGTATAGACTAGAGGGGGCCAGGGAGAACAGGTTGAAGACCTAGTCCAGATGCGAAATTTTGAGGCTTGAACTAGTGCAAGGTGGAAGGGGAGAATAAGATGGAGGGGAGAGATGTATACAAGTTAGGCTCCCTTCCTACAACCCCTAGGACAGGTCTTATCTCTCACGGGATGGCGGGAATGAAGCAAAGGGAAAAGTAGATGCGTGATGCATCACCCTGAATCCCTCAGGACTGAAGAACTTACACTGCCACCCCTTAGGAGAATTGTTCTTAGCTGAAGACAGTTATCTGTCCAAAATCATACAACCTTCATGGACATCCTACAATCAGTGATGGGTCAACATCCCAGGCCCTTGTCCCACCTTGAGACAACTCTGAGGGCCACACAGAGTCAGAGCCCCTTTAGCGTTTGGCTGAAGCCTTAATTGACACTTCACTGCAGCTCAATGTCTTCTTTTTCCAATCCTGCTTGCTTCCCTTCCTTCCCACAGGTGGGCATCCCAAGAGCACTTTCTAGCACATCTCCCTATGCCAATCTTCATCTAAGAGGCTGTTTTATGAGAAACCCAAACCTGCAGCAGATGATGTCCAACCCCTCGGCTTGTGAGCAGTGTGGATGGTGACATCATTCGTCGATATGTAGAATGCAGAAAGAGGTGGTGGTTTGGGAGGGAGACCATGAGTTCACCTTTGGAAAACCTGAGTTTGAATTTCCTGAGACTCCAGGGAGTGGGACTAAATTTCAAAATCAACGTGCAGGCTACAAGCGTAAATTTGGGAGTCATTAGTGTTCTGGAGTTAGCTGAGCATCAATCTGTCTCACTTGGGCTTTTGCACTCGCTATTCCCTTGATGCCTGTGTGGTTAGCTGGTTTCTTCTCATTCAGACTATAGCTTCAGATGTCAGTTTTTCCAAGAGGACTCCTTAGTCACCCAGTCTGAAGTTGCACCCATTTCTTCCTTATTAGATCTCTCTATTTTACCTTTCTGCGTGGCTCTTAGTACTATCTGACATATTCTTACTTGTATCTCTGTCCTCCCCCAGTGGGAAAAGTAAGTTTTTAAAATGGAGGGTCCTTGCTCACTATTCTGTCCCTAGCATCTGGAACAGGGCTTGGTACAAGGTAGATGTTCAACAAACATTGACTACTTGGCTGAATGAATCTGTTCTTTGTCTATCTAGTAGATAGAGTTTGCTAGACTGCACACCCGCAGATATTGCATCAAGTGGAATTAAATCTGAAGGCCCCACACCCTTTGTGTCCAAGTTTCTGGCATTCTCTGTAACAAAGCCTTCCCCAAATGTGGCCATTTATTCCACATGAACCCAGACCATCCTTTCCTTGGCCACCAGTTCATTTTACTTCTTGGATGATGATTCTTTCTCATTTTGTTTTCCCTTGCACCACTGGCTTGATTGGTGGTGATTAGCAGAGGGTGGTCCATTTATGTGAAACACCTGCTTCCCACCTGTGTCCCCAGGAGCAGTCAGCTTTGGACCCGGTGCAGGAAGCTGGTGGGTGTCCTTCATAGCTGAGTGGGCTTCCAGAATTTTCTCCACGAGTCAGATCCAAACTGGCACCATATGGGTAACCATCTGTATGTCATTTTGCCAGCATTGCATCAAACACATCTGCCAGTTTGTGAAAGAGACCTGGGGAAGGCCAGGGGTACCAAGGAGGATTGACAGAAAAACTGGCCCAAGGAGAAGACTGAGACAGACAGAGCAGTTTCCACTTTGTGAATCAGGTTGTAATTCAATTGGCCTTCATTCACTCGATCCTGACACCAGCAAACACCAGCTCAGAAGGTTGTTTTCTTTCACTGCTCCTATCAACCCACTCTGAAGAGAGTGGACAAGTGTGTCAAAGGTTATTTTACCTAATAGGGTACAAAAGCACATCCTGGTGCATCCAAGTTCCCATGACAGGGGAAACTACACAGGACTGTGACCATGCTCCTAGTCCTGGCATTACAGTCACGTCCTTCATCCAGCACCTACGCAGGCTACACTGTGGGCTAATGTTGTTCCTTGGGTCAGTGATAAGACTCAGAGAACCAAGAGTCTGCACATTTGATTGGACGGGACTAGGGGGATTGCACCAGTCTTGGCGTGCCTGGGTGGCTCAGTCGGTTGAGGGTCCGACTTCAGCTCAGGTCACAATCTCATGGTTTGTGAGTTCGAGCCCCACGTCAGACTCTGGGCTGACAGCTCAGAGCCTGGAGCCTGCTTTGGATTCTGTGTCTCCCTCTCTCTCTGCCCCTCCCACACCCATGCCCCCCCCTCAAAAATAAATAAACATTAAAACAACAAGAACTACCACCACCACAACAGCAAAGTCCAGAGAAACCTCAGGTGAAGCTCAAGATACTCCATTTGAAAACATCCCTTAGTTCTGCATATGTGATTTGCACACGTGGTTCTGCTATCTCAATTCCCAGTGACTCAATAGGCTACTGTTCCCATTGGGTCACTGGGGGCTTTGCAACTTCTTCCATTATTCTTTCATTTGTGAATTCAACCATTTGATACTTTTGAAATGCTTTTTAAGTGTTATGTGCCATAATAGGCATAGGGGACCCAAAGGTGACTACCACAGCATCCTTGCCTCAAAGGAGCCCAGATGGGCAGGGGAGATAGATGTACAGATAATACATAGCAATAAGCCCATAAAAGGGGGCCCTTGTCCCAAGCTGGAGGGAAAGAGGGATCAGAGGCTTCTGGAGAGGGGTGGAGCCTGAGTCAAGCTCTGAAGGAGGAATGAGATTTGGAGTAGGGAGAAGGGAAAGCATTCCAGGCACAGGGTGTGACATGCATGAAGCCTGTTAGTGAAGACAGCAGAGCCCCCAGGATGCTGTGAGCAGTTTCAGTGTGGCCGCGGCACAGGCTCAAGAAGGCAAGGGGTGAGAGGAGGCATTTGGACACCATCCTAAGGACAATGGGTGCTCTGAAAGGCTTGATCAGAAATGTCAGAGGGTCAGACCTGAAATCTGTAAGAGATGATTCTGGCTGAATTGCAAGAGGAGGGCCGGGTTAGGCTGTAGTGGTAGGAGCAGGAAACGACGGCAAGAGATACAAAGACAGAATTTATAACTGATTCATCGTGGAGGGGCTGAAGGAGAGAAGACTCCTGCTTTAGGCTTGAGGAAATGGATGGGCAAAGTGCCATGAACAGTGACAAGTCACCTCAAGGAGGAGCAGGTGGGAACACCTCTTCTTTAGCCTCAGAAGGCGGCCTGGATCTGCTCAGTGGCTAAGGAGCTGGGCAAGAGGCTTCCTCTACAGGGACTCTGAAAACCCTTCTCTCATCAAGAAGCTGCTCCTAGAAGTGAGACTGCTGTTGAGTCCCCTTGGGAAGCCTGAAGTGGACTGGACGGCCGTACTGGGCATGGGCCACCAGACACTGCCCACACTGGGATGCAGAATAAGGCCACTGTCTGTGAACTAAAAGGAAGTATTTATGAGCCAACTGGGTCTCTGGACCTGGACTGGGAGTATGAGAAGGGGACTCGTGGCTTACACTTGCTCCCCTGGGGCAGGTGGAATAGGGAGAGGGCTGGGCTTTGGCTGGCACGCCCTGATCCCTTTCTATGGCCAAGGTGAGCTGGAGACCCGAGTCCTAACTCCTTGGTCCTGTAGGAAGCAGAAGAGCTACTTGAAAGAGATCACATGTGTAGATTATACCAACACAGACTCTGCTTTCTCTGGAAAGCAATTTCAAAACCACTTCATTCTCCACCTGCATTTGGCTAATGGTCTGATTATAGCCACACTAATAACCTTCAAACACTCTTAGGAGCGGCCTTGGCTCTGAAAGGTACCGCCTCCCTTCCTCCTTGCCCTATTTCATGCTTCTCTGGGACTGCAGTGACAACAGCTGTTTATTTCTCCCAGGGCCCGAGTTACTTGGAGGAGAGGCAGATGGCTGTGGGCTAATTCCTGAAGTGCACTTCTGGGGGCCATCAGCCCTGGCTCCCCGGCTGACATCCCACACGGGGCTACAGGTCAGAGCATGAACAATCGCCATGAATATGGATGCCAAGGATGCAGGCTGATTGCTTCTGTCCTGCAGGGCAAAACTGTCACCCTGGGTGGGGATGACATTTTTGCCAAGATACAGGGTCAGGAGGAAGGGTTGTCTCCTCCCTGAGCCCCTAGGTAAAACGCTTTAAGATTTAGGATGCTGGTCTCTCAGAGAAAGGTGTCGCTGTCAGGAGAGACAGCACAGAGACGGATTTGTTTCTGCTGGACAGTCTTTCCATTTAGTTCTTTTCTCTTGCCCTCACAGCACCCAGTTAAGAGCCTGGTTGGCTAGGGTTGCAGGAGGGTTTTTGTGATGGCCAAGAATCTGGATGGATGAGTCTTAAGTTGTTTTCTAATTCTAAGGAACTAGGTGTCCTCGTTCAGAAGTCGGCTGACAGCGTTCTTTGTCTCCTTTTCTTTTCTTTTTTTTTTTTTTTTAATTTATTTCTAGGAGAGAGAGAGAGAGAGAGACAGCGTGAGCAGGGGAGGGTCAGAGAGAGAGGGAGTCACAGACTGAAACAGGCTCCAGGCTCTGAGCTGGCAGTCAGCACAGAGCCCGACGCGGGGCTCGAACCCACGAACCACGAAATCATGACCTAAGCGAAAGTTGGATGCTTAACCGACTAAGCCACCCAGGCGCCCCTCTTTGTCTCCTTTTCTATCGGTCCGGATCTCACCCAGCCTCCTCTACTGTGCAGCCCATGCCCCACCTACCTGTTCTTTGAATCCATCCCTGATAACTCTAGGCCACACTGAGCTGACCTTTACTCTCTGAAGGGCTGGGTCACCGCTCCAACCTGCAGTTGGGCACTTCATGGCCTGCTGCACGCTTTCTCATTCCTCTGCACGGTCTCATCTGTGCCCCGAGATTGTGAGCACTCTGTGGTCAGAAACATTGCTGGTCTCCTGTGGCCCTTCGTTAGTGCTGAGCAACCAGCTTTCTAAGGCATAAGTCTCTGGGACATCAGGGGGGCTGGTCATTGTTACCGGATATCATTACCCTGGGGTTGTGGCAATGCCTATCCCAAGAGAGACTCCACTGAAGACTGGTCCATACTCTTCCCTGTCGTGTCTCTGGGCATCAGGGCTGGATGTCTCCTCCTTGTCCTGCCCTCCATAGCCCCTTAGTAGGTGTGTAGGAAAGGGGATGCATTTTGAATTGCATTTGTTACTTGGATGACTGGTTTGCCACCTGGTCTGCTGAAGATGATGCATGTGCAGTGATGGCCAGGGACAATGATTACCTGTTCAGAGGCCCCGACCACTCAGGCGCTTCTATGATCCTGTACTTTCCCCCACATCCTTTCCTTTCCTGAAAAATCCCTCAGCATCCGTTTCATTAGTGTCCACCTGACAGATGCCTAGTTACCTCTTAAGCTTCAGTCCAAATGGTACCAGTCTTCTGTACTTTCTTTAACCTCTGCCCCCCAGAATTCCAAAATATTTTACAATTCCTTTCCCCTTAGTGCTTTTCACATGAAGCTATGCTTATTTATGTGCTTATGCCCCCGACAGCCTCCTGGGAATCTCTTCAAGGGCATAAACTCTGAATTGGACGCCTTTCTAACCTTGACGCTAGCCTGACATGTTGTGAGTGCGCAATAAATACTGTGGGGTGGAGCTGAGTGAATTCTGATGGCAACAGGGAGATGCCGAGGTGTTTTAAGCTAGAAATGGGTACGTTTTGATAGTGCTGGAGGCTTTTGGCCAGAGATAGGGATGTTACTGTGAACGGTCAAGGCCAAGCTCCGAGCCTCAGCTAAGGCAGAGGCAGTTAAGAATGGAGTGGAGCAGAACTCACAGGATTCGATGTCCAGGAGGGCTGGAGGCTGAAGGGGAAGGTTGGCTGCAGGCTGCTGGGAGGTGGGGCCATGGGTAGCCCCCAAGGAGGCAGTCATTTGGGAGGAGGAAAAGGACATGGCTGTGTCTCTAAAGCTAGTGACACTCTTCCCAAGCCAAAGAAAAACTCAAAGAGCACTCCCCTTCTCCCCCAATTAGTAAAATGAGGATCTCCCAAATGAACAAAATGAAGTTCTGATGGTTAGAGCAGGCAGATTGGCTATTTGTGTTCTGGGTTGAAGGGAGGAGTAGACCGACCCTGAGTCAGGATCCAGGTGTCAGGTGTACCTAGTAGCAACCACTTGCTGTGAGGGCCAAAGCAATGCAGAGGTCAAGAGTCCCAACCCCTGGAGGGACCGGAAGGGCTTTTATCCTGTGTCAGTTCCCAGACCACTCATAAAGCCTCTGCACTTGCCTTGAAGGTGACACACTCCGGCTTCTTCCTCCATTTAGAGTGAGGTGTGATTCGGGTTTTGAAAGCAGTGTCTATCTGTTATGGGGGCTGATGGCCTGGGTTAGATAGCCACTAATCTGAGCTGTTCCCGTGTCCCTCAGATCTGAAAATAGCAGCTCAGTGACATGAGGAAGTGGCTTCTCCAGTGGGGGCTGTGCAGAGCTTCTTCCAAGGACACTGGGAAATGTAATTCACTTTGCAGACTTGAGTAGAAGGTGGTACTTCAGGGGCGCCTGGGTGGCTCAGTCGGTTAAACGTTCAACTTCAGCTCAGCTCATGATCTTGCAGTTCATGAGTTTGAGCCCCACATCAGGCTCTGTGCTAACAGCTCAGAGCCTGGAGCCTGTTTTGGATTCTGTGCCTCTCTCTCTGCCCCTCCCCTGCTTGCACTGTCTATCTCTCTCAAAAATGAATAAAACATTAAAAAGCTTTTTTTTTTTTCTTTTAAAAGAAAGAAGGTGGGACTTCCGACAGCACATGTACCTGTAGCACTAGCATCATGGTCCAGGCAGCCACAAGGTGTGAAAACACAGCTCCTTGGGTGTGTTTTTATTACGTACATGGGCAAGCCAACCCAGATTTCTTCAAATTATAATGATGTTTTCTGGGGACATTTCAGCTATTGTCTTGAGATGATAAGAAAGGGAACTGCACTAAACGTGTGTGCTTTTCAGAGGCACAGGGTAGAAAGGGATGAACCATGGAGGTAGGAAGGGTAGAAGAGAGAGGTAAGAGGTAAGTGCTAAAAGCTGATGAATGCTACGGGAATGTAGAACCCTGGCCATGTTTATATGTGGAGAACTCTCTTTCTTCTTGAGGAGATTTTACTCAGATGTCCTGCCTTGAGGCACAGGAGACCACCCTTAACAGATGGCATTTCAAACTTTCAGTGTATTTGTTCGGAAAAAATTCATATAGGTATGAATTTCATATGGATATGAATATAGAATTCTGAGCAAGAGAATTATTGATACATTTGGTACCACTCCTGAGTTAGAGATAGTATTAGGGCTCTGTTAGAATCAACAATATCCCTGCCTGTTAAAACCCCTCGTTGGGAACATCAGTGCAGGCATGCATGGAGATGACTTTAATGAACAAAATGGGGGTCCAGCCTCAGGAGCCTGGAGGCCCTCTGCCAGCAGTCTGACTCTTCAGATGGCACCAATGGTTCCAGAAATAAGAGGAGAAAGTTCTCTGCAACAGAGTGAATGCTATCACAAAACCCATGAATTAATTTCACCTGAAAGACACACATAAGGCATCTCAGAGCCTTGGGCTCTCATACTGGGTCCCAGATTTAGAATTTGGTGTAAATTTATATTCCTCATGAAATTTACATGGGTTTAGAGCTTCTCTGAAGATCATTCATTCTTCCCAAGGGATAATGAACAGCAAGTTAGGAGCACTGAGTGCCTGGAAGAGGGCAGTTGGAATTATCATGCTGAGAAGCCCAGATTGACAGATTCCTACTCTCCAAGACTGTCTGTGTCCTGGGACCACAGCCTGGCTCTCAAGACTGCACCGTGACACAAAGCTGTATTGTTACGGATACTCGTTTTGATGACATTTCTGCAAAAAGATCTGTTCCAAATGGTTGAAACCAACAAAAGTGTTTATGCTTCAAGGTGCAGAAAACATGCTACAAAATTACAGATCTGTCCTAACCTATCTGCTGCTTTAACGGTGCACTAAAGGGATGACCTTATTGTGTTGGAAACCTGGGTCCTTCTGCTATAAATCATCATCATTTATTTTATTTCTATTGCAAATTCCAGGATGATGCTGTTCGACGAAGACTCTGTACATGCTTTTTGGGGAAGAGAACAAGATCTTTCTTTGTCCTCGGGAACTCCTATGTGGTGGGCCCATGTGTGTAGGTGCCCTCCTTCATGTGGCCAAACCGGGACGTGTCTAAACTGGTTTAATAGGACCTGGAGGAGATGCCTTAACTAGAAAAACTGGGAGAATAAAGTCTGTATTGCTTGTGTGGAAAGGAAAGCAAAAAGGTGATAGGAAATCCACAAACGAAGGAGAATCCTTCCTCACCTCAGCCCTGTTCATGGAGCCTGGAATTTGGAAAGAGGCAGTTCACTTTGAACCCCACAGAGGGGTCTGTTGACAAAAATTAAAGGGATACTGTCATCAGACTGTTTTCCTGAGACGCAGTCCCACAAGATGGCCCTGGAAGACTGGGGGCGGGGGGTGGGGGGAGCAGCTTCCAGCCATCCTAGAACCCCTTCCCAGAGAGGAACAGGGGAGATGAAAATGCAGTCTGAGAGCAGAAGTCATCTAGCCTGGGGCTGAGCACCACAACAACACTGGCTCCCAAATGGGACTGACTTTTATTGCTAGAAGTGATGGAGGTAGGGGAGAAAGGTTCATCCCACATGTACTTCTGAGGGCCATCTGGATGAAGCTGGAGGCAGGCATGCCCATCTCCTCTCACGGGCCTTCTTTAGGCCACTGACTGAGGAACTCTGCCCAGGAGCCCTTCTCCATCTGAAGGCACCTCAGCTGGTAGTCTGTCCCCATCCTCAGCCTCATCCCAGCTGTGGACCCCCAGGTCACCTCTCCATAGTCCCCGAAGATAAGGACTCTGGTCTCCCCACCTCATATGCTCTTCCTCCATTCTGCCTCCTGCTGTCACCCCAAGTGCCCTCAACATCCACTGAGACGAACCTTACCTCCTCCACTTTGACCTACTTGCTCCTCTCCAGTTCTGCTACCCCCATGGCCAGACCCCAAATTGTTCCACCTCTGAAATAAGAAACCCGAAATGCCCTTTTAAACACCTCTTGTCTTTTTCCCTCTCTCACTGCCTTCATTCCCAGGAAGCCCTCTCCTAGCCAGCCAGCTGTCTCCTCATGCCCCTTTGTACCGGGTCTCCTGGCCCTATGGCATTCCTCCATCCTGACTTGAGTCCTCTGAAACATTCTTCACTCATCTCTCTCTGTCCAACCCCCACATTCACTGAGTTACCAAGAGGCTTCGTACTCTCCCACGGCATCCCATGAGTCTGTCCCCTCTCCATCGTCACTGCAGGCACTACCTTGGTTTGAGCCATCATGACATCTCTCTTTGGTCTGTAGCTCTGAGCTTTCTTCTTCCTTCACCCTCACTCCTTGCCTCCACTCTCTGCACGTTCCAGCCACGGGGTTCGCTCACTGCTCCTTAAATAGCCCAGGAATTTTCATGCCTCTCTCTTCCTCTCTTCTTCCCATGTAGATTTAGTTTCCCTTTGCCACGTGCGTTTTATGTGTACCTGTGCCCCCTCTTGTCCCAGTTAGTTGGTCACACATCTGTATCGTCTACTAGAAGATGTGGTCTTTGAGGAAAAGGAACTGTATAAGCGTAGCAGGCAGCACAACACCTGTCACATGGCCAATTTTAATAAATATTTTTAGACTTGAATTTCCCAGGATATGCCTTCCATTAAAACTGCCCACTGGGTCTTTGTCAGGTCAGCCAGCAAATCCCACCTCATTCTCATCTACTCCTGCCTTCTGCCAGCTCCTTCCTCCTCTGTGGGACCGACTGCTGGGTGGTTTTTCCTACTTGCCATAGCATGAGGCTAGGCTGTGGAGGGGTGGGAGGGGCAGCAGTGTCTGGGGAATAGCACAGAACACTGTGTGAGTGAACTGGCCTAAGTTCTGTGGGCTTGCCAGCTGGAACCATGTGGGAGAGCCAAAGGGAAAGTTGGTTTTCTCCAACCCAAAGCTCAGACTCCTGAGTGCAGTCACGAGTCTGAGTGCTAAAGGCTTAGGAGTGAGAAGTGTCAAGGTCACCTCTGCTTCATGCCTGACCAGGAAGGGGCCTTGTGGGTGGTGTGTGTGTGTGTGTGTGTGTGTGTGTGTGTGTGTGTGTGTATGTATTCTACCAGCCACTGGGCATGTCCAGAGAGCTCATAATATGCCTCCACAGCGGAGCTAGAGGAAGAGCCACTGATGCAATTTGTAATTTATTGTTTGGTTTGATCCCAATGTTATCCCTTTATTTCTGACTTGATAGATTCATCTGCAGGCTCAGTGGTTCACACTGGTAAAGTCTTGCACTCAAGCATTTGATTACTCAGTAGATGGGCTCATAGTCATGTGCATGTGTGCATGTGTGTGTGTGTGCATGCATACCTGGAGCATCCTTAACCTTGAAGTGAGGGACTTCTGTTCAGAAGGGAAACCCAGGATTGATTGCTTTGTGAGGGTGACAAGCAGAGTAGCAGTGGAGGGGGTTGGAATTGGTTTAAAGAAATTCTGGGTGTCAGCAGACTGCAATGCACAGGACTTTACCCTCCATCTTTGATTGGAGGAGGAGTTCTATGTCTTTTCTGAACTTTAACCAAACCTTCTTCTCATAAAGTCCTCAGGCTGAAAGAAAACATAGGAAGCATCTAGTCCAATGGATCACATCTGACAGTGTATCAGAATCACCTAAAATTACATTCTCCCCAGTTTTATAAGGATGTAATTAACCTATCACATTGTGTTAGTTTAAGGTATACAACATAATGATTTGATGTATGTATATATTGTGAAATAATCACCATAATCAGTTTAGTTACTAGCTTAGCACCTTTCAAATATACAGTATAGGATAATTAACTATAATCTCCATGCTGTACGTTAGATCTCCAGAATTTATTTTTCCTGTAACTGGAAGTTTGTAACTTTTGACCATCTTCATCCATTTCCTCCATCTCTCATCCTTGCCTCTGGCGACCACCAATCTGGTCTCGGTTTCTGTGAGTTTGGTTTTTTTAGATTCCACATAGAAGTGAGATCATATAGTATTGTCGACTTTGTCCTTTCTGTTGACTTTGTCCTCAAGGTCCATCCGTGTTGTCTCAAATGGGAGTATTTTTTTTTCTCTTTTATGGCTGAATAATATTTTATATGTATTTTCTTTATTGTATTATTATTATTGTTATTTACATATATTTTCTTTCTTTTCACATTTTCTTAATCCATTCATCTGTTAATGAACACAGAGGTTGTTTCCATGTCTTGGCTATTGTTAATAATGCTGCAATGAACATGGAGGTGCAGATGTCTCTTTAAGACAATGATTTCATTTCCTTTGGATATATACCCTGAAGTGGAATTCCTGGATCATATAGGAGCTCTATTCTCAATTTTTAACAATCTTTTAAGTTTATTTATTTATTTTGAGGGAGGGAGAGAGCACACATGAGTGGGGGAGGGCAGAGAGAGGTGGAGAAAGAGAGAATCTCAAGCAGACTCCATGCAGTTAGCACAGAGCCCATTTGGGGGCTCAGTCTCACAAACCAAAAGATCATGATCTGAGCTGAAATCAAGAGTTGGATCCTTAACTGACTGAGCCATCCAGGTGCCTCTTATTTTCAACTTTTTAAGATACATCTATACTGTTTTCCAAAGTGGCTGCACCAGTTTGCTTTCCCATCAACAGTGCAAGAGGGTTCCCTTTTCTCCACATCTTCACCAACATTTGTTATTTTTTTATCTTTTTGATACTAGCCATTCTTACAGGAGTGAACTGATATCTCATTGTGGTTCCGATTTGTGTTTCTCTGATTAGTGATGTTGAGCGCATTTTCATGTACTTATTGGCCATTTGTATATCTTCTTTGGGAAAATGTTCAGTTCCTCTGTCCATTTTTTAATTGGATAGTTTTTTGTTATTGAGTGTAGGAGTTCTTTATATATTTTGGATAGTAAGCTCTTATCAGATATGTGATTTGCAACTCTCTTCTCCCATTCAGTAGGTTGTCTTTTCATTTCGTTGATGGTTTCCTCTGCTGTGCAGATAGGCTTACTTACTAAAAATGGAGATTCCTGGATAGTCCTCCTCAAACCTCCTGATTTGGAACCTGTGGGTGTTGGCATTCTTTATTTTTAATATTTGCCCCAGATAGCCTGGGGTACCATGAGCTATCTAAGGCCACACAGCTAATGGTGGCAGCTCCAGAACTAGAACCCCAGTCTTCTGACTTCATCCAGGGCATGTCTCTTATAGCTTGATTGTCTCTAGGGCTCAAAGCTTTGGGAAACAAGGCTCATATTGGATGCAGGAGAGTGTGCTGAGTGGCTCTCTTATCCAGCAGACCACTAATCCACGTAATTTAATTAGTTCCTTACAAGGTGGGGCTCAAGGGCTTGAATTCCCAGAGCAGGCAGAGACAGTCGAAATGGACCACTTGCTCTGGGGTGATCTGGCACCTGCTCACCCTGTCTTTGCCACTAGATAGGATTTCAAAGTCTTCTGTGTCTACCTTCACCCACACTCTCTGGGGACTAGACCTGTTCTCTTGGTGATTTAGAAAAACAGGCTTGGATTTCCTTCTGGCCTACAGTAATCTCACCTCCCTCCCTACCTCCCTCTCTCCTTTTCCTCTTCCTCTTTGTCCATCTTCTTCCCTCCCTCCTCTCCTACCCCCCCCTCCTGCTTCTCTCCTCCTTCCTCCCTCTCATTCTCTCTCTCTCTCTCTCTCTCTCCTTTATCGGAATATGATTCACATAACATAGAATTCACTCATTTAAACTGTACAAGTCAGTGTTTTTTTGTATATTTGTAGAGTAGTGCAACATGACTGCAGTTTTAGAACATTTTCATCACCCCTGAAGGAAATTCCATAGCCATTAGCAATGACTTTCCTGCCCAGTCTTCTGTCCCTCTCTACTTAGCCCTAGGCAATCACTAATCTAATCTACTTCCTGTGTCTATAGATTTGGCCTTTTCTGGACTTTGCAAATAAGTGGAATCAGACAATATATGGTCCTTTGTGACTAGCTTCTTTCACTTGGTATGTTTTCAAGGCTCATATATGTTGTACCGTGTATCAGTATTTCATCCCTCTTTATGGCCATTCTGTTGTATGGATATATTATACTTTGCTTATGCATTTATCAGTTGATAGACATCTGGATTATTTCCATTTTTCTGGTTACTATGAATAATGCCATAAATAATAGTGTCCACAGTGGTCATAGGTTTTCACTTTTTCTGGGTGTATACCTAGGAGTGAGATCACAGGGTCACATGGCAATCCTATGTTTAACATTTTCAAGAAATGCCAAACTGTTTTCCAAAGTGGCTGCACCATTTTACAACCCCATCAGTGGTGTATGAGAGCTCTAATTTATCCACACCCTCACCAACACATGTTATTATCTGTCTCTTTGTTAATAGCCTACAAGTGGGTGTGGAGTTTTTGACTTGTATTTCCCTGATGGCTAGTGAAGTTGAGTCTCTTTTTGTGTGCTTGTTGACCATTTTTTTCTTTGGAGAAATGTCTATGTAAATCCTTTGTCCATCTTTTAACTGTATTGTCTTTTTATTATTGAGTTTTGAGAGATATATGATGTAGATATAAAGACCTGACAGTTGTATAATTCTCAAATATTTTCTCCTAATCTAGGGATTGTTTTTTCACTTTTTTGATGGTGTTCTTTGAAGCATAGAAATTTTTATTTATTTTTTATTTTTTTAACGTTTATTTATTTTGAGAGAGAGATAGGGTGTGAGCAGGGAAGGGCAGAGAGGGAGGGAGACACAGAGCCTGAAGCAGGCTCCAGGCTCTGAGTTGTCAGCACAGAACCCGATGCGGGGCTTGAACTCATGAACTGCGAGATCACTACCTGAGCTGAAGTCAGATGCTTAACCGAAGGAGCCAGCCAGGTGCCCCTGAAGCACAGAAGTTTTTAATTTTGGTGAAGTCCAATTTACCTGGTTATGTTTTTGTTTGTATTTTTGGTGATATATATAAGAAACTATTGCCTAATCCAAGGTCATGGAGATTTATTTCTATATTTTCTTCTAAGAATTTTACAGTATTCATATTTTTTATCCATTTTGAATTAATTTTTTTTGTATGGTAGGAGGTACGGTCCAACTTCATGTTTTCAACTTTATCTAGTTGTTCTAACACCATTCTTTGGGAAGATGATTCTTTCCCCCACTGAATTCTTTTGGCACTCTTGTTAAAAATCAGTTGATCATAAATGTATGGATTTACTTTTAGACTTCTTAATTCCATTCCATTGACCTATGTGTCTATCCTTATACCAGTACCACACTGCATTGATTACCATAGCTTTATAGTAAGTTTTGAAAGTGGGTACATCCACTTTCTATGTTTACCTTCCAGCACACAAAGCTGAGATGTGGTCCAAGTGGAAGGGCCTGAGTAGAGGGGTTGAGGGCCTGAAAGGTAAGGTAGGTCTTTTGGACTCAGAGGCCTAATCTTTTCTTAACTTTTTTATTTTTGAGAGAGAGAGAGAGAGAGAGAGAGACAGAATGTGAAGGTCATGGGGACAAAGAGAGACAGAGGCAGAATCCTAAGCAGGTTTCAGGCTCTGAACTGTCAGCACAGAGCACAACGTGGGACTCAAACTCACCAACCCAGAGATCATGACCGGAGCCCAAGTCAACCAACTGAGCCACCCAGGCGCCCCTCGGAGGCCTAGCCTTTTAACTCTTGTCCAGCCATAGCGCTGTGTAACCTTATGTAAGTTACTTCAGATTTCTGTAAGTTACTTCTCTGTTTCCTATTCTGTAGAATGAGGACTCTGGGCTACTCGATTGTTAAAGGATTTTGTCATTCTCATAGTCTGGAGGTGTGGGAGACTCAGCTTCTATAGGCAAAAAAGATCCCTGACTTGATGGCAAAGCATTCATTAGTTTTTCACTCACTTGGAACTTGGGTAGGAGACAGGAAATATACCAGATGATTCTGGATCATCTTGCCATATCAGATAGTAACAAAGCTATCAAAGACCTCCAAGGTCATACCTAAAGGACTCAGGAGTGAATGCGAAGAGGCTTTTACTGGCCAAAAATGGGACATCAATAGGGATAATAAATATGACAGAATGAAATACATCAAATATATTTAAATTCATGAATTCATAATGATGCTTAAAAACCTTCAAGTATTTGGAACTTTTGGATTTTGAAATCTCTAAGCAAGAGAACCCTAGGTCTCCTTCTCTGCTTGGCTGGGTTTCATGGCTGCACCATTCTACCCATTCCACCCTACCCTAGATCTCTATGTCCTTGGGGTCCGGTCCACCCTCCAGGCAGTTTTAATCACCTCATTATTCTGTGTTCATCTCTCTGGAAAAGGACTAGGAAAACCCCAGAGTTGTTGGGGGTGGTCTATACAGCACTACTTGCTGGCTGAATAAATAAAGATTCACTCTGATATGCACCATTACTTCCTTTGCTCGCAAGTCAGTAGCTTCCATGCGTTCTCTTCAGTGTGCGGGTTCTGTTATTATGTATTTTCTCAAACAAGAGCTCATGGATTTTGGGGGGCTTAAAAAATGACTTTTTACAGAAGAAGTTGTGGCCAGTGAGGCTGTGGGGTGGCTGATTAGTAGGGACCTGGCTTCTAGGCCCTGCTCCTGTCTCCTCTCTGTCTTTCCCCTCTGGGCCTGTTTCTTTATGTTTAAAAACAAAACATGGAGGAATGTTCCACTGATATATGCAAGGATGTGTGTTGTGCTAAGTGAGAGAAGCTGGACCCAAAAGGCCACACACTGTATGATTCCCATTATGTCGCTCTCTGAAAAAGACAGAACTATGGGGACAAAAAACAGATCAATAGTTGCCAGAAGCAAGTGGGTGGGGAGAAGGGATCAACAATAAAGAGCCACAAGGCACTTTTGGGGGTGATAGAATTACTCTATCTTGATTTTTGGTGGTTGTTACATCACTGTGTAAGTTGGTCAAAACATAGAACACTGTATCCTAAAAAGAGTGAATTGTACTGTGTATGAATTATACTGCAATAAACACAAAAATGTGCAGCACGCTCACACACTAGTTAGCACACGTGTGTGCGCGTGCACACACACACACACACTCACTCACCTTCACTATTTAACTAGAAAATCTCAAAGATCCCTCTCAAGTGCCAGGATTCACTGGTTCTCCCCTAGGGGTCCAGTCACGGACAGGGCAACAGGAAGAGATGGCCAGGGCCTCATCTCATTATAAACTTCCCTTCCCTGATTCTTCCTACCCTTCCCCAGCTCAGAATAGTCCTGTGATGTAATGTGTGAAGGGGGAAAAAGTGGCTTCCTCTGTGTGGTTGGCCATTTTACAAACCAAGCCATCCCCTCCACGGCCATCTGTGTGTCCGTGTGCATGCTGAACGTCCTTGGAAGACAGGCCCTGCCCACAGCCGCTCATCCTAGGCCTGAGGTCTGAATCATTGGCCTGAAATGGACTGTTTTGGAATAAGAGCTCAGGATCCAAATCCCAGTGAAACAGCCACAGAGGCCTGTCACAAGAATGGGAATCTAGATTGAGAATATGGATTCTTACTTCCATTTTCCATCCAGGGTCTGAAGGAGGAGCCCCCTAGCCTTCTGCTCTGCAATTTACCAAGGCCTAACACAAGATCGTTGAGACCATTCAGGTGACACAGGGCGAGGGAACCAGGCCCTTGCTGGGAAGAAGACAGCAAGGATCCTGACACAGGCACCCATTTCATGAGCACTTACTATGTGCCAAGCAGAGGCTAAGCCCTCTGTATTCATTCACAACAACTGTAAGATTTTAAATTCTTATCCTTGTTTCACAAATGAGGAAACTAGTGCTCAAACTGAGGATGTGGGGCTCAGCCTCTGCGATCAGGGGCTGTTCCTCTCTTTTGTCCACTGAGATAAGCCAGACCTAGCCAGGCTAGCTCCAAGGCTCGGAGGGGCCTGAGCCTGTGTTTTAAGGCAGCAGAAGCAGAACAGAGAGTGCTGTTCCAGATGGAGTTCATGTTGAGCACCACTCCCCACCCCGACTCCTTTAGGACAAGCCAGACCCGGGGCGCCTGGGTGGCTCAGTCAGTTAAGCATCCAACTTCAACTCAGGTCATGATCTCACAGCTCTAGGTTTGATCCCTGCGTTGGGCTCCGTGTTGACAGCTCAGAGCCTGGAGCCTGTTTCGGATTCTGTGTCTCTTTTTCTCTGCCCCTCTCCCCACTTGTGTTCTCTCTCTCTCTCTCTCTCTCCCTCTCTCTCCTCCCCCTCTCAAAAATAAACATTGAAAAAAGAACAAGCCAGACCCTATAGCATATCCTTGGCTAGGGAGTCCTGCCCCTTAGTGTACGGGGTCAGGGACAGATCCTGTGACCCCCTGTAGGTGCTGAAGGGCTGGGAGCAGAGAAAGGGCCCAGCTGTGTGCACTGGTCCCAGTAAGGGAAGCCAGGAGTTCACGTGGGTGCTTCTGCTCAGGAAGGCAGATGGAGGGAAAGTGTGCCATCAGCGCTGTGTGGCCAGTAGGGGACCTGCCCCTCAGAGGGCCTCTTGGTTGCTGTTTGTCCAAGCCACAGAGCCTGGAGGCTGCCACATCCCAGAGAAGACCTTAAGGGATGCCCTGTTGATCCACCGGAAGCTGGGACTAATGAGCAATTGGAAGCTGGCACCAAGGAAAGGAGAGCCTCATGTCCTTTGCGCCAGAAGTCCCTAAAAGGGTGTGGGGAGGATTCCCAGGTGGGCACAGCTCTTAGTGTTATAACTGGCAGCCCAAATCCCCACCTCTACCCTGGACCTGAGCACACCTCTGGTCTTGGTGGTCAGCAGGATACATAGGCACCTTGTTAAAAGAAGATTCTGGAAATAAGCCAGATGACTCTGGCGGGTAGGAGGAGGTCTGGGTTCCCTGGAGGTGGAGGCCTTGATCAAGGAGGAGAGGAAAGCAAGGCTTTTCTGTGATGGACCAAGGCCTGATAGCGGGGTACACTACAGACTTGACAATGCAGGCACCGGGGCAGGTGTGGACTTGGACCATGTGCGACAGGAAGTCCTGCTCTGGGAAGTGGCCCCGGGGTTGGCTCCCATGCAGGTGTGACTAAAGGCACATGCCTCTAAGATCATTGCTACTTTCAGGAGAAAAGTTTCTGAAGTGGGCTGCTAGTGCTGGCCTTGTTGTTAACAGGGGGATGGCCGCACTGTGGCTCCTTTTTACCTCGTTCTTGCCTTCATCTTGTCAACCTGACTTTCAGGATCTCAGAGCCCCACTGCTTCAGTGTTACTGGGAGATGGGTTTGTCTGTTGCTCAGGAAACCAAGGTTCCCTATAAGGAGCACCATCTGTATGCCGCAGACTTCAATCTTGGGACTTTATTTAAGGACATCAGAGCGGTGTCTGGCCACTGCCGATGTTTGTCAGGTTACTGGGTTTTGTGGGCTGAGCACAAACAAGGGGGCATAGAGGCCACACAGCCAAGGAGAACTTGGCAGGGTCGGGGCTCTAGCCTTCCGGTGACACCATTGTCCCAAGCTACCAGGATGAGTCCTACATCCCAGAGATCTGGCTTTCCTGAGCTTTTCTGCTCGGTAGTGAGGGGGAAACAGACTTGTGTGTGTGTGTGTGTGTGTGTGTGTGTGTGTGTGATTATGGGGCTCGGTGCAGGTGGGGAAAGAGTGAGGTGGTGGTATTTTTTTATTTCTAGCAGTAAAGCCTACCCAATAAACCCCCAAACCAAGGAGCCACACAGAATTAGCTGCATTATAGTGGGTTCAAGTCATTTATTTTTAGACTGTACCAGCATGTTTGGTTCTGGGGTCCAATCCCCAAATTCCAGAAAAATAAACTAATGAGAACCACATGCACTATGAGAAGGCCATTCCGACGTGTCCGTGATCATGCTGTGATCGGGCATAGAATATACAACTGGAGTCCTCCCTGAACGGCTGACGGTAGCTGGCTCTGAGCCCTCCTTGGGACTGGGGAGAGGGCCAAGACCGGATCATTTGGACCCTGTCCCTTTAAGGCCCCGAGCCCCTTATTGCTACATTTGCTACTTTGCTACTTGATGGCCCCTGGGCCTTGCCCAGGGGAGGCCTTATCACTGGGTGGTACTAATGAGTAGGTTGCTGGCATCAGCCCTTGCCATTGTTACGACAGCACAGAACTCTTTCCAGAGGGTCCCAGGTTGAGTTATCAGGGACTCATCTGACCACTATTCACCCATGCCACACCTGGTCCTTGCTGCATACTCCACTCAGCCAGCCTGTGGGAGGCTGGTGGCCCATTATCTTCTCCCACCCCCGGGGCTTTCCAGCTCCTAGACCTTGGAACACCTCTCTCCAACACACTCTGCAAGGTCCAAAGACCAACAGGCTGCTATCCTTTCCAGCACGGGGACAAGGCTTCTTGGTGGTGGCTTCTGAAGCTCATGCGTTTGGAGCACAATGGGAGGGGCGCATTTTAGGAAAAACATCAACTTCCGCAAATAGCAAAAAGGCCAGATGGGTGGCAGGCTCCTGGTTCAATGTCCTGTTGGTGAGGTAGTTTGAACACACCAGCAATCCTGCCAGGAAGAGCCCCTCCTCCCCTCCCTGGACCATGTACCCACATGTTCACCGGTCTAAGCGACAACGCAGAGTTGTGAGGGGCCCTCGGGGGTGCTGGCCTGTACCTGACCCTCTCGGCCTTGGTGGGCCTGGAGCCCTGCTCAGCTGATGGCACTGGTGGGCTGGCCCCCACTGTGCTCCTGGGGTATGGCAACACTTGACAGTAGAACAGAGCATCCTTTTCTGCAAGGGGTGGACCTCTCCCCAGCGAGAGTCCTGCTGCTTGGGCCAGGCCCTCTGGCTGCCGCTGGGCATTTGCATGTGCCAACCTCCAAGTTCTCTTCTTCCCTTGAGGCAAAGGCAATCTCAATCAGATGTCCAGTGCCTGGTACCTGTGTACCTGCCCCTGTCGTGGCTGCCCCGAAGCTTTGACTATGGGGCCACCAACATGACATTTGTCCAGTGAGCCTTCTACAAGCGGAGTCCCAGGTCCAGAGACTGTGCCCAGCAGGGAAGCTAAGGAAGCTTCTGGAGGCAAGGAGACCTGCTTTGCTATAGAACGGCCTTCAAAAGTCTAATCGGTTTGAAGTTTTGGCTGTGTAGACCGGGCCAGTGGGGAACCGGCAAAGACCATATTTTTGAAGTGTGCTTGCATTCTAAGGTCTGCACAGTAGATGACCTTGGCCTGGCCAGCTGGGTAGAGCCACCCCATCCTCCCACCCACGTTGCTTGGTTTGATCTACTTGATCTACTGGGGAGCACGTGGTGGTCACAGGACCGAGTATGCCTGGTGGGGAGGGGAGTTGAGGCGGCTTATTGCTCTGGGCTTGAATGCATCTGGAATGCCCTTACCCTTATTGAACCCACTGCCTGGCCCCCTCTGGAGGTCCCCAGAAGTGTTTGGAGACCTTCAGCCTGCACCACCTCAGGGGTATAGTCCCTCTGGCTCTGGGTGGGCCCTCTGAGGACCTCCAGGGTTGGCCAAGTCTCAGCCAGCATTGCTCAGGAGCTGTGGCTCTGGGGACCAGGGAAGCCAAACTTGCTCTGGCCACAGCCCATGGGGGAGGGCAGGGAGCAGCCAGGGCTTTGCCCTAGGTAACCGACGGCACAGAGGTGCTGCTGTTCTGGAACTTTCTTTGTCCATATACCCTGTGCCTTGATTGGCAGCACAGCTTGGTGACCCCTAACAGGGAGGAACTTCTTTGGGGCAATGCTAGGTGCAAAAAAATGGGGACTGCATTTTGGTTCAGAAAAAGGAGTCTTGTGTGAAAAGCAAGGAGATTAAAGAAAAAAAAAAGTCAGAATAAGGAGAGGAGTCAACCCCATAACATGGGATAGGGCTTCATTTCATTCATGTACTCATCAAGTCGTTACTGAGAATCTTCCAAGGGCCAGGATCTGTGCTAACGTTGAGTGCAACCAGGGCGAGGAAGTGCCTGACAAGAATTCGGATCTATCCACCACTGGAGACAACCTGAGGACCCAACATATGTCGTCTGCCTAATGTCTACTGTGCCTGGCAGAGAGAGCAACTACCGCCAGTGGGGGAAACTGAGGCATTGTGGTCAAGAACCCGCAAGGGTAAAACCATAGCCAAGGTTCCTAATGCAGTGGCCCTGCTATGAGGGATGGAAGGCTGGCGCCCTGGGGAAAGGGCCCCTATGGAATCAGACATGATGGCTCGGATGTGGGGTTGCAAAGATGGTCATGGAGTCACCCAGGAGGTGGGGTTTGCAAACAAGCTTATGAGACTTTGGTCACCAGCTGGTGAATTTGCCTACATAAGTAAAGAAATACCAGTGATCACTTTTTGTTTTTTGTTTTTGTGTTGTTGTTTTGTTTTGTTTTCCTTCTATGTTTGCTGTTTATACACTCCCCGGGGAAAAATTTCACCTATGGCCAAAAATAGATCGAAGGAGGATAATTCTAGCAGGTGGAGTGAGTGTCTGAATTCAAAAACATGTTGCTCAATACTGCTCTGTCTGAGGACTCACAGGAGTCATAATGATGAGGACAAAAACGGGGAGAGTAATGGCTACCGTTTGCTAAGCACCTACTACGGGTCAGGCACCTGACTCGGTGTTTTACATACATTACCTCACAGCCAACTGGCAGATAATCGTTTTGACATACACACGAAGGGAGTGCAAGTGGGGTTTTTGCAGGTTTTTCTTTGTGTCTGCTTTTCCCCTTGACGATCAACTTTGTTTAGCGAGTGCCCTTGCCGGGCTGGCAGAGAACCATTGGTCCTGGCCTAGGCCCTCTGCAGCAGATTCAGCCCCAGCTTCAGACACAAGTAAGACCTGGACCAGCAAGGGCCCGGCCATGCCCGTGACCCAGCCACCTGCCCTCACCCCGGGGGGGCTGCCAGAGGGGAGGATCCCAGTGGCCCCCAAGTTCATGGCCATGTTTATTTGGAGTAAAACACGAGGGAACAAACCAAGGAGAAGGGGCAACACCAGAATAGATTCGGAAATAATAGATGTTTCCAAAGATGGTCAGGACCTCCACGGCTGTTAAACCACAAGCTCTTTCACGGACACCGGTGCTTCCTGTGGTGTCGGACCCTGGAGGCCCTTGACCGGACAGGAGGGCAGCCCCACGCCCGTGGGGGCCCCGCGGAAAGCCGGCCTGCAGGGGGCTGAAAGAACCGGAGGTGGAGCAGTCCGCGGGGTCGCTCGGCTGTGTAGCCGCGACGCGGCCAGGTTGCACGGAGGAGGGGGGGCTTGCACAGACGCGGGGCGGGGCGAGAAAGGGGGCAGTCGGGACGCAGCGGCTGTCGCTCTAGGGGGCGCTGTGGGCGCACCGGACGCGGGGCGGAGGCGGGGCGTAATACTGGGTGAGCTCGCGGCCGGCCGGTCGCTCTTACGTCTGCCGGAAGGCGGGAGCCCCCAGACAGAAGGAAGAGTGGCGAGAATAAGAACATGATCTCAAGTGAGAGTCACGACAGGAGCCCCGCCAGGTGTTGTGCCCCGAACGAGTTAGGGCCAAGGACCTCCTCGAGAATGGGGTGTCGGCGCACAACTGTACAAGGAAGAGAGGGTTGTAAACAGGGGTCTCTCCAGGGCCGACCCCAGGCTCTGTGGACTTTTTCTGTACGGTGTCCCCGGGCACCCACCGAGTCTCCCCTCTGCCGCCCGTCATCTCCCTCACTCCTTCTCTTTCACAGTGACCAGATCTCCCCGTAGGGAAACTCTGTCCGCGGATGTGGAGCGTCGCCGCCTGCCCGTGGGGTCGTCGGGCCCGGGCCCTGCGGCGGGGACCGTCAGGAGGACTGCATCAGGCCGGTGAGGCGCTTGCCCGCCAGCGACTTTCCCTGCAGAGACAGGCGACAGAGTTGGCACGCACAGGTGCACACACGCACGCACACACACACACACACACACAGACAGGGACAGAGACAGAGAGCCAGACAGGTGAATTAATTGTTGCCAGAGCCATGGGGGCCAAATGACTTAGCTACCGAACCCTGTAGATTTCTGGGTTTGGGAGCCTTGACCGTGGCACTTGGAACAGGCAGGGCTCTGGGGCAGGTTGGGGAGCCAAGGTGTGTTGCTGGTACTTTTTGGAGTGTGGGGATTTTACTTACCCCAAACCAGGCATTTTAACTCTTAGGTAGAGTGTCTCTTAATGCTTGTGGGCAGCTCCTGAACTTGATTTTATTCAAATGAGGAAGGAGAAGGTAGACTGGGGAGTAGGAAGATGACGGAGGTGGGTTGACCTAAATAGGTGATGGTTAAGGATCTGGGTGATTGGAAGCTAACAAATGAACTAGTCTTAAGAATGCAGAAGACCTCTGATCCTGTCTGAAAGGCAGGACTGAGCCCTCCTTGGGAGAGACACGCAGGCTCTGGGCCCTCTTGATAATGGGGTTCTGGGACTGTGGAAATACAGGAGCATTCACCAAGGTTTGGAGCCAAGTGGGTGAGCAGAGGGTGCTGGAAGCCCCAGGCCAGTGCACTCCTGCCTGACCTGTGTTCCTGGCTCCTGTCTGTGGTCCCCAGAGGCTGAGCTTGATGACCCCCACATCAGGATGTCTACAAACTCTTCACTCGTGACCCACATAGCAGTTCTTGAAAATGAAAAAAATGGACCTAGCTGGTGAGGCTTGGCATAAGAGGCACAGAGATCCTGAGAGACCAATTCTTCTATTGCCCCCGGGGCTGTGTGTGGCCGAGGAGCGTCAGATGTGGGATATTGGGGACCAATGGATGGATGGGGAGGAGGATGGGCGGGGCTCATTCTGCTTATTTTCCTTGACACAGTCTATGCCCATTCCCTGCTCACCCTCTGAAGAAATCCACAGCAGGGCAGCTGGGTGGCTCAGTCGGTTAAGTGTCCGACTTCGGCTCAGGTCATGATCTCACGGTTCATGAGTTTGAGCCCTGCATTGGGCTTTCTGTTGTCAGTACAGAGCCTGCTTTGGATCCTCTGTCCCCCACCCCTTTTTCTCTGCCCCTCCCCCCTCAAATAAATATTTAAAAATAGACAAGAGAAACCCACAGCATCAGGGAGGGCTCTAGAGGCGTGTGTGGCTGGACCCAAGCAGATTGATCACTGTGTCTGAGAAAATACTCAAACCCATGCTATTATCGACAGCAGGTCAGCAACACCACCACCATCTGCAAAAGGGAACACATGGTCCTCATCAGCATGGGCTGTGGTGTTTGGTCGTGAGAGACTGCAAGGGCCAGCAGTTCCTCATGTTCATTTCCAAGGGTGGGTGTGAGGGCTCATCTTGTTTACTGGGTTTGGCTGTGTGCAAGCTGGATGTAATTAAAAAAAATTGATCAGGTTTGTGAAGCCTGGTAGAGTACTCGATACACTGACTGATTGATGAATTGATGGATAATGGGTATATCTAGTAAATGAACAAAGGCTGGGAGTTTGCTGGATGCAAGACAATGTGTCATCTGGCTTAGCTCCCCATAGAGGGACACGCCAGCTTGACTTTGAGAATTCCAATGGCATGCAAGGGAGCTTGTCCAGAAATGGAATTGCCCTCAGGTGCTATTGGAAAGCCTGAATCTACATCCCCTTCCTCTTTTTCCCCTTCTCTATCACTCCTCGTTTTCATTAGTGAGACAGAACTTCATTTTTTCTCCCCTATTTTAAACACACACACACACACACACACACACACACACACACACACAGAATCTCCCCATCAGCAACCTTATCTGAATCTTCAAATAGACTAAACTCAGCCTGCAGCAGGATACATTTCTACCAGGGTAAGGATTTTTTAATCAGATTTTGTTTTTAATCCTAGAAGGTTACAGTGCCAGTCTTGGCAGATCACTAAAAGCAAGGTGGCTACTTGTCTGGGCAGAGTGGGTAGGACAGAGCTCGCAGCCGGTGGAGGCTGACCTTCAAGGACTGGCTCCAGCCCTGGATTCTAGGGCACACACGTGCCTGGTACTCTCCTTGACTGCCCTTTCTTAGACGGAGCTCGAGGCATTTGTCATCCTGTTGGTTCACCTGGGATTGTGGCTTCTTGACTCAGGCCCGAAGGCAGGGAGTGTGGGTGTGTGTGGGAGGTCCTCTCTGGGGAAATGTGTTTAGGGGCTGACGGGTTTAGGGGCTTCCTGGTCCGAAGGTCCTAATAAACCTCCCCCGAACGCTTTACCCACATCCATCCCTGCTCATGTGAAAGGCACCGAGGAATTCTGCTTGCTTCGTGGTGCTGTTTATTGCTGCAGTAACCACACACCATATACAGGCTCCTCCCCCTCTCCTTCTGTCCCTTTTCCACCAGGGCAACAAATTACACGTTCTGTCACCAAATATATATGTTCTGGCTTTGCCATACATGGTATTTGGGGCTCTTAATTAGCTGGAGGATCACTGAAAAAAAAAAAATCACTAAAGCTTCTGAATAACGGTATATTGCCAGTGCCTATGTTAAAAGCCCAGAAACAAAGAAAGTGAGGTTTACCAGGCGTCCAAACCCTCATTACAGCTTCTCCCTCATTAGTGAGGTCATTTTGGCTGGAGAGGGGGCTGTAGGTTGAGGGAGGTTGGAGATTCTATATCTGGAGAATTGTGTGACTGTCTGTTTTAGGTGCCTTTGGCCCGGGGGTCCCCCCACCCTCCACCCCTCCCTGTTCTATAGAAAAGCCTGGGCTGGGCTTGCAGGCACTAATTAATCTCTTCCTGCTTGAGCCCTGGAGCTCAGCCTCATAGCTCTGACTCCAAGGACCTGTGGCCAGCCGTCAATGCCGTCTCCTCTCCCTCCCCCCAACTGCTTCCATTTCTCAGGACTTCTGGGGCCAGCCTAGAGAACTTGCCCTGAGATTGTTCCCAGCCTCTCAGCAATCCAGGTGGCGTTCCTTGGCATTTTTATCTCCCTCCCCCCGCCCCAGCCCCGCACACATTTTTCAAATGCCAGTTCTGCTGCTAAAGGAGGTCATGAGGTTTCGGGTCGGCTCAGGGGGTAGCTCAGTCCAACTGCAATCTGTCCGCTACTCAGTGACCTCCCGGGTGAGGCTGGAAGGTGGTTATTCATGCAGGACACAGGCATGGCTAGATGCCTGGCCTCGGGCTTTGGGGAAGAAATCCTGCAATCACACTGGCTCAGCTGCTGCCTCTCTTCTGAAGAGCTGAGGCTCCTGTAATTTTCAGGGATCAAAGTGAAATCTGACAGCAGAGGCTACCTGTGTTCAGGGACGAGCTGCCCCAAGCTCTACGCTGCTAGGGGCTTGCTGGGAGCCCCTGAGCTACCTGCTCTGTCCGGAGAGAAGAGCTCTCCCGCCCTGCACCCTCTGGGGCTCTTTCCTCCCTCTCCTTCACCCCCAGCCCTGCCTCCGATTGGATCATTCTGTAGGAAACACTTAGGAAGGGGATCAGTAATTCCCCCTCTGCCTGGCATGTTGCATCGTTACAGGGGAGGCCATTTTTTTTTCAGGGTGTGCATGTGTGATGTTCCCTAGTGCTGGTCATTTGGGAACAGATCATGGTGCCAGGAAACTGCAGCCAGCTCAGCCTGAGGCCTTGGCGTAGCTGAGCGAAGCAGCTGAAGGTGGTTGAAAATGCTATTAGCAGGCAGCCTTTGTCCAAGTGAGAAAATATACAGTGATTAAGAACTGAACTGCAGAAGGTACATTCCAGAGACACCAAAGCTTTGCATACAGACAAAGTGCTTTTCACCTTTGAGACATTTGGCAAAGTTAATCCAATGGAATTAGAATCCTTCAATGTGATGGACTGGGTTCACACATATCCACCCTCCACCCTGACTAATCACTTCAGCTCTGTGGCCATCTTGATGGCTAGAAGTCTGGAAGAAGGTGGTCATGAAATCCTTTGTTTCTAAAAGGAAATGCACAAAAGGAATGGCGCCCTTTTGTGCAGTGCTTTAAGGAAAATCAACATGCTATTTGACATGCTGTGGCTCTGTGCATTGCACTTCCAGATATTAATCAACAAAGCATGCACGATCTGGGTTACCAAGAGCTTTTGTCGCTTACTTACCTGGGCGACTGATGCTAAACTCTTTGGCTGGAAGGAGGGCTGTGGCTCTGAGAGTAGCCCTGGGGTCAGGTGGCATATTGGGGGCAGCAGAGCCAAGCACTTGGGACTCAGGCAGGACCCTTTTCAACGTTAACGGAGCAAGAACATCTGAGCCGTTGCTGAGACTCTCAAGCTGATTTTGCCCAGATGACCGAAGACCAAAGTTATGATCCCAAATCCCCTAAGTCTAAATCCACATTACTATGGGGATAGAAATCAACTGTGGTTGCCTCTGGAGGGGAAGGATGGACTTGATTGGAAAGGGGCATGAGGGAACTTTCCAGGGTCACAGGGTGTAGGTTACACTGGCGCATACCTTTGTTAAACTCACTGAACCACACATTTCAGATCTGTTCATTTGCTATATGTAATTACACCTTAAAAGAAAAAAAAAGTAGGGGAAAAAATCTAGCTATCACGTCTCTGCTGTGAAATTTCCCACTCCTTATACTCTTTTTCAGGTGCTGGCCCTGTGACTTTGCCCGTTGGCTCAATCCAGTCCTTCCCACCCCAGGGTAGGAGGAACTTGGGTTCCTCTGCTAGAGAAACTTGAACTTGCAATAGGCCCGATCTGGAGCACTCTTTCTAGTCCATTGATCCAAACTGACCACTTTGTTGTGACACACGCATTTTTCATCCTTGCTAATGAAAACAGTGCTGATTTAGGCTCACCCAATGACCATAGTAGGCCTCTGTGGGAGGCCCCAGAGCTGTCTTCTCAAGGAACTTGAGGGTCACCCATGCGTAGATGACACTCAGGCTCATAAATGATGAGTGTGTGTACAATTGTGGCCCTGGGGGGCCTTGCTGAGGAGAGCAGTCAGGACCCTAAGAGCCAGGCGGGAAGGTAAGGGTCATGGCTTGGGCTCCGCAGGAGGGGAGAAGTCAAGAACCTGCCTAACTTCATCGGGTGACTCTCCTGGAGGCTGGTGTCCTGGGTGCCCCTTATCCCCTGAGCAAAGCAAAAGGCATGATTTCAAAAAGGCATATGGGGGGCGGGGGGCGCCTGGGTGGCTTAGTCGGTTAAGCGTCTGACTTTTGCTTAGGTCATGATCTCGCGGTTCGTGGGTTCGAGCCCCGCGTCGGGCTCTGTGCTGACTGCCAGCTCAGAGCCTGGAGCCTGTTTCAGTCTGTGACTCCCTCTCTCTCTCCCTCCCCTGCTCACGCTGTCTCTCTCTCTCTCTCTCTCCTAGAAATAAATAAAAAAAATTTTTTTAAAAAAGGCATATGGGAATTCTGTGACGTCTCCTTCTTCAGTGCTGTTTCAGACTGGGGAGACAGTGCCAGTCGCTTGGGGGTAGTTTAGGGGTCTTAGAAGCTGGCAGAGGACAGCAGGAAAATCCATCCTTAATACAGAAGAGTTTCAAAAACTTTTTCAGCTCTTCATCTCTCACCTCATCTCTCATCAGCTTGCCCTCTGTTCAGCTTCATGGCAAGGTGGGGCAGATGAAAGGGGAAAACCTGGTTTGGGGACGAGCCAAAGATCAAACGCTTCTAATCCACAGCAGCGTGAGGCCAGAGCCACACAGGAAGGGGAGGGTGCTGCCGGCTTCCTCACTCTTCACTGTGGGGGGCTGGCACCTGTGGCAAGATCCATTCCCGGGGTCTATATTGCTCCTGGGTCCTTGCAGAGCTTTCTGATCCCTCTCAGGAGCTAAAGGGTATTTTATTTGGCTTTAATATATTCTATTTGACTCTTAAAAATAAGATACCACAAACATAAAACAATGCTCAAGTAAAAAAAAAAAGATAGAAGTAGGAGAAAATTGAATGAATAATAAAAAGTTCACTGGCTAAAGAATATCCATTCATGTACATTTAAACCTGTTAAAAAATAAGTTTAAAATATGATTGCAGTAAAAATAATGGATTCTGCTGAAACAGCTCACTAACTTATGTACAGCAGTGTAAACGACCAGATTTTGCCATGTAAATGGTGGGTCTATGCAATCTACCAGTAGTCATATCTTTTGAAAGCAATTCCCATAAAATGTCATGGGGGCCATTAGTAGGTTCAGACACCTTACTCTAGCCTAGTGCTTTTTTTTTTTCTTAAGAATTTTTTTTTTTAATTTAGAAAAGATGAGCTGCCGATGTTCCTAACTATACTAGATGCAAAAGGACCAACCCATCCCATGATCTCCCAAGGGTGTTCTCTTTGAATTTCGAATTCCTGCCCAATGGAGTGGCATCACTATCCCAGGTACCCTCTCTTCTCAGATGCCTTCCTCTTCAATTAGCGCAGACCTCGGTGGTGACAGGGTGGGGATGGTCCCATTACTAGGGGTACAGGTTAGCTGCTGAGGGCAGTTACTAACAGCCACCTGTTGACTGAATATTGAACAACTACTGTGTGCCAAACACACAAGGCATTTTATAGATACTTGTGCTAATGTCCACACCATCCTGGCCAGTTATGCATTACTTTAAAGTCTGAGGATGTCTTAGGTTAAAGTCTTAGGATATATTATCTCAGGATAGAAGAAGAAACAGACTCCAACAGAGCTTGAGTCCCTTGCCTGAGAGCATACAGCTAGTCAGTGGTAGAGCTAAGTGAGTTGGCATTCATGAGCTATACACTTTTTACTTTGGTATGTGGCCATCACTCTCAAGGAAAGAGGCAGATGGAAATGCTCAGAGTCTAATGGCTGGCTCCTCCGTGCCCACCCACATTAGGCAATCGCTTTGGGCACCACAGGGAGATTTTCTCAACCTCACTGAGAAAGAAGCTTCCGCTCCTGGACGTGCTTGAGACCCATCTCAAGCATTTCTGTCCTGAGGTTCTTCCCCTCATTACATCTGGGACTCCTGAGAAAGAAGGCGCCACCTTCTGGCTGGCAAGCCTGGCAGAGTGAGACTGGCTACTGCACTGAGCTGGGGCACCCGTCACCACTGCTTGGTGCACGTGGCTGTAGAGTGCACCTGCTGGACTGGCCAGGTGAAGCCACTCCTTCTGTTTGTGCTCTCATGTTATTGGTGCCGATGCCTCTGGGGTTTCCATAGCAACCATCCCAGGGAGGAGAAAAGCAGGTGTGGTGTTTACCTTTCTAAGGAGGGGCAGACAGAGCTGCCTTACTCCACTTAGAACCAATGCCAATTAGAACCAAGTCCCTAAATCAGGGTGTCCCAGCCAGACTGGGGAAGCCTTCTGTGGGTGGTGTTCCTGGCCCTCTGACTCTTGCCTCCCATCATGCTCATCACTTATGGGACTCTTTGCAAGGGCCAGCGTCTGCCTGTTAATTTTGCTGAGCGGTGGAGACCTTCTTCCATGGTCCCCAGCTGTGCAGGGACAAATCTGGAACCTGGCAGGCATGCCAGGAGTGACAAGGGGATAGCATCTGTGCCCTACACTGGTGGCACGATGCCCAGATTCCCCAGCTTCCTTTCCAAGCTGTGCATTTCCACTTTCCCCGTGCTCTTCCTGTGCGGGGGAAATGCGCCCCCTCCCCCATCTCTCCTTCCTCTGGTTCTGACTGAACAACTGTGACACCCTTTCTATACTCAGCTCACAGGGAAGATCTCGGTGGATTCTTGAGTGGCATGGAGGTAGGCATTCTACTTGCAAGTCCTCTTGGTAGTATGCCTTCCTGCCGCCCATGCAATGGCTTCCTCTTCTTCTGTTCCTCCACCACCTCCTCAAATGTACTTTGAGATCTTAGCTTTGGTTTACTCCAAGTCAGGCCAAGGTCAAAAGACTCAAGGAAACAGGGACATGGCTGTGTTGTTATTGGCAGAAACTTGGTGTTTTTTCCAGGTCGGACGTTCAAGTGACCCTTGACCATGGCTCTAGGGGAGAAAGCCACTAAAGTTTCGTGGGAGAGACAGCAGGAGGAATCATTTGCTTGGCAGCGTGTGACTCTTCTGCAGAACCATGGGGACTCTAACTCGCCTCCGAAGGGCGCCTCTCATCTCCTACCAACATGTTCACCCAAAACTCATCCATAGGTTGGGGTCCTTGGTTAAGCCAGTTGCCAAAGCAGAGCCGAGAAGGCACAGGCAGTCAACATGAGGACTGCTCCGCCACTGCCCAAAGAATAATCCTTCTGTGAATGTTCATGTCCATTTGGACACAAATGCCAAGGCTGGCTTATTTATCTTTCCTCCCTACCACCAGAAATGTGCTCCAGCGGGCATTCATCACACATGTATCTCTAACCTGAAAAAGTTCAGCAGGGGGTGATGGGTCAAGCAGCATTTTCAAGAGATCTCTCGATAGAAACCTGGGTCAATGCAACTCCCATCCACTGAGAACCCTCTTACTTCCCTACGGGCCCTTTATACATGTTGCTGAAATGCTATTGGTGCCCGTGGGACAGAGTGCCTTCTCCCCTGATGGTCTAGTATGTGGAAATGTGAGACTTCCAAGTTTTCTGTAGGACTTGGCCCTGGGCCACAGAGGAAGGATTATGGAAGCTGTAACTGGAAGAGGAAGCCTAAGGATGCTGCTGTTGGATTCCAACGCATCTTCAAAGGCAGTGAGCATTTCTGTCCTGTTCTGCTAGGGGTCCAGGAGAAGCGTGTTACAGGATCAGTACCTAAAGACGTTATCTGCACATCACCTCTGAGACAAGGGATTTATCTTCGCATCATATCTGGGACCCTGGCTCCTTGTCTCTTAGGAAGAAAAATACCATGGGTGCAAAAAAGATGGGCAGAAAAATGGGGACACCAAAAACTAGGTGCTGCTGTTCCAGGAATGAGGGTGTGGGAACAAGAGTGATAGGCAGAGACAAGGCCACAGACAAACAGATCACCTCTTCTGGATTTTGGAGCACCTTCCGTGCAGAAGAATCCCCCAAAAAGTTAGAGAGTGTGGACGCCGGGATCACTCACCCACTGCTGGAAGGAAGCCACCTCGGGGGTGCAGTGCAGCGGCCATTCTGACTCTGCGCCAGCAGCACTAGGCAATTGTGTTTTTAAGAAGGGAAGTGAAGAATAACTTATCCAGCTGAAACCATGAATACCTGTGGCTTTAGGGGTGCCCCTGCCCAGACATGCACACAACTGCAGGGAGCATGCAATCCATGCGCGAAGGCACATGCGAGTCCGCAGCGTATGTTACTTGCGTACCATACGTTGAACACAGAGGCGCGGGTCAGGCAGGCAGCGCAGGCACCTGTGTGGACAGCTGCGCACACGTTCGTGTGCATGTTCACACCACAGGCACGTACACGAGCATCTCAAGCAACCATGTGATCGGCTGCAGAGCTTTTCATGAGGCTCTGAAGATGCCAGTCTTCGACAAGCACTGCAAACTTAAGAGACATATCTAAAATCTAAATTCTTCCCAGGAAAAAGCCATGTGTGTCAGTGGAAATGGCCTCTCTGCTTCTGTTTCTGCCAATCTTACAAGCGGAAGCGTGTACCCCAGGGATCTGGTTTAGGAGGGAGTTCAAAGCATCCCTGCCACTAGCTTCTGACTCCTCCCACAAGCCCACTCTGAAGTCTGTGGCCAGGAAATACAAGCTTTGGTTAATCCGGCAGGGGGAGCAACCAGACTTGGGGAGGTCGTGCTGCTCAGGGCGGCTCCAGCAGGCAGACAGCGGACAGGTGAGGGTTTCTGGGAATGAGGCTTCCTTTGTGGGGAGCACTGCGTGGGGGGGTGCTGGATTTCATGCTCTGATCATGGAGAGAACGCCTCATCTGTTTCTGGAAGCAGAAGGTGTCTCAGACTTGTGCACCTCAGTAGAGGGGTGCGCCTGCCAGATCCTGACAACGTATGTGACATTTTCCGGGTGGCTGTCCCCACCCCCAGCACCATACAGCTCCCACGGTCTCCAGGGAAGTGCTTGGGGGCCCACAGGGCAGAAGCTGACCTGCCAGTTGCCTTCGTCCCTCCATTCCCGGGGAAAACATTGGCTCTGGACTTTAAAAATAAGCCAGTAGTAAGTCAGGCAGAGAAGGACAAATATCACATGTTTGCACGTATAGGAGGATTAGGAGGAACTTAACCGAGGAACAAGGGGGAGAAGAAGGGGGGAAATGGTGGGGGAAAGGGAGAGAGGCAAACCATGAGAGACTCTTGAATGCTGACAAAAACTGAGGACTGATGGATGTGGGGGGGAGGGGGGATGGGCATGGAGGAGGACACTTGTGGGGATGAGCACTGAGTGTTATGTGGAAACTAATTTGACAATAAACTATTTGTAAAAAGAAAAAAAAGCCAGTAGTAATAGCTACCATATATTGAGCCATTCTAATGAGCCGGTCACTGTTAATAACTAGATGTGCTTTGGACACATTGTCATATATGAGATACACATGTACCTGTGCCCACTGCAAATAAATATAATGGTACCTACCTTGGAGAATATTGTTGGAAATTAAGTAAGGTAATAAGAGCTCAGCATGGGGGGGGGGACAAACAACAACATAATAATAAAAAAAATAATACAAGCGGTTCTACTTGAGACGTATACTACACTCTGCTAAGCACCAGGTATATTTTTTCCCCCATGTAATCATTTCTGTTTATCTCCCTTTTACAGATGAGGAAACCAAGTCTTAGAGAAGCGGCTAATTGGTAGAGATGGAGTAGAACCAAAGTCCCTCACTGACCAAGCTCAGCATGGTGTGGACGCCCCCAGTATGTGAACCCCCAAGAAATGGCAACGACTACCATGATGCCTTTGTTGAGTGCCAGCATCCACCCTGTGCAGTGGGCACTCTACACCCATTGGGCAAGCGAGGAGCTTCCCTGGGGTCTTATGCCAACATCAGGTGGACAGACAGGATCCAGCCAAGGCTGTCCATCTCTAACCCAGCTGACTTTTGTGCATTCTGCTGGGCACCAAAGGGACCTTGTTCTTGGGGCCAAGGGAGCAGGTTGTCTTCAACAGAGGATGAGAATGTAGTTAGGAAAAATGTCACTGCCAAGTTTCAACAACATTTGACCTTGGGTGGTTGGTACTGCTCAGGCACACCCCAGATGTGACAAACTGGCTATTGGTGGGGTGAGGAGCAGTCTGGACAGATCCTGTTGGTCAGCCAGGAGGAGCCTCCTAGAGCGCAGTCCCATGGGGGCAAGATGCACCTCACTGTGCAGTTATTCATGAAGTCCTGGGGGGTGTGGACAGGAAGAGGACCCTGACACTAAAGCTGAGCAAAGATGCTGAAGGCTGGGGGCTCCGGCGACCACCACCCCACCTGCACTCCTTCCTGGTGATCCTCCCCATTACATCTTACAGCTCTAGAAACAATTTAAGAAAAACTATCATTGAGAGCTAGCAAATGATGGGCATTAGAGCTGTATCATTACCAAGGAAACTGCCATCAAGTATGTGATCACTGGGCTGTGATCACTCAACACACACTAATGGTTGACTCCTTTACGTATTTAGAGTAATGGATGCCCTGGAACCTTCTAGTATCATCCAGGACAGAAAATCCACCAGAATTTCCTGTCTACTTTTGCTATAGATCATAAGGTTGGAATGAGTTTTGTCTGGGCTGCTCTATCTCTACTTTCCCACTTAATCTGTTCTGACATAAAGGCCAGGCCCTCTATCCATGCTTGATGGTCTGTCTTTTCCCATTAGGCATGGGGGTTCAGATGCACTCTGCTCTTGGCGCAAACGAGAAAGGCCAGGAACATGGCGTGGAAAGGTTCTCCAACCCTGTGAAAAAGCATGCCTTCTAGATCCCTATCCCTTTCCTTCCCCACCTCTTACATTGGGGCACTGATGGTGCCTGCTAGAGTTTTAAAGGTCTGTCTGAAGGAACACAGTGCCAATCAACTCTAACTGGGTTTTCTTTAGCTTAAGAAAAATGTCTTATTAAAACTTTGCTGAGTTTATGGGGATCGCCATGTTTAATGAGAGGCCTCAAAGAATTTGAAAGCAAGAGATGAGGAGAGGAAAAAAGCCATAAGCTGTAATCACCATAATTATACAATCCCATGATGAGTTGGAAGCAGCCCTGGTGAAGCCTGAGAGAAGAGGGAGTGTCATCTGCAATCGTGCCGGTCTTCAGGACAGCTGGGAGGAATGTGACATGAGAGCCCTTCCCTCCCTTGAGTTGGGCTGAAGAGGAGTCCCTGAGGGGGCACCAGGAGGGCAATTTCTCCTCGGTCTAAGTCCTCTAGGGGGCATGTTCTGCTCCTGGCCAGGTGGAGATGGTATTGATGCCAGCCTGCCCACCTGGCATCTACAACTGGCATTGTGGAAAAGGGCAACAGCCTTCCTTGTCTTTCCTGCTTTCAAAAAATCCACCCTATCTGATGTTGACAGGCCAAGCTTTCTCCAACTCAGAGCCACAGTGCCCCATGCACATGCCCACCGGCTGCGCTCAGCCCGATGGCACCACAGCCACTCAGCTGCCCCGTGCCAGCAGGTGCCTGTGTCCTCTGCTCGCTGACCTCCTTCCAGGCATTTGGGGGACAGAGTCCTGTTGTTGAGCTCAGCTGCAGCAATGGCAGCGATTGGCTTAAACAACAACAACAACAACAACAAGAAAAAACAACAACAAAAGGCAAGGATGACATGTGAAGGGCAGTAATTTCGCTCCTTGACAGTTTCCCTTGCTTTGCCTGTGTCATCATCCAGCTTTCCCTCCCTCAAGGCAGAGGTTAACCTGACTCTTACACCCCTCTCTCCCCATCTCTGCAAACTCCCTCTGTATGATCCCTTCTCCTTTCCTAAGGCTCATTTGTAAACCATAGAATACAATGTGGTAGGATCCATTTAACAAATGTTCGATGCATCAGAGGATCCCAGCTGAAGATGATAGAATGCACTGCAGAAGCCCACTCTACAACACCCTTGGCCATTCAGCTTCTGAGAGTTTCCAGGGAGCTCAGTGATCCTCCCAGGGATGTAATCCATTGTTAGGGAGTTGCTACTATCATCCTCTAGTAGAGTGGCCCTCCCTGTGTCTTCTACTCATTTGTTCTAGCTCTGTCTGGAACTACCCCAAAAGGTCTGCTTCCTGCGGGAGACAAACGCAAATATATCTCACGATGGTTGTCTGGTCCCCTGAGGGGCTAGAAATCTTTATCCTACCTGACATAGCTCCCCAGTTATTTTCTTCCAAAATTTCTCTAGATTGTTCAAGTTCCTGATAAAACGTGGGGGCCTTAGAACCAAGACTCAGCAGTTTAGAGTGACACGATAATCAGTGAGATACTTTTTTAGCCCTTCCACTTTTGTTATTACAGCCTAAAGTAGCTTTTTTAAAAAAAAGGCAATTGTATCTTGCTTTTGCTTATATTAGGCTTATAGCTAACTACAACTCCAGATTTTTTTTTGACTTGGATTACAGCAAAGTTTATGAATGCCATCCTGTAGTTATGAGACTGAATTATTTTTAACATAAATTTTGTCTGGTTAAATTTTATGTTGTTGTTTTTGACCCATCATCCCACCTGAAAGAGAGAGTTTTTGAATATAATTCTGGTATCTACCGAATGAACAATACCTTGTGGGTTGGGATCTCTGAACATGACTGACATGTTTTTCTCTTCATCTGAGTCATCACAAAGGATGTATCATGATAGGACAGGGCCGTGTGGCCTACAACCAGAAACTGCCTTTCCAGTTGACACAGATCTATAGAATTCACCCTCTTACCAGCCATTAAAATGCCATGAATATACTCGCTTTACCTAATTATGGGCAAACACAGAGAGAGTGCAGGTGGAGAGGGGGAGGAGCAGGGATGGATATTGCTTTCAACCTTACTGTCCTACCAGCAGGTCACAAATAATCATCCTTCTACAACCAGCCAGGCTGACAAAGGGGATGTGGAAAGTTCCTGCTAAATATTACACCAATGAGAACCACTCCTGTCTGGGGCTGTGGTGCTCAGGTGGAAAGGATTTGGCTGTGATTAGGAAGAGTGGCTGGATCACCACCTGCTGGGCCCTGTCACTGCCCGGGTGGTTACACACTCCCAACCCAACCCTGCCTCACCTTCCTGTCTGCTGGGGAGCCACCGAAGGGTCCCTCTCTCATTGGCCTTCAGCTGACATGGCCAAACTGAACATTTCCCTGCTCTGAGCCCTTCTCAGCCCCGCATGCAGGGCCCCACTCGGCATTCTGCTCCACAGCAACATTTGCAGATTGTTCCTATAAAGTTCTACATCCTGCGTGAGGCTTTACATCCTGCCTGCCTTCCGCAGTGCTGAGGATCCCAAACTTGACTTGAACCAAAGATACTCACTTGCTGCCCTACAAAAGGGGAGACAAGGAGCTCATCTGGGGGGAACTCCACGGTGGTCTTCTTAGCCTTCAAGGTCCTTAGATCTAGAGCTCTCTGACTTCTAATGTTCCAGCCTGGACACAGGCAGACTTGGGTCTCTTCTCCTTGATTGACAGCTTTGTCCCCTCTCTAGGTTCCTACTATTCCAAAGCCTTACTAACACCTGGGTTTTTTTTCTCTTTGGCCCCTTTCCCCCCCTGGCAGGACAGAGGGGGAATCCCATCCTTTGAAGAAGTGGGTGTCCTGTCCCTTTGAGTGGTCTGCACTCTCCACTGATCATCCCACTGAAGGCCCTGTGGTCACCTTCACCCTCTGCCTTCTCACTGGACAGACGGAAGCCCACAGCTGTTCCTATGTGGCTGCCTGGGGGCAGGTGCCAAAAGTCTGCCTGTGTAAGTGACAAGGAACAGGCTGAAATCCTACCACCTCACTGGCCACTTTTAAAGTGAGAGCTCCTTCTAGAAGGACGTCTTTCCTGAGTGGGGGTTGAGAGGAAGGCTCTGTTATGGTGAAGGGCTACAGGTCACTTCCCGAAATAGATTCCCGCCTGGCACATACAGACGCAACTTGCCCCCAGCCTGCCTTGCGGGAGACTGGCAGAGTATGCGATTTGGATCTGAATCAGTGGCTGTAAACACACAGCTGTGCCTTTCTGCCTCAGAGGAGTTTGATTTTCACTTGACTGCTCTGCGCACTGGGGTCTGGGGAAGGCAGAAGAGAGCCTGGGTGGTGGGGACGGAGGGCTGGTGAGAGGAGGCGGGAGCAGCTTTGCGGAGCTTGGCTCCTAGTGCCCCCCGGGCCCCATGTGTGGGGAGGCTGAGTCACAGCCCGGTTTTCTTTCGGGGGGGGGGGCGCCCTCTGCGGGGAGGGGATTTTGGCTGCTTTGGGTTGTCAGGTTGAACCATAGGCTGCAACAGCTGGGGGGTCCTCCTTCTGGGCGAGTGGCAGGGTGCAGGGCTCAGTTTCTCAAAACTGACAACGTCTGACTCTTTTTGATAAACAAAAGTCTTACTTCCCCAGAGTCTCAGAAGACCCAAGCCCATCTCCTGCCACGGGGAGTCACTTTATCACTTTTCCGTTTCTGCATCCCGGCAGCCAAGCTGATTCGTCTGTCTTACATTTTATAGTTTGTTTATAAAAAATAGACTTTTCCATTTGCATTCCAAGCTACAATACTGTAATACGAAATATGCTCTCTGAAGCCTCACTTGGAGCGAAGACGGAGACAGAGGGGCAGAGGAGGCTTAATGACCGCTGCCTATAACCAGGATAGCTTGGACTCTCGGAACCTCCCTTTGCCCACCTCTAAGAGAGGGCAGCGAGCAGCAGAGTGACGCTGAGGTCCCCGGATGCTCACGTTGCGTTCTTCCCCATGCCCCACAATGCATGGGGTGATGTCCCAGCACCCGCATTGGAGCACGCGCTCTGCCCAGCAGACCTCACCACCCCCCCACCCCCCCGCCGCATCCCGCACACACCCAGCCAAGCATCTGTCCAGAAGGGCAGGGACCCTAGTTCTGGGGACCCCTCCCTTCCTGCTCCCCAGAGGCCACAGTGTGTGAGCGAGCCCTGGGGGCTGGAGCAGGCCTACGGCTTAGGTAGCCTGTAGCACCCTTAGTTCTGATAGTGCTTTATCCTCACACCCTTGCCCAGGGCTTTCAAACACAGATCCAACTCAATTGCTCTCCACGGTGTCTGTCCTGGGTCTCCAAGGCTGGCAGCCACTTTCCAAGCAGGAAGGCGGCTCTTTGCTCATTCTGAGAGATGATTAGCACAATTCAGGAATCTTAGCCTATAAAGAAGCATAGACCTATGGACACTCCCAGCAGGAGAAGTCTGCAGAGATTATTTAGTCCAAGCCATTGCACTTAGGAGGAAACCAGGGCTCAGAGAGGGCTGATGATTTGCCTGAGGTTGCACAGCTAGCAAGCTGAAGCTGGAAGCAGGAATCACTGCATGGGGGCTGCTGAGGAGTTCCACACGGTCCCAGAAGCCCTCAGTGCTCAAGAGGGGTAGGTTTTTATGTTTTCCTTCCCAAATAGCCCTATGGAAGTCCACCTCCATGTCTGGGCAGGCCAAGGTTTCACTACAGCTGGGGCCTCAGGGCACGGACATAGGAGAGGCGAGAACGACAGTCTGACCCAGTGGTCCCAAAGGGGCCAAGGACTGTTTGCAATCCAGACCAACCCCATGTAACGATTTGTAGCCAGTAGTCCTTTGCTGGAGGCCACAAAGGGGTATTTTGACAGAGGTCAAAGCCCTTTGGGGGCTCTGCTGAATCTAGGTATTTGAGAACTCACTCTACCAGAGTGGGAGGCTGTTTCCCATGATACACTGCAGGGGGGAGGGGGAAACAGCCTCCTGGGGAAGAAGCTGCTCCTGCTGCGTTCCTGGATCCTGGAGCACCCAGGTTGTCTGCCCTCTGTCTCGCCGGCCAGGAGCCTCAGCCTTCCCCTTCCTGATCAGCACCCAGGCCTGGAGCTGGAGTCTTTCCAGCAGAGCTGCCTGTGAAGGAGCGGAGGTGGGCTGCTGACTCCCCCCCCGCCCCCCCCACATTCGCTTTCCTTTTGGCCAGGGAGGGGCGGGGGAGGGCGGGTGACAGCTGGCTCCCAGGGCTTCCGGGTCTCTGACTTTGCTGCTGCATTCCCTGGCAGGCAGGCAGGAGGGAAACGCCTGTTGTGGAGATGCCAGGTTCCCTCAGCTGCCGGGCCTGCGGCTTCAATCCCAAGGAGCACCTTGACAAAGCTCCACAGCCATGTTCTCTCAGGCGGGTGGACCCTGGTCCTCCACTCCTCTCTCTTCTGTGGCCTCTAGTGCTAGCTCCGGCACCGGCAACCCCATTTCCTAGCTTTGAAGACTGAGGCTACAGCCGAGGAAGCTGTCAAGAGGGTGGCTGCGGCTTCAACACAAGTCCCAGGTGAGGGTGTCAAGGGAGGCTGATGCCAGTGTCCCTCGGGCTGCCATTTCCCTGCCTCGAGTGCATCACCCCCTGTGGCCTCTTCCCTGGGACTGAACACAAGAAGAGGACCTTCTCCAGCTTCCCCTCCCCAAGCTGGAGTGCTTGCCACCGGCCCAGAGAGGGACAAGCAAATTGGTGCGCTGAGCCTTGGCCCAAGGAGGCATTTGTGCCTCCAAGCCCTCCTCCCGTGCATCCCGGGTCCCGTGTGTCAGAGTCAGCCTAGCCGCAGGGCCTGAGGGAATGAGTGAGCCTAAGACAGAGCAAGGGGACAGCGGGACTGTCTGCTCTGGTCACCCTCCCACCCTCCACGTCATCTGTCAACATCAAAACCAGGGGAAAGGCTGAGAATGGCAGACTGCTCGGCACTGAGCTGCAGGGAGTGTCTTTCATCAGAGAAGCCCCTGCTCCACCAGCCAGTAACGCCGGGGGCTCCCACCCAGGAGTGTGAGGAGCACAGGGAAGGTGATGCGGAGCTGGCCGCAGTGATGCGCCACGTTTCATACCTTCTTATTTTACAGCCGCTGTGAAAGGGAGCTTCCCGGTGGGTAGGACTAGGGGAGATGGGCTCTGAAACTACGCGTGGGCCCCCTTAAGAGGCTGCTATGTGTTCTAGTTCTCCAGCTGGGGCTCCTCGGGTCAGACCTGCCGTGTACAGCCGTGTGGGTCATTCACTACACAAGGACAGCTGAAGGTCAAGTAGGGGCCGAACTCTAGCCTGTACCGTGCTTGTCCAGCTGGGCATGTGGGGCTTGGGCCCATCAGAGAGAGGAGTCCTGTTTTCTGTTTTGAACGAAGGTACGACATGGGCTAGTTGCACCACGCCATAGACTTTCAGCTATGTTTGGTCTTGAACCTGGGTTTTCCCTGTCAAATAAGCAGGGCTCTGTGCAGGCTCTATGGCTCCAGTGCCGCCAACTACATGATGCTTGGCACAGCACATACCCAGACATCTGCTTTGTATGTTCAAGTTCTGCGTGACTCCGAATGACGTTTCCATCGAGAAAGACAAATACCATTGGAAATGACATTTCCAAGGAGAAACTCACATCGCACTGCCTCTGTTGGGGATTGGGAGGTATCTGCACCCAATCCAATATGGCCCCAGCAGCTTCAATGAACCACAGTAAACTACTCCCTAGGATCTCATGTAAAAGGGGCCATGTCTGGCCTTTAACAGACAATCCCTCCATGTCACAATACATCTTGATACTTGCAAAGAACAAATTTGCTTTCTCCAAAGGTTCCTTTACCAAGAAAAGAAAGGAAATTGACATGGGAGACTAGCTGACTGAACTATCCAACCACCTGGGTTAATGTTTCTCGCCCCCTGTTAGTCCTAAATGGCAGCTGGCCTCATATCCTTGGTCCGTGAATGGCCTACCTTCACTCCCCCATTTTTCAGATTAGTCCCATAACAAGGATGGTCTTTTTATACCTATTTCCCAGCACCGTGAGAATGCTATTGAACTATCTTTCAATGAGCTTTACAGTTTGCAGGGAGTAAGTGATGATATATTCATATAGACCTTCTTCTAGAGAAATCTAGCACTTTAGGTATATCATATCCAGAAAAATGGCTATCAGAAGGCAGGGCATATAGGTTGGTTGGTTAATTCCATTTGATTGGAACACTGGGCTGTTCAGACCAAGTTGGGTGCCAGCCTTGAGTACTTTGAGAACTGCCACTATTCTACAGCCATAGACCATTTTCTCCAACACAGCCATTATCTTGTGGGTGTGTGGTGTTGCCACAGGAGTACAAGAAACATGGATGCCTCAATGCAAATCCATTTCCACCACTGGAACCAAAGGATTGGACTGTATCACCCACTAGAGTCTTCATACCAGGGGATCTAGAAACTCTTTTTTTTTGAAGTTTGACCCTTCTATCATAAAGATGCTAAAAAATCTCAGGAGCTTAGAAGATTTTTCTTCTTCAGCCAGCCTTGAGAACATCCCTCCACACTTGAGATGCTGAGAAGATGTCTGGTGCTTTCTCATTCCACATGCTTTGTTAACAGACTTTGGAGGACCACTGACCCAACGCTACTTCTGGGTTGAAGAGGCATCTTTAAAAGCTCTTCACAGAGTTTCACTGAGATCACTCTTGCCTTTCCGATACCCACTTCTCATGAAAAGCAGCCTGGAGATGTTTGAACATCTTCTCTGGGTACCAGCCTTCCTCTCTCCCACCCTCAGCCTATGCAGTCAACCTGAAGGACTTCCACGGGGCTGTGAGAGTTCCGCTCCCCTGAGTTTGCGCCCAGTGGTCCAGCCTGCCTCACCGAACACTCTGGGTTCTTCAACATAGTCCTTAAACATCCTCTCCACATGGAATTCAGGCCTCAAAAGCAACAGGGAGGGATGGGTTCCCACCACTCTCCACAGGGCATCAGGGATGGAGAAACACCTATGGGCTTTGCCTCTGATGGTCTGAGGTAGTTTCTTAGTGTGTGAAGCCACATGGCCATGGCAAACCAGCCACAAAGACATACCAGGGACCAACAGGCTTTGTATTCTGCAAGGAGTTCTGATTCCTCATGAGGAACGCCCATAGAGAAGACCAAAGAAAGAATGAGCACCCATATTTTAATTGCCACCTACCCACTTATTGTGATGTTCACATCTAGCAAATTCAAAATAATGTTTAAATTCCATTACAGTGCATCTAGCTGTGACAGGTAAATGACTAAGTTGTTTTCAGCAACCCAGAATTCTTAGAATGTATGTTAAAGAGATAAAATAAAGATGCTAATCACACGATAGTCAGGTTTATAAGGACTCTCCTCTTCAACGGGGGGTAGAGGGGCAGGGGGGTGGGGGAAAGGGCAAATCAGAATCAGTGGGTTTCTGTCCTTTGGGAAGGGAGGTGTGGCCAGTTCCACGCATGGCATTTTTGTTCCCGGGCTGCCATTTTGGTTCCCGCGAGCTTGATGTTAGCAGTGCAGGCTGGGCCCCATGAATTCAGCAGCTTGTTTTTGATGAGCAAGTGAATGAGTGAGAGCAAGTACTCCATGTACACTAAGCCCTGTGCTCGAATCTTGGGGAGAATGTCATGAAGAGGAAAGATGGGTCTGTGCTGTTCTATAGACCCCAGTGCAGAACCTCCACCACACAGCACGGGGAAGACCTACCCATTCAGCGCTCTCGCCTATTACCGTGGGGTCTCTTATATGCCACATTGTGTCACTCTCTACCACCCTTGAAGCTGGGTGTGCATGAGAAATAGGCCCTTCCCTACAAGAAGAGTGAATCTGCAGCCCACTTCGAGTCCCTCCATCCAAATCAAGACAAGGCCATGCCCCTGGGAGCACAGGCTGGGACTTGTTTCTTCCTCCACCCCGCGCGCAGCGGTGGGTGCCCTCCTCTGCCTGTGACACTATGCAGATGAGGCTGACAGGGGCTGTAAGGGATGTCGGGACTCATGCAGAGGCCACTGACACACACGCCAGCTAGACTGCGTCGTCAGAACCCATGCAGCACGGCCACCTTCTGCACACGCAAAAGCCTACACAGCAGCGTCAGCTCGCGATCTGCACCTGCGTGATTGCCAGAATTCATAGAGGGAAATTTGGAATTTTCTTTTTTTTCAGATGAGCTATGGTTCTGAGCCAATTTGTTCATGGTACAGTTCAATGGCCTTCTCCCTGGGCTGCTGCAGAAGATGCACACACCGAGCGGCCCCAAGGGCAGCGCGGTCCCTCCTCCTCCCCACAGCCCTGAGCAGAAGATCAAATGCAAGGTCCCCGAGGCAGGGCGGTTGTGTGTGCACCTTCTGCAGAGGGAGCTGCTTGGTCTCTTGCAAACCCATCCCTAGAAGAGAAGCTGCAGACACTCGCAAAAGAAAAGGGGTGTATTGAGTGGGGAAAGCGCTGGGCTCCCTCCCGCCTCGAAGGAAACGACAACAACAACGACAACTGAAGAAACAAAGAAAAAAAAACCCAGAAGAAACGTTGAGGGAAGAAAACCAGCTGAACTTACCACACTGCGAGTGAACTTTTCTAAGGAGGTTCTACGACCTTGCTCACTTTCTGGCTTTAGGGGAAAAAAAAAGGTAGGGAGAAAAATACAGAAAAAAAAAGTCTTCAGCTTACACGTCGTTTCCAAACAGCAGCAGCGGCAGCTAATGAACAAAAACAGCAGCAAAACGGCGAAAAAATGGGAAAAGGGAAGCAGCCAGTGCTGTAGGTGAGTCAGTGGGAGAGACAGAAAACAAGCCTGCCGGAAACAGTGCTGCCTCTTGGAGCAGTTAGGAGAGAGGGGTGTTGGCTTTGCGCTGCAGGGCTCGGGAGTGGGAGCCCCAGTGCCTTTGCACGGGGCCACAGTTGGCAGTTTGGAGCGGCCTGCTCACTGCTTTCCACTGGCTGTGCTCATGGATGGGCAGGAACTCCCCATGTGTGTCCTTGCGCCTGCAGGCAGACATCTAGGTAGTGGGGACCCAGAACAGACTAGCTCTGCGGGCCAGGTGGGATGTAGGGGATGCTGATGAGACAGCAGGAAGTGGCTGTGGGCAAGGTGAGGTTGTCACCTACAGCCACAGTCTGGGTTAGGATTCTGGGATTTTCCCATCCAGACACAGAGTTTGCTAACTTTGATGACTTCCTAGTGGCCCCCTGCTGACTTTCTTTCTGTATCCTTAGAGCAAGGAGGGTCTACACACGTCCTTTTATTTGGCAAAGGGTCTTGGGCCTCAGAAGGAGTGTTTTGGACAGAAAATGCTCTTTCAGTACACAGGCAGGTGACCCCTTCTAGATTTTATGCAGGGTAGGCTACAGGAGGCTCAGGGGACCTCTGTGGAGAATTCTTAGCTAAGGAGCCCGTGATATGGGCAAGAAGAGGCAAAGCCCTTGAATGCTCCCCCAAGCCTAGTCACTCAGTCCCATAGAAGGAGATGCTTTGGTGTGCACCTGACCCTCTCCCTAAGTTTCAAGCTTTTCCGAGAGATGTTGGTAGAGAATTACATCCCGGATCCTGGCTTGGTTATCCCAGAGCCCTGTTCTAAGGTCTTGAGCCTGAGGCTGGGGAATCGGGAGAGTACAATCACTCACATGGACACACACACACACACACACACACACACACACACACAGCAAATCATGGAAACTGGAGAGCCACACAAGCTGCCAGAAGACAGGGCATTGCAGAAGGAAAACAACACACACACACACACACACACACACACACACACAACACACCACGGCAGAGCCAGGCTGGTCTTCTCCTCGCACAAGGAGCTGAAGGGTACCATACCAAGTCTTGGCTCTGGGGACAGCGGGACTCAGCTTTGATCCAGTGGGCGGCCCCGGGCGGCACACACTTGCCTGGGTCAGGCTGGCCCTGGCCCTGCAGCTAGCACGGTGTGCCTATCGCTCCTGTCCTCTGGCTACTGGGTTGCTGCTCACAGAGAGTGGCCATCAGCCTGATCATTCGGGTTCCTGCCTTGTGCAAGCCCTCTGAGCTACCCTGGAAAATCATCATGGGTGCTTAACTGCCCCAGAGGAGCCGCAAAACCCAGCTCACCTGCCCCTTGAGAACCTGGTTTGCCAGAGTGACTAACCTTCGCTTTGACAATATTAGGACAGAGGCTGAACTAGGGATGAAAGCTCAGAAGGGTGTGGCTCCAGACACCATCAAAAGATGGAAAAGCAGAGAAGTGAGGCCGATCCACGTCCCCTCTCGTAGCTGGAGCTTGTGACTCTCATATACCTTCATGATCTGGACATTTATGTCACATGGAAAGCTCATCTCTGAAATCAAGGCACCCTAGGCCTACCTGACAATGGTGAGTTACAAATCCAGTCCATACCTGGAGACTCTCAGGGAGAGATGGGGGGAAAAATAGGTTTTGTCACTGTTTTTGGAAGCAGCTGACCCCTGGATATTGAAAGGGTGTTGGCGTCTGTAAGGGCTTTTCTGCCAAAGAACATCCTATAATTTGGAGGCTGGGAGGGTCACACACCAGGGTGTACTTTTCCTTTGTGTTCAAAGCCACAAGGGGCCTGANAAGCTGGGGCACACCTACTTTATGGCTAAAAGAAAAGGCACACACTGTGAGGTGGGGGAGGGAGGGGAAAAGGGTACCAGGGAGGGAATGGTCCCAGGAACTTCTGGTGCCAGACTGGGGACTGGGGGAGAGGCTTGGCACCTGTAAGATTTTCTACCCAGATTTTCTGCCCAGTCCTTGCCTCATCTTCATCCCTGAGCTGGTCAGGGAGATAAAATCTGTGGTAGGAGGGTCAGATTTTGCAGTGAGGGGGATTTTGCAGTTTCCTAAGGGACTCGTTGGGGTCACTGTGAGTCCTGAACTTTTGCACCAAGCCACTGTGTCCTCAGTATTAGGTTACAAAACTTTCTGTTGTGGGCAGAACGCTTGCAGACCAAGGTAATGGGAACATGGAGACAGGATGCCACACCCTGGACCTTAGGGGGTGTGCTGGGGTGGTGACAGTTCTAGCTGTCTTCCCTTAAAGAGGGAGCAGATAGAGAGGGGAAAGAAGAAAAGAGAAAATAAACAAAACCCAAGGGGTGATATTCTCATTTCACGCCAGCAGCAAGCAGCAGGCAAGGGTCAACAGTGCTAAGAAAGGCAGGCCTGCCCTTCCCAATGATACCTTCTTCTTGGCCAGCAGCAAGTCCTGGTAAGCATTTGACCGGAGGAAGCGGGCATAGCTGTCACTCTTCATCAACTTGTAGATGTGTTCCTGGGAAGGGGAAGAAGTGGGAAGATGCAAGAAAGAACTATCAACCAATGCTAAGGGGAATCACAACACAACTGGCCACTCGTTTAGGGAAGAAACACACAGGTATGCTCCATGCATCTAGAAACACTTGCAATGTGTTTGTTTCTTCTTTTCCCACCCAGAAACACCAAACAAAATGTATTTTCTCTCTTAGAATGAAACATCCTGGAGGGTCATGTCCCAAAGGCTTTGTAATTGGGCCTTGGTGCCATGTTGAGATGCAATATTGCCTCATGATTAAAACTACAGGTACAGCAATGAGAAGGACCAAGCACTGATACACCCAGCCACTTGGATGAATCTCAAGGGAATTATGATGAGCGAAAGAGCCAAGTACGATTCCATTTATATAACATTCTTGAAATGATGAATTAGAGACTTAGACAACAGATTAGTGGTTGCCAGGGGTTAAGGAAGGGAAGAGGTGTGCTTATAAAAGACAATATGAAAGATTCTTGCAGTGGTGGAATGACTCTCTGTCCTATACATGTGATGGAGTTGTACAGAACTAAACACACACACACACACACACACGAAGAATACAAGTAAAATTGGGATATCTGATACTCAGTGGATGTAGCAATGTCAATATCATGGTTGTGATACCATACTATAGTTTTGCAGATATCATCTTTATGGGAAACTGGGTAAATGGTACATCTCTGTCTTATGTCTTATGGCTGCATGTGAATCTGGAAGCATCTCAAAATGAAAAGCTTAATTAAAGGGGCACCTGGGTGGCTCAGTCGGTTAAGCGTCCAACTTCAGCTCAGGTCATGATCTCACAGTCTGTGGGTTTGAGCCCCATGTTGGGCTCTGTGCTGACAGCTCAGAGTCTAGAGCCTGCTTCTGATTCTGTGTCTCCCTCTCTCTCTGCCCCTCTCTCACTCTGTCTATCTCTCAAAAATAAATAGACATTAAAAATTTTTTAAAAACTTAAAAAAACACAGGCAATGATGCAATTAGGTCAGTTGTACATGTTAGGGCTACCATCCCATCCTGGAAGGGTGCCCTTGGCAACCATTTATGGAGCATGTGAGCAGGTGCACCAGGCTTAAGGCTTATATTCAGGAGGAGTAGAAACTGTGGAGTGGTGTTCTCTCTTTTCTTGGGATCCTCAAGGCATTTGCATTCTAGTCTTGGTGATGAATTTCACCCTTGACTTCCAGCTAATTCCTATAGTCTGTGGGCCCTTCCTAACAGATCTGTCCTCAACAAGGGCAGGAAAAGCCTGGTTCCTTAAAAGAGGGAGTTTGTTGATTAAAAAAGTGTTACTTATCAGTTGTGATGGAATGTACCTCAGCTGTACAGGAAAGCCTGGGTGTCCTGAGAGAGGACCTGTTAAGAGGGGCAGTGGGCTTTAACTAGGCATGGTGGGATTGGGGGCAGAGGCTGGCCTGGTAGAGGAGGCATCTTCCCTTATGTTCACTCACTGTTTATCCCACGAAGCTGGACAAGGACCCCAGCACTTGAGGGAACGGAGAGCTGGTCAGTGAGGGGAGAGGGCTCAGTTGAGAGGCTGGACTGGTCATTAAGACCTCTTCCTTGGGTACTTGCCCTCCAGGGGAGGGTAGAGGGAAAGTGGTGTCCCCTTAGCTGGTGGGTGGCACATTGCAGAGATACCTGGCTAGGCTTCTATTGCATCCCAGAGGAATCTTTGACAATGATGAGGGTTTGCTCAAAGCCTCTCCCTTCCCACTTCAAAAGAAAGTGAAAGTAGAAAGCAAGAAACTCCTTGGCCACATGTGTATCCTTTTCTGTCTCATCTTCTGTTTGGGCGGCATCTTCATTCCTCCTGGAATGCCCCCATGTTTACAACAGCAGGGTGCAGCCCAGCTGATGGGATGGCCCACTGCAAGGAGCCAAGCAAAACTCAACAGTGGCTTCGATCTGAACTGATTTTGATAACCCAGACGTGTTGCATTTAATTAATTTAGTGAGAACACGCTTCACTTAGTGTTTTCCTGCAAATATCAGACAAAAATCCAGCCCACTCTAGTTTAAATTCCTTGAGGGTGGGAACAACATGTTTTTTTATCTCTTATATGGATAGCGTCCGGCACAGGGTTCAATGTTAGTGGAATTTACATTGTTTCCAGGGTCACTGAAGTGCTTGTCTGAGTTTAACAGCCAGCAGGTTTGCAGGCTCCATTTGTGTTGTGGTTTAGGCTCACATCAGTTTGTGCCACATGGAAGGGGAGCGGGGCTCACACTCAGTTCAAAGGAATCCCATGTACGAGTGTCATGGGTCATCTCTAATGGCCTCAGAACCAAGGCCGAAGTGCTGCTTTGGCCTTTGTTTTTATATGTTGTCTCTTTAAGTTGTTCTAACATTTAAATCTTAGGTACAAATGTTAATGCAGAGTAAAAATGACTCACTGTCTCCTTTTTCTTGTCTCAGGCATCACTTCTGTCTGGCCCACAGAGCCAGGTGTCTCCTGAGTCATTGGAAGAGACCTGTCACTCATGCCTGGACCCTCTCCAAACCCTTATCCAAGGTAACAGGTCCCTGCTTCTTATTCTGGCTTCTCAGAGGACTATAAATCCCAGGTATATCTCACAAAACAGCCCTCTCCCCCCC